>NW_026137699.1:0-311361 GCF_019393585.1 Leptopilina boulardi | reverse complement strand
GGGTTTTCCTAGAGTCATAGATTCCTTGACTTCGTCTTCAAATACGGAAAGGTAATTAGTTGAATTTCGCAAAATTTGTTTATATACAATTGTATCTATTTCTTTTTCTGTAAGATAATCTTCTTCTCTTTTTTTTTTTTTTTTTTTTGATTTTGTTCTCAGTGCTGGTCCTTCAGATGTTAAAATCTGTTCCTGTGGTCGAATTTATCCACCAACATATCTGTATGGAAACTGTCTTTGTGGAGAATTATTTGCCGTCAACTCAGAGGATGATTAATTTTTGTGGTTTTTCTCACATACATATTACACAACGCAATATTTACACAATTTACACATTTATATGATATCATTGATGTTAAAATAAAACATTTATATCCTTCTGTACTTCTTGTTTCTCTTATTTGTTTACCCCAAAATATTATAATTAATTCAATTGTAAAACTTTATAATAATTTATTCATAATAGTAATTATTTTGTAATTTTAATTTTTAAAGAAAAAGAAGGAATAAGAAATTTTTATATATTTGAGTTAGAGCATGCGCACTTAGTTTTATTTTGATTCATACATATATACACATACATATATATATACATATACATATATATACATACATCAATCTCTTAATATATCTATATATTAATATATTTTGTTTTGATCAAGATTGAATTTTTTAGTTTTAATTTAATGATTTATAATTTTTATGTTTACTTATAAGTGGTTTTATCAGTTATACGTTATTTAAGGTTAACTAATAATTTCAATCATGATTTATTTTTATTAAGTATAGTTCACTGAATAATATTGTGACTATCTTGAACGGTTCTTATTAGATTGTATTTCTGACGTATAGTATACAGCGCTGAAGTATCGAATGACGGTCGAGTCGATCGATAGTTGCGTCGATATACGGTCTGGACACGTTCGAATGACGTACCAGGTCGGTGCGCGTGAAGCGGTTGGGTTGCTACGGTGCGAACGGGGAGTGAGATAAAGAGTACGCGATACATGGTTTCGAGCGCGAGAGGATCGATGGTTGCGGTCGATATACGGATGACGTCAAAAACCTTTGCTGTAGCGTCTATGTTGTAATTGAGGCTTTCTTTAAGAGTAAAACATGATATTTTTTTTTTTTTTTTTTTTTTTTTTTTTTTGAAATTTTGAAATTTTTGTGGCCAGTCCTCCCTCCTTAAAACTTCCATTGTCCTCAATGGTTTTTAGATATGGGACGGGTTATTTGATCTGCGTCTCCTCATCGAAATTACTTTGTAGCAAATATATAGGTTTTTAATAACTATTATTGCTAATAATAATAATAGTAGTTTAAAAGCAACGGAAATGTAATCCATTGTCTCAGAGATGGAACCCAGGATTGGAATATTCATCTGTGGAGTGAAATTTTTTTTTTATTAATATCTTGTTTTTGAAATTGTGTCATATAAGGAATTTTAAAATTTTTATCTTTCTAGGGACTTTCAAATATTATAGTTAATTGTAATTAATTATTGTTTATTGTTAGTAGTATTGTTTGATTCGGATTTTTATATAATTCGCTGTGCTAATTTATCGATATAAATATCTTTCGATATATCGATGAGTGATATCTAAAGATTTATTCACTTTTGGTTCTTTTTATGAATTTTGTCCTTATTAATTATCTTTTTATTAATAATTTATTTATTCTGTTGTTAATTAAATTATCTAATTGTTATTAAATAGAGAACTTAATTATTTACTAGCTTATTTGATGAAAGAATTCGAACGATATATCGATCGATATATCGATAGATATATTGAATTAAGTACTAGTAGTGAAGTCGATAATTTAATTAATTAATTGTATTAATAATTGATTATTAATTATATGCTTTTATTATTAGTGTTATTTTATTATTAACAACTTGTAAAATTTTTTTTTTTTTTTTTTTTTAAATTTTTTTTTTTTTTTTTTTTTTTTTTTTTTTTTTTTTTTTTTTAATAAAGAGGAAAGAAGAAGGCGACCTCCAAATCCCCTTCCTTCATTTTCTTTCGTCTTTCTTTTTCTTTCTCTCTTTTTTTTTTTTGATTATATAATTTTTATTGTTTTGAAATTTAATATGGTGATTACATTGTTATATAACTAATTATGATATTTATTGTTATTTGCATATATATATATACATGTATATATCTAATAGTTTATTTTAGTGTTATATGGTATTAAATAATTTATTTATAATAATATAATATTTAGAGATTATGCTAATGATAATTAATATTTTCATGATTTTTTATTTAATTATAATTAGGTATATATGCATATATATGTACATTTGAAAAAATTTTTTTTTTTTTTTTTTTTTTTTTTTTTTTTACTAGTTGCCATTCTTTGTTGTAATTTTAACATTAATTAATCAAAGAAAGCTTCTGGGAAATCCCAGGAATCTTTTTTTTGTTCCGTTTTCGCGGATTCTGGAATCTCCCAGTTTTCTTGTTTTAGAGTAATTGGTTTTCCAGGGATTTCCCAGAATTCATCATTATTTATTAATTTTGTATGAGAGTTTGGGAATAATTTTTTATTCCTGAAGGGACCGTTACATTGTGTTTTAACATGACCTCTTTGATAGCATAGTTCACAGCAGTTAGTCCATTTGAATAATTTGATTTTTAAAATTGAAGTGTCTTCTTGACACATGACATAAGTTTTTCCTTTGGAATTTGGTTCTTTTTCTTCTTCAGAGAAATAATAAGTTCTGTTTAGAAGTTTTAATATTTTACGCGCAGTGGTGTGTTCACCATCTTTTATTTTTCTCATGTTTCTAGTACTTGCTGTGAAAACATTGTTATTAATTAGATCAGTAACTACACATTCTACATCATATCGTCTGTTATTAGGGGGACCTGTTACATGTTTAATTGAATATTTAGGTTTATTAAGGTTGTATTCAGAGGCCAGTTCTTCGAGAATTCCTTTAGGAAATTCTATTTCATCGATGTTTCCCTTTGGGAATATATCAATTAAGATTAATTCTCCTTGTAGGGGAGGTGATGTTAATACCATTTCTGCCATCTAAAAACATAAAATTGTGTTATTATTCTTATTCGTAAGCAAGCTTTAGTTTGTCTATGTGTTTTTGAAATCTTTGACCCTCATTGGTGATTAAAATTGCGGTATGTTTGTCTAAGATATCCACAATTTCGTAAGGTCCGTGATAATATGGCTCGAATTTACTTTTCTTGACTTCCCTTAGGACATAAGCTTTATCTCCTATTTTTCCTAAAAAGGGTTTAAGTTTCCTATCGTAATTTTCTTTTGAATTTAATTTAGATTGAATGAGATTTTTCGCAGCCATGTTTTTTATTTCCGTTAATCTAGATATTAATTCTACTAAATATGAACCGTACGTTTCTAGTTTTTCTTCTGGGGGAAAGGAGCTAGGGGTTCTGGCTGTTTTTCCAAATACTAATTCGAAAGGAGTGAAGTTTGTTGCCTCATGAACGGATGTGTTATAGGCGAACATGCAAAATGGTAGTAGTTTGTCCCAATCGTCATAATTTTTGGAATATTGTTTTAGAAAATCTATAAGGACTATGTGGCTTCTTTCTAAGCTGCCGTTTGTTTGAGGTCTATATCCTGAAGTTGTTACTTGTTGTACTCCAAAGATTTTTGATAATTTTCTCATTAGTTTACTTATGAATCCTCCTCCTTTATCCGTTAGAATTGTTTTAGGGGCTCCGTATTTAGAGAATAATTCTGCAGCTACTGCGTGTGCTATTGTTGTAGTTGAAACATCAGGGATTGCTACTGCCATACAATATTTTGATAAATGATCCTGCATGGTAAGTATGTGACAATTACCGTCAGGCGTTGTAGGAAGTTTTCCTACTGTGTCTAATGAGACTTTGTCAAAAACGTCTAGTGGTGTATCCGTAATTAACATTGGTTCTCTTGTTCTTACGCGTACTAGTTTTTGTTCTTGGCAAGTTGGACATTTTCTAACAAATTCTGTTACTTGGTCTTTGATACCAGGCCAAAAGAATTTTTCACGTATTCTTCGATAAGTTTTTGTGACTCCTTTATGTCCTCCTATTTTGCTATTATGGTATTCCTTGATTATATCTTCGCGAATTTCTTCTTTTGGAATAGTAACCTGACCATAACATACAGTAACCTTTATGTTACTATTTTGGAAAATTGTATTTAATATTTGTATTAATCCTCCTCTCATTAATTCATCTGTTAGATCATTTCTTCTGGAAATTCTCAATTCTTTTGAATTTTCTTGTTGTAAAATGAATTTTAAATTTTGTAGGGCATTGGAAACATCATCTTTTAATAATGGATCAAAGTGATTGTGTTTTATTATTAAGGTATAAATGTTATACTGTCCTCGAGGGGTGATTAATATTTGTCCTTTTTGTGGTTTTTTTAATTTTATTTCTTGTGGATCGATAGCTCCGATATCAATGAGCAATCTTCCGATTGGTGTGATAAATTCACAGTCGGCAGACAGAAAATGAACGTAGTTGCTTCGATAGTAGGTTAAGTTCTCTCTGCAACTAAGTATATTTGATGTTGAACTTTCTAATTTGTTGGCCATAGTATTTGAGATATCTGGAGGAATACTATCAATAGATGTTTTTATTTTCGACTTTGTTGTTTGTTCCTTTACAGACTCATTAATTGTCGATTGATCATCTGTATTTTCTTCTTCTGATGAAGACGTTTCTTCTGGTATTGTTGGATGTGTGAAGGGTGTTGATATTGCGAGAGGTCGATCGAAGCTTAAAGGTGTTATCGATCTCTTTGGTTGATCTACGAAAGTTACATTTTTACCCTTGTTGACATTTTCTGTAGTTTGTTTCTTTTCGGTTTCATTTTCATTTTCAATACTTTGGATCATATCAGTTAATTCTTGTATGTCTTTATGAGCATTTTTCAAAATTTCGTTTAGTTTTTCTGCAAATTCTGAATGATTCCCAGATATATATTCATTTGCTGCTTCGTGAATTTCAGGATCATCATCTCCAACAGAAGCATTACGCCAATCTCTTGGTGGTAATTCTTTTTCCATTAACCAATCTTCATGTCTAGCTATTGATTCATCAAATAGAGCAATTGACTTTTCTAATTCTTTTCCTATTTCCTTCCTTGATATTGGAGTTTGATGGTCTTCTTCTGAAGAACTGTCTTCACTTCCACTTATAGGTGGACTTACTATTTTTACTATTTCTTTATTCGCTGTTATTGGTTCTACAATTAATTCATGATGTTCAAAAGGTGCAATGGGTGGTGCGCTTTTTGGAGCATATGGGTCATAGAGAGGTGTAGGTATAATAAGACTAGGTAAAACGCTAGTGCTCTTTTTACAAATAGGCGGTTTCTCATTTTCATCTGAATCGGAACTTGATGAAGTGTTGTCTATAACCTTGGTTTTTGTAGATCGTGGTTGTGTTTTATTTCGTTGAGAGACACGTTGTCCTATTGTGCTTTTCTCTAATATTTTTGTATCTGTAGCTAATTTCTTGGTGGGTTTAATTATACTTTTAATTTTTGTTGGTTGTCGAAGATTTCTCTTCTTTTGTGTTGAAGTGCTAGCAACTCCTGAACTTGTGGATGGAGCTGTAGGTATTTGAGAATTTTTTGATTGTCTTGTTTGTATTAAAATTCTTGCTTGTTTTCTTGCATTTGATTCCTCTGGTATGGATTCAATAGGATTTCGAGATAAAGCGTCTGCGTTATGATTTAATTTTCCGGGTTTATAATTAAATTCATACTCATAATCTCTTAATCTCAATCTCCATCTAACTAATCGTTGTCCAGGGTCTTTTATTGAATTAATCCACTTTAATGGCTCGTGGTCACTAACTAATATGAACTTTTTACCGTAAATGTAGGGTCTAAAATGATTAACTGCATATAAAACAGCTAAACATTCTTTCTCAGTTGTGGAATAATTTTGTTCAGGCGTGTTTAACACTCGGGAAAGATATGCTATAGGTAGATCTATCCCATCTTTATCTTGACTAAGAACGGCGCCTATTGCAAAATCTGAAGCGTCTGTTGTTATCGTAAATATTTTATCATAATCAGGATATTGTAATATAGGGCTCTTGCATAAATTTGATCTTAATTCTTTAAAACTTTCGTCTTGTTCTGGTCCCCATTCGAACTTTACGTTCTTTTTCAATAAATTTGAAAGTGGTTTTGCTTTTGCTGAAAAGTCTTTTATAAATCTTCTGTAGTAGCCCGCAAGACCAAGAAATTGTTTTACGTTTCTGGGTGTTTTTGGTGTTGGAAAGTGTTCTACTGCTTCTATCTTTTTTGGATTGGGTTTGACACCATCACTACTAATTATGTGTCCTAAATATGCTACTTCTCTACACAGGAATTCGCATTTTTCCGGTTGTAATGTTAAATTAGCTTCTTTTAATCTTTGTAATAATCTTTTTACTTTTGTGCCGTGTTCTTGTAAATTTTCGGCGTGGATTACTATGTCATCTAAGTAAACAAATAATTCTACACCTTGTAGTCCAAGTAATACTTGGTCCATTAATCTTTGAAATGTCGCTGGAGAGTTTTTTAATCCCATAGGCATTCGTACGTATTCGTAATGTCCGTGTACTGTTGAAAAGGCAGTTTTCTGTCTATCGTCTGGATCTAATTCTATTTGATGAAATCCACTTGCTAAATCAAAAACCGAGAAATACTGTGCTTGGCCTAATGAATCGATCACGCTAGTGATATGAGGTAGTGGATAAAAGTCACCTACGGTCTTTTCATTAAGGGCTCTAAAATCAATTACTATTCTCCATTTCTTTTTTCCAGTTCCATCTATTTTCTTAGGTATGATGAGTAGTGGAGAGTTATAAGGTGAAGAAGAAGGCTTTATTGCTCCTTCTGATGTCATTCGGTCTATAACCTTGTCTATTTCTTCTTTTTGAGCTGGAGAGAATCTATATGGTCTAGTATGAATTGGGATTTCATCTATAGTTATAATTTTGTGTTTTACTTTGTTAGTTGGATTTAAAGGTTCGCCTGTTAAGTGAAAACTTTCAGGAAACTCTCTTACTATGTCTTTAACATGTTCTTGTTCTTCAGCATTTAGATGATCTAATCTTAAGTTATTAATTATAGCTGAAATTCTATCTATTGGTTGTTCGTAGTCTTCATCTGAAGATTCTTCGTCTGTTTCTTCTCCTGGTAGTGGATAATATTCAAAAGGAATGAGTTCTTGAGGTGGAATTTCTATTTCTACGTCTTCTAAAGTAGTGTTTATTGCAAAAATATGGCAAAGTCCATTATTATTAGATACTATCCCTTCTCCTATTATTATTCCGTCATCTGTTTTAATTAATGGTAAGTAACCTTCTTTTACTTCGTCATTTGACACTTCTATAGGTATTACTTGTCTTCCCCTGGCTTTGATGGTTAATCCTCTTCTTTTATTTTCCTTATTTTCTACTAAGTTTTCTCTAAATTTGATTGATTCTACATCTTGGAAAAACATGGGGTCAATTGGGTTTGTATGAGTCACAATGGAATTATGCCAAAAAGAAATTTCAGCCTTTTCTTGCCTCAGATACTCTCGGCCTAATATACCATCGGAATGTAAAGGAAAATCAGAAGGGACAACTTGAAAAGTTACAGGTTTTTCATTTACTTTTACTTGGACTGTTCCGAGTGGGGTTTTCCTAGAGTCATAGATTCCTTGACTTCGTCTTCAAATACGGAAAGGTAATTAGTTGAATTTCGCAAAATTTGTTTATATACAATTGTATCTATTTCTTTTTCTGTAAGATAATCTTCTTCTCTTTTTTTTTTTTTTTTTTTTGATTTTGTTCTCAGTGCTGGTCCTTCAGATGTTAAAATCTGTTCCTGTGGTCGAATTTATCCACCAACATATCTGTATGGAAACTGTCTTTGTGGAGAATTATTTGCCGTCAACTCAGAGGATGATTAATTTTTGTGGTTTTTCTCACATACATATTACACAACGCAATATTTACACAATTTACACATTTATATGATATCATTGATGTTAAAATAAAACATTTATATCCTTCTGTACTTCTTGTTTCTCTTATTTGTTTACCCCAAAATATTATAATTAATTCAATTGTAAAACTTTATAATAATTTATTCATAATAGTAATTATTTTGTAATTTTAATTTTTAAAGAAAAAGAAGGAATAAGAAATTTTTATATATTTGAGTTAGAGCATGCGCACTTAGTTTTATTTTGATTCATACATATATACACATACATATATATATACATATACATATATATACATACATCAATCTCTTAATATATCTATATATTAATATATTTTGTTTTGATCAAGATTGAATTTTTTAGTTTTAATTTAATGATTTATAATTTTTATGTTTACTTATAAGTGGTTTTATCAGTTATACGTTATTTAAGGTTAACTAATAATTTCAATCATGATTTATTTTTATTAAGTATAGTTCACTGAATAATATTGTGACTATCTTGAACGGTTCTTATTAGATTGTATTTCTGACGTATAGTATACAGCGCTGAAGTATCGAATGACGGTCGAGTCGATCGATAGTTGCGTCGATATACGGTCTGGACACGTTCGAATGACGTACCAGGTCGGTGCGCGTGAAGCGGTTGGGTTGCTACGGTGCGAACGGGGAGTGAGATAAAGAGTACGCGATACATGGTTTCGAGCGCGAGAGGATCGATGGTTGCGGTCGATATACGGATGACGTCAAAAACCTTTGCTGTAGCGTCTATGTTGTAATTGAGGCTTTCTTTAAGAGTAAAACATGATATTTTTTTTTTTTTTTTTTTTTTTTTTTTTTTGAAATTTTGAAATTTTTGTGGCCAGTCCTCCCTCCTTAAAACTTCCATTGTCCTCAATGGTTTTTAAATATGGGACGGGTTATTTGATCTGCGTCTCCTCATCGAAATTACTTTGTAGCAAATATATAGGTTTTTAATAACTATTATTGCTAATAATAATAATAGTAGTTTAAAAGCAACGGAAATGTAATCCATTGCCTCAGAGATGGAACCCAGGATTGGAATATTCATCTGTGGAGTAAAATTTTTTTTTTATTAATATCTTGTTTTTGAAATTGTGTCATATAGGGAATTTTAAAATTTTTATCTTTCTAGGGACTTTCAAATATTATAGTTAATTGTAATTAATTATTGTTTATTGTTAGTAGTATTGTTTGATTCGGATTTTTATATAATTCGCTGTGCTAATTTATCGATATAAATATCTTTCGATATATCTAAAGATTTATTCACTTTTGGTTCTTTTTATGAATTTTGTCCTTATTAATTATCTTTTTATTAATAATTTATTTATTCTGTTGTTAATTAAATTATCTAATTGTTATTAAATAGAGAACTTAATTATTTACTAGCTTATTTGATGAAAGAATTCGAACGATATATCGATCGATATATCGATAGATATATTGAATTAAGTACTAGTAGTGAAGTCGATAATTTAATTAATTAATTGTATTAATAATTGATTATTAATTATATGCTTTTATTATTAGTGTTATTTTATTATTAACAACTTGTAAAATTTTTTTTTTTTTTTTTTTTTAAATTTTTTTTTTTTTTTTTTTTTTTTTTTTTTTTTTTTTTTTTTAATAAAGAGGAAAGAAGAAGGCGACCTCCAAATCCCCTTCCTTCATTTTCTTTCGTCTTTCTTTTTCTTTCTCTCTTTTTTTTTTTTGATTATATAATTTTTATTGTTTTGAAATTTAATATGGTGATTACATTGTTATATAACTAATTATGATATTTATTGTTATTTGCATATATATATATACATGTATATATCTAATAGTTTATTTTAGTGTTATATGGTATTAAATAATTTATTTATAATAATATAATATTTAGAGATTATGCTAATGATAATTAATATTTTCATGATTTTTTATTTAATTATAATTAGGTATATATGCATATATATGTACATTTGAAAAAATTTTTTTTTTTTTTTTTTTTTTTTTTTTTTTTACTAGTTGCCATTCTTTGTTGTAATTTTAACATTAATTAATCAAAGAAAGCTTCTGGGAAATCCCAGGAATCTTTTTTTTGTTCCGTTTTCGCGGATTCTGGAATCTCCCAGTTTTCTTGTTTTAGAGTAATTGGTTTTCCAGGGATTTCCCAGAATTCATCATTATTTATTAATTTTGTATGAGAGTTTGGGAATAATTTTTTATTCCTGAAGGGACCGTTACATTGTGTTTTAACATGACCTCTTTGATAGCATAGTTCACAGCAGTTAGTCCATTTGAATAATTTGATTTTTAAAATTGAAGTGTCTTCTTGACACATGACATAAGTTTTTCCTTTGGAATTTGGTTCTTTTTCTTCTTCAGAGAAATAATAAGTTCTGTTTAGAAGTTTTAATATTTTACGCGCAGTGGTGTGTTCACCATCTTTTATTTTTCTCATGTTTCTAGTACTTGCTGTGAAAACATTGTTATTAATTAGATCAGTAACTACACATTCTACATCATATCGTCTGTTATTAGGGGGACCTGTTACATGTTTAATTGAATATTTAGGTTTATTAAGGTTGTATTCAGAGGCCAGTTCTTCGAGAATTCCTTTAGGAAATTCTATTTCATCGATGTTTCCCTTTGGGAATATATCAATTAAGATTAATTCTCCTTGTAGGGGAGGTGATGTTAATACCATTTCTGCCATCTAAAAACATAAAATTGTGTTATTATTCTTATTCGTAAGCAAGCTTTAGTTTGTCTATGTGTTTTTGAAATCTTTGACCCTCATTGGTGATTAAAATTGCGGTATGTTTGTCTAAGATATCCACAATTTCGTAAGGTCCGTGATAATATGGCTCGAATTTACTTTTCTTGACTTCCCTTAGGACATAAGCTTTATCTCCTATTTTTCCTAAAAAGGGTTTAAGTTTCCTATCGTAATTTTCTTTTGAATTTAATTTAGATTGAATGAGATTTTTCGCAGCCATGTTTTTTATTTCCGTTAATCTAGATATTAATTCTACTAAATATGAACCGTACGTTTCTAGTTTTTCTTCTGGGGGAAAGGAGCTAGGGGTTCTGGCTGTTTTTCCAAATACTAATTCGAAAGGAGTGAAGTTTGTTGCCTCATGAACGGATGTGTTATAGGCGAACATGCAAAATGGTAGTAGTTTGTCCCAATCGTCATAATTTTTGGAATATTGTTTTAGAAAATCTATAAGGACTATGTGGCTTCTTTCTAAGCTGCCGTTTGTTTGAGGTCTATATCCTGAAGTTGTTACTTGTTGTACTCCAAAGATTTTTGATAATTTTCTCATTAGTTTACTTATGAATCCTCCTCCTTTATCCGTTAGAATTGTTTTAGGGGCTCCGTATTTAGAGAATAATTCTGCAGCTACTGCGTGTGCTATTGTTGTAGTTGAAACATCAGGGATTGCTACTGCCATACAATATTTTGATAAATGATCCTGCATGGTAAGTATGTGACAATTACCGTCAGGCGTTGTAGGAAGTTTTCCTACTGTGTCTAATGAGACTTTGTCAAAAACGTCTAGTGGTGTATCCGTAATTAACATTGGTTCTCTTGTTCTTACGCGTACTAGTTTTTGTTCTTGGCAAGTTGGACATTTTCTAACAAATTCTGTTACTTGGTCTTTGATACCAGGCCAAAAGAATTTTTCACGTATTCTTCGATAAGTTTTTGTGACTCCTTTATGTCCTCCTATTTTGCTATTATGGTATTCCTTGATTATATCTTCGCGAATTTCTTCTTTTGGAATAGTAACCTGACCATAACATACAGTAACCTTTATGTTACTATTTTGGAAAATTGTATTTAATATTTGTATTAATCCTCCTCTCATTAATTCATCTGTTAGATCATTTCTTCTGGAAATTCTCAATTCTTTTGAATTTTCTTGTTGTAAAATGAATTTTAAATTTTGTAGGGCATTGGAAACATCATCTTTTAATAATGGATCAAAGTGATTGTGTTTTATTATTAAGGTATAAATGTTATACTGTCCTCGAGGGGTGATTAATATTTGTCCTTTTTGTGGTTTTTTTAATTTTATTTCTTGTGGATCGATAGCTCCGATATCAATGAGCAATCTTCCGATTGGTGTGATAAATTCACAGTCGGCAGACAGAAAATGAACGTAGTTGCTTCGATAGTAGGTTAAGTTCTCTCTGCAACTAAGTATATTTGATGTTGAACTTTCTAATTTGTTGGCCATAGTATTTGAGATATCTGGAGGAATACTATCAATAGATGTTTTTATTTTCGACTTTGTTGTTTGTTCCTTTACAGACTCATTAATTGTCGATTGATCATCTGTATTTTCTTCTTCTGATGAAGACGTTTCTTCTGGTATTGTTGGATGTGTGAAGGGTGTTGATATTGCGAGAGGTCGATCGAAGCTTAAAGGTGTTATCGATCTCTTTGGTTGATCTACGAAAGTTACATTTTTACCCTTGTTGACATTTTCTGTAGTTTGTTTCTTTTCGGTTTCATTTTCATTTTCAATACTTTGGATCATATCAGTTAATTCTTGTATGTCTTTATGAGCATTTTTCAAAATTTCGTTTAGTTTTTCTGCAAATTCTGAATGATTCCCAGATATATATTCATTTGCTGCTTCGTGAATTTCAGGATCATCATCTCCAACAGAAGCATTACGCCAATCTCTTGGTGGTAATTCTTTTTCCATTAACCAATCTTCATGTCTAGCTATTGATTCATCAAATAGAGCAATTGACTTTTCTAATTCTTTTCCTATTTCCTTCCTTGATATTGGAGTTTGATGGTCTTCTTCTGAAGAACTGTCTTCACTTCCACTTATAGGTGGACTTACTATTTTTACTATTTCTTTATTCGCTGTTATTGGTTCTACAATTAATTCATGATGTTCAAAAGGTGCAATGGGTGGTGCGCTTTTTGGAGCATATGGGTCATAGAGAGGTGTAGGTATAATAAGACTAGGTAAAACGCTAGTGCTCTTTTTACAAATAGGCGGTTTCTCATTTTCATCTGAATCGGAACTTGATGAAGTGTTGTCTATAACCTTGGTTTTTGTAGATCGTGGTTGTGTTTTATTTCGTTGAGAGACACGTTGTCCTATTGTGCTTTTCTCTAATATTTTTGTATCTGTAGCTAATTTCTTGGTGGGTTTAATTATACTTTTAATTTTTGTTGGTTGTCGAAGATTTCTCTTCTTTTGTGTTGAAGTGCTAGCAACTCCTGAACTTGTGGATGGAGCTGTAGGTATTTGAGAATTTTTTGATTGTCTTGTTTGTATTAAAATTCTTGCTTGTTTTCTTGCATTTGATTCCTCTGGTATGGATTCAATAGGATTTCGAGATAAAGCGTCTGCGTTATGATTTAATTTTCCGGGTTTATAATTAAATTCATACTCATAATCTCTTAATCTCAATCTCCATCTAACTAATCGTTGTCCAGGGTCTTTTATTGAATTAATCCACTTTAATGGCTCGTGGTCACTAACTAATATGAACTTTTTACCGTAAATGTAGGGTCTAAAATGATTAACTGCATATAAAACAGCTAAACATTCTTTCTCAGTTGTGGAATAATTTTGTTCAGGCGTGTTTAACACTCGGGAAAGATATGCTATAGGTAGATCTATCCCATCTTTATCTTGACTAAGAACGGCGCCTATTGCAAAATCTGAAGCGTCTGTTGTTATCGTAAATATTTTATCATAATCAGGATATTGTAATATAGGGCTCTTGCATAAATTTGATCTTAATTCTTTAAAACTTTCGTCTTGTTCTGGTCCCCATTCGAACTTTACGTTCTTTTTCAATAAATTTGAAAGTGGTTTTGCTTTTGCTGAAAAGTCTTTTATAAATCTTCTGTAGTAGCCCGCAAGACCAAGAAATTGTTTTACGTTTCTGGGTGTTTTTGGTGTTGGAAAGTGTTCTACTGCTTCTATCTTTTTTGGATTGGGTTTGACACCATCACTACTAATTATGTGTCCTAAATATGCTACTTCTCTACACAGGAATTCGCATTTTTCCGGTTGTAATGTTAAATTAGCTTCTTTTAATCTTTGTAATAATCTTTTTACCTTTGTACCGTGTTCTTGTAAATTTTCGGCGTGGATTACTATGTCATCTAAATAAACAAATAATTCTACACCTTGTAGTCCAAGTAATACTTGGTCCATTAATCTTTGAAATGTCGCTGGAGAGTTTTTTAATCCCATAGGCATTCGTACGTATTCGTAATGTCCGTGTACTGTTGAAAAGGCAGTTTTCTGTCTATCGTCTGGATCTAATTCTATTTGATGAAATCCACTTGCTAAATCAAAAACCGAGAAATACTGTGCTTGGCCTAATGAATCGATCACGCTTGTGATATGAGGTAGTGGATAAAAGTCACCTACGGTCTTTTCATTAAGGGCTCTAAAATCAATAACTATTCTCCATTTCTTTTTTCCAGTTCCATCTATTTTCTTAGGTATGATGAGTAGTGGGGAGTTATAAGGTGAAGAAGAAGGCTTTATTGCTCCTTCTGATGTCATTCGGTCTATAACCTTGTCTATTTCTTCTTTTTGAGCTGGAGAGAATCTATATGGTCTAGTATGAATTGGGATTTCATCTATAGTTATAATTTTGTGTTTTACTTTGTTAGTTGGATTTAAAGGTTCGCCTGTTAAGTGAAAACTTTCAGGAAACTCTCTTACTATGTCTTTAACGTGTTCTTGTTCTTCAGCATTTAGATGATCTAATCTTAAGTTATTAATTATAGCTGAAATTCTATCTATTGGTTGTTCGTAGTCTTCATCTGAAGATTCTTCGTCTGTTTCTTCTCCTGGTAGTGGATAATATTCAAAAGGAATGAGTTCTTGAGGTGGAATTTCTATTTCTACGTCTTCTAAAGTAGTGTTTATTGCAAAAATATGGCAAAGTCCATTATTATTAGATACTATCCCTTCTCCTATTATTATTCCGTCATCTGTTTTAATTAATGGTAAGTAACCTTCTTTTACTTCGTCATTTGACACTTCTATAGGTATTACTTGTCTTCCCCTGGCTTTGATGGTTAATCCTCTTCTTTTATTTTCCTTATTTTCTACTAAGTTTTCTCTAAATTTGATTGATTCTACATCTTGGAAAAACATGGGGTCAATTGGGTTTGTATGAGTCACAATGGAATTATGCCAAAAAGAAATTTCAGCCTTTTCTTGCCTCAGATACTCTCGGCCTAATATACCATCGGAATGTAAAGGAAAATCAGAAGGGACAACTTGAAAAGTTACAGGTTTTTCATTTACTTTTACTTGGACTGTTCCGAGTGTAGGTATTTTTATAGGAGCGATTCCAGTAATTTGTATAGCTTCGTCCATCATTACATTTAATTCGGGTTGTAAAACGTCTAATTTTATTAAATTTACGTCAGCACCAGTGTCTACTAACAAGGAAGCCTTTGATTTCAAGAAATCAGGAGATTTTAAGATTATTACTGGGGATTCTTTGTTGAATCTAGCTTGCATGATTGTTCTTGTTTGCGTAATATCATTACTGTTGCTTGACGCTCTTGTTTTTCTTGACTCGTCGTCGCGTCTGTCCGTCGAGCTTCGTTGGAGTTTAAATTTTTCTCGTTAGTTGGGGCTGGAGAATGAGCGCGTGGGGGCGTTCTAGACCCTCCATATTGGTTATTACTAGGCCCATTCGTCTTTTGAGGAGGTGGATAAAATTGATAAGGATTGTAAGGAATGAAAGGTGGTTGATTAAAATGAGTTGGGTAATAAGGATAGGGTTGATAAAAGCTAGGCATTGGTTGTTGAGCTAGGTTAGGTTGTTTCAAAATGCCAATAGGAGTGGGTGATTGAGAGCGCGAATTTGTTGGTTCTTCAACGGGGTTAAATCGTACTCGTGGACTAGGACTTCTATTCCTAAACTCGTAATTAACATTTTGAGCTCTATTTTCGCTCGGCTGCTGATACCGTGAAACATGATATGTATTATTATATTGATTGCCTTGATGTTGATGTCTAATCTCATATTGTAATGCAGCCTCAAAAGCAGCATCAATAGTTTTTGTATTACGTGCTTCTATTAAACTAGAAATAGCGTCTGGAAGACCTCCAATAAATGCTTCTAGAGCGCAATCAGTTAAAGGTTCTAGCATATTTACTGCTTTGTCCCTACCATACTTTTCTATTAGAGCAGCTTTTGCTCCCGTTACTAAAAGACTTAGTCTATCATAAAATTCGCTTACATTTTCACTTCGAGCCATACGAATAGTGGATATCTCTTGGAGATACCATGTATAAGATTTTTTCGGGGCATATCTTTGTTTTAAATGTTGAATGAGTTGGTCAAGGTTTTCAAAATTTTTGCCATAAGTGCTATCTCGAGCAGCACCTTTTAATTTTGATAATATAAGTTTGATATATTGTTTTTCACAACTAATAGGAATAGTAGTGTCTCCAATAGTTATATCTTCAATAAAATCACGCACAGACATGTTTTTACCATCATAAAAAGGAATATGCATAGTTCCCTGTTGTAAGGCAAAACACTCTGCCATAGTAGTAATCATGGGGTCGGTTGTGTCGTTATCTTCAGACATTTTGCTTATTTGATTACCAATTTTCATAAAATTACTTAGAATTCGTTAATAATGTCGAAATTAAACGGCAAACCTAAAACACCAGTTATATCTGTGAATCCGGTATATTTAATGGTGTGAAATTCAAGAACGGAGTGATTAATGCAAATATCAGTTTGTCCTGAAGTTTTAATTGTACCTTCTCGAAATGAATGAATTATGGAATAATCTACACCAAAATATGGAATTAATTCTTTTTGTTTAATTAAATTTATAGGTAATGAAGGATCAATGATGAATTTTGCTTCAAATTCTTTAAAGAATTTTGATTTTAATAAGATAAGAGGATATAATTCGTTATATCTTTCTATGAAATAAAAATATGAACTCATGAGGGGTTCTGCTGTGACAATTGCTTAAAGGCTTAAGCCTTCTAGTTACTTTAATGTAATTGTTTCCCCGCCGTGAGTGTCTGACTTGACTCGGCGCGAACTACTGTGGGCTCTCTACGTTAAATCAAGATACAGTAGTTCGTGGTAATTGCAAGCAAGTAAAAAGGAAACTCGCGCAAATTTCAAATTATTTTATTCAATTAAAATTTAGCATAACCACAAAAACGCAATAAGAACAATTAATGTTGCAATTGAAACACCTATATAGACAAAATACATTGTCTAATAAGACCTTTGCAACAACCTTAATTAATTATTCTATTTACTAATGATTTAGAATTTTTTTTGTTATGAGAGAACAGTATTGTTTTTTATTAATTTAAACAGAGACTTTTATTTAAACAGATTGTTTTAGATTAAATGATTTATTGAGATGAACAATTACTTTAGATAATTGTGCAATGGAAAGTAGAATAATAGGAAGATTATTTAGTTTGATTAATTTTGTATTAATAATCTACTAGTTAAACAATAGAATAGTTTTTAATTAATAAAATGAAATGATCTATGTGTTTTCATAATATATGTGTTTTTCGTAGACTAAATGTCTGACGTTGCTTAGATCGTGCCACTGTGGCCTCGCTATGTAAAGTCAAGATACAGTAGTTTAAGTAATTGCATGCGAGTAAAAAGGAAACTCGCGCGGAATTTAAACTATATTTCTCTTAGAACTTGCAAGTTTTTGAATTTTAATGTTTAAATTACTTTTATGTGATTTATTTAAAACTTGTTTCCAATTAAAATTTTCTTAATTCTTCAAATTTATATCGTTCGATTTGACTTATATACCAATCTATGTTAACATTAATGTCAGAAATATAAAATACTAAACTTTTTATTAGTTTACTACCAACTATTCCTGAAATTGATGAACTTAATCCGGTTTTTATAATGTTGAATTTGAATTCTTCGCATAAAATAGGAATAATGATACTTTCGGAATTATAATTCTTGGATTGAATAAAAGGAACTAATATACTGCCTTCTATTAAATTGAAATCTATAGTAGGATCGAAAAGAAAGTCACCTGATCTATTTTGCAAATAATCAGAATAAATTGTTACTATGTTATTTTTGTAATTGAAAGATAACATGTAAGCGGTATAAAATCAATCAAAATAAAATGTTGTAATGTATTGTGAATGATAATTATTATTTAAAGTGAATTTTTAAACTATTATTTTTCATAAAATAATCGCGTCGATCCAATAATTTTTTATTCTAAGTGTTGTTAATTAATTAACTTGCACCACGTGAATGGAAAGAAAGAGTGTCTCGTAGAACTCCGGACTGCGAGGAGAAACAACAATTCTAAGTGTTAATGTTAACAACTTGCACAATAACCGAGTACAATTCGATCTGCAATTGCCGATTAGAGAAAGAGATAAAATTTCTTTTGGATTAAGATGTTAATTAGATTATTAATTGATAACAGTAAGAAATTAATTTCAAAAGGGTGTCAGTGAGTTAGGAATACTTTGTAAAATTATTTAACAAAAGTGACAATCCCACCGCTGCCACCAAATCAGCTGTTATGTCCCGAGCTAAAGGCGAGGGTGGTTTTATTAAATGAATAATAAAAGGGAGGATGTTTGCTGATTAGTCAAGTTGGTAAGACTTGACATTTATTTTTAAGTGTGGATTCGTTTGACTTTGAAAGAACTACGGGTTCTCGTTAAATAATTATATGCATATTCCTTTTTATGTAGTATTTATTAACAATTAAAATTTATAAACAATTGATTTTACTTACAATTTTGAAAGATTTGCGTTAATGAAGTTTACAATGACAGGATGCAACCAGTTGTACGTAGCCGCTTCACAGGTTGTACAATGATATAAGATTTTCAGTTCGTTTTTAGACACTTTTAGCACTAAAAACAACTATTTGAACAGTTATTTTACAAACTCTAAGTGTTCTTTCTGACACTGTACCTTGATACAAAAGAAAACTTGTTTTCTTAGTGTTTAGAAAGAACTTGCACTAATTTTATAAATTTAAATTAGAAAGAGAATAATTAAATGAACTGTTATACGACGAAAGTATTAATTGAAATGAAGGGTAGTGCAAATTATCTCCTTACAGAAAACAATTTATCCTTTGTATAACACTGATTCTAACAACTCAACTAAACGATCGAAGGGCCGACTCAACGATACCGTTCGGGCAGAAGCTCACCGGAGTATTTGACGACTGTTGCTAAGAAAACAGGGGTTTATATACTATAATTTGTTTGTGAAAATTTGTAAGAAGCATGTGTCGGCGTAAATTTGTAAGAAGCATGTGTCGGCGTAAATTTGTAAGAAGCATGTGTCGGCGTAATTTTGTAAGGAGCACGTGCCTTTTATTACACTATTCATGTACATTATTTATTAATAAGATTTTAATAATTATCAACAATGATTTATTAGCTTTATCGTTTTCTAATAATTGTTTTATCAATAATTGTTCTACTTTTATTGATTATACGTTAAAAGGTATTACAACTAATTATTTTATTTATTAACTACTTATTAATACTTAATGCACTTTAAGAATAGTTTAATGTTAATTCTTCTCTTTACATAGATCTAATTAATCTTTTAATTGATTATTTATAATTTTAACATTTATTTTGTCTCTTTTGTTTAAATATATTATCCATTACAGATATACAACTCAATGATAATTTACCAACAGACAATTAGTCATCTTATAGCGACAGTTGATCTCTTATCATGAGTAATATAAGTAGGCAATTAACCGACTGTTGTTTCTCGTTTCATTAGATCTTGGTCGAAACTATAATCAATTATCTTATGTGAAACTCACATAAGGTAATGTAGAGTGTTATATTTTCTTATATATTTAAATATAGGTGTATATATATATATACACCTATATTGTATGTATGTATGTATGTATGTATGTATGTATGTATGTATGTATGTATGTACGTATGTATGTATGTATGTATGTATGTATGTATGTATGTATGTATGTATGTATGTATGTATGTATGTATGTATGTATGTATGTATGTATGTATGTATGTATGTATGTATGTATGTATGTATGTATGTATGTATGTATGTATGAATCGATCTGGCGAGTCAGCAGGTATATTTAATTTTATTCAACTATTGCTTAATTTAATATTTTTACAATTCTCTTGTTATTTTATTACTTTTGACAACATACTGATTTTTTTGTATGTATTTAAATTTTTTTTATTTAAAGTAGGTATTTAAAAAAATTAGATTTTAAAAAATATTTTAATTCAATGTTTTTCAAAATAATTGAATTTTCAAAAATAATTAATTTTTAATTAATTTTAGTAAAATTTAAAAAAACGAATTTTTATTTAAAGAATTGTAATTCAACATTTTCACAAATTACGTAAGTTTCTTCCATTATAAGGTAATATTTGCGGGTTTATTTTTTTTAGTTAGTTTTGCCCCAATAAGTAGGGGTTTTGGCTTTTGAGGCAATCTGTTGCCTCACCTGTTCCATGCACCATTCTCGGCTACGAGGAATGGTACATCCTTCTGAGGTTGGAGGAGCTCTTGGCTCCGCCTGGGAAGGGCGATTATCGCCCGGAGAACTTTCCGGTCTTGGGAGGTATTGCTCCTCTTCTTCTGTCAATCGCACAGTCGGGGTATTAGTAATGACTTGGATCATGTGATCTAAATCCTCCTCACCGAACGATGACGCCTCCGAAGGAAGTCTCCCTCGAGTCATTAACGACCTGGCCACCACCCACAAATCAACTTCGCTGGCCTTCTCCTCCTCTCGAGTTCTGAGTAATCGTCTGGCTGTTAAGGAGAATTTTCGATTTAGGGACCAGTTAACTCTCAATTACTCAATATTCATGGTCCTGATCAGTTCTACCCAGCTTCCAGAAAGGATCAAATGTAAATGTAAAGCTACTTGGATTTTTCTCATTAATATGAATTAATAATTTTTAAAGGTCATGGACCACTGGATCTGTTGGGTCCAGAAAGCATCTTTCCAGATGCTGACGGAAAGTAAATCATTAAACTAAATCAGGTCAATTCTGACTCATTTATCTCAATTCCTAAGGTTTTAAGATAATTAATGAATAAATTAAGATAAATAACAGTCTTTTAGTTAAAGATCAATACAGATTGTTTTTGAAATTATTTACAGAATCCTTTCCGAATTTTAAACCATGGACCGGTTTACCTAGCACAATTCAAGGTCAAAATTGAGATGAACTAAGAATTTTTCTACAGATTAATAACATCTTTATTTTACAGATTCCTTCTCTGGAAGCTGACCATGAACCATTCGGGTCTAACCTCACCTATTTATAATAATGTGATTACAATAAAAAATTTTCCGAATTAATACAGTATGATATTTACACCTTATCTTATAACTTCTTTGTGAATTGAATTCCGAGACTACTCCTTAACCAGACGCGAAGTATACGAATCAACACGAATACGAACGATTACGGAGTTTCTTTCGCTGAGAGGGTTCAAGGTTTTCTATTGGTATTGCTCCGAACTCGCTTTCGCTCTCCAACTCAGGTTCCGGGTCTGACCAATTTATTTCTAATAACTCCCGGTGTAAATCGTTTCCAGATTCGGAGTTTAACGACTCCATATCTTCCTCTAGTGAAAATTATGGTTGAAGATGTGAAGCGTGGTATCTTCCAGCTAAACGGCCTTCCGTCGACGAAAGCTCGTAGACATTCGGTGAAATCACCTTACAAATCATAAAGGGGCCGTGAAATGCTGGGGCCAATTTACTAGCGAACCTATCTTGTCTCCTAGATAAAACATGTAATGGTTTCTTGACCAAATCGCCTACTTCAAAATGAAGGTCACGACGCCAACGATTATAATACTTGGCTTGCCGAACGAACGCTTGATCTTGATTCTGACATATTTTCTCTCGCAAATCTGATAATCTGGTCATACGAATAATCCATTCGGATACATCAGCAGGCGGTAATTCATTATTCATTTCCTCAATACGACGCCATGATCTCAATGGGACCGGTTCTCTACCAAGATTTAAAAATGCCGGTGTTATCCGATTGGTACTATGCAGTGCCGTATTATACGCAAACCGAAAGTCGCCCACAAAACTGTCCCAATCGCGATGGTTATCACTTATGAAGGAACGGATCATTGTTTTGAGGACTCTATTAGTCCTCTTCACAGGGTTAGCTTGCGGGTGATATAATGGGGTAAATGAATGATGGATCGAGTATGCCGTGGTCAAGCTTTTAATTGCTTTATTCCGGTATTCGGTACCGCTATCCGAATGCAGCACTTGAGGTGTACCCCAGCGATTGATCACTAGCTCGCGAAATGAATTTATGACAGTGGTGGCGTTAGCTACGCGAAGAGGTGCCACCTCTATCCTCTTTCTGAACAAGTCCTGGTAAACAATTAAATATTCGAATCCTCGGGAACTCTTGGGAAACGGACCCATAATGTCCGTAGCCACTACACTCCAAGGTTCCTGAACAATTCGTTGTCCCATTATACCCCGTGGTTTGGACTGTTCCGGTTTATTCATTTGGCAAACTATACATTTCTGTACGAATGATTCAATATCCTTGAGCATACCCGGCCAAAAATACCGAATAGAAAGTCGGTCATACGTCTTTTGACCGCCTAAATGACCGGCCTGAGTGCTTTCGTGGGCCTCCTGGATTATAAGTGGTTGATTTTCTTTAGAGACTACCAACTTCCAGGCATTTAGGTCATCTATAAGGTTCTCAATTAACGGATTGCTACGATAACGGTATAGTTGGTCATTTACTACTTTCCAACCCTGATATTTTTGGGGTTCATTTTTAACGGCTTCGATACGCCTATTATACCAATGATCTATTACGGGTTCAATTGCAGCTATTTTATTTTCATCCGAATCTTCAAACTTGCGCGATAACGCATCCGGTATATCATGCATTGACCCTTTTCTATGAATAATTTCGAAGTCATACTCAAGTAATTCCAACGACCATCGAGCTAATCTGCCGGTCGGATTTCTAAGGTTCTTTAACCACCTTAAACTACTATGTTCGGTTATCACCGTAAAGTGATAACCTTCCAAGTAGAATCGGAACTTTTTAATAGCCCAAATGACCGCCAAGCATTCCTTCTCAGTTGTGGAATAATTACGTTCCGCCTCTGAGAGAATGCGGCTCGTGTAAGCAATTACTCGCTCTTGGCCATCTTGAACTTGAGTCACTACAACTCCGATGCCGCAGTTACTCGCATCTGTTTGTATGCAGAACGGGAGGCTGAAATCTGGATATCCCATTATAGGGGGTGATGCGAACACCTTTTTCAGTATATTGAACGCGTTTTCTTGTTCGTCAGTCCATTTAAAGGGGTGTTTCTTCTTAGTTAGACGAGTTAATGGTTCGGAGATCTGAGCATCATCTTTTATAAACCTGCGATACCATGAAGTAACACCAATGAACCGGCGAAGCTGGCGTAAGTTTCTCGGTCTTGGAAAGTCCAATATAGGACGAACCTTATCATCATCAACTAATAACCCCTTCTGGTTTACTATAAAACCTAAATATTTAGCCTCTGGTACGCAGCAGTTACATTTATCTGGGTTTAACGTGAGACCTGCCTTAGTCAGACGATCGATCACTCTTTCAACCCATATGAGGTGTTCCTCAAATGTCTCAGTAGTGATTATCAGATCGTCTAAGTAAGCGAAAACAAACGGCTTCATATCCGGTGTAATAATTCGATCTATTAACCGCTGAAAGGTGGATGGTGCCCCGCATAACCCGAATGGCATGCGAGAATACTGCATCAGACCTAAACCAGGTACGAAGAAGGCTGTTTTAGCTTTACTTTGTGGACTTAGTGGTATTTGATGATAACCGAGTTTTAAGTCTAATTTAGAAATA
This sequence comes from Leptopilina boulardi, assembly GCF_019393585.1. Lineage (NCBI taxonomy): Eukaryota > Metazoa > Arthropoda > Insecta > Hymenoptera > Figitidae > Leptopilina > Leptopilina boulardi. The sequence continues at coordinate 287,443 of NW_026137699.1, read as the reverse complement.
TATCTAGCTGAATTAAGTTTATCCAGAATTTCTGCCATAAAGGGCAATGCGTATGAATCTTTTACTGTCACATCATTGACCCTTCTAAAATCAATACAAAGACGGTAAGTACCGTCCGGCTTACGAGCCATTACTACTGCATTACACCAGTCACTGTTTGAGGGTTCTAATACCCCTAAACGAATCAGTTCCTTAACTAATTTAATGAATTCTTCGCATACTTTAGGTGACATGCGATAATTTTTCTGACGTATTGGAGGACTATCCCCCGTATTTGTTCTTTCGGCTTACGAAATTTTTGTTTATCTTTCTCCGAATTATTATTTTTGTGTGAGCTGCCCGAATCACTCTCCGACTTATTACTTTTATTTACTTTAGTTTTATTCGAACCAGAACTATTTTGTTTATTATTACTATTATTCGAACTAGACTTTGATTCATTATTAGACGAAAGGGCTTTAATCAACTCGCTCGTCATTAATTTAAAACACTGATCTAATTGGTTGATGGATGGCTCTGATGAGCTATTATTATTATCAACCTCAGAGTTTTTAATTATTTTGCCCGAATAAGCAAATTCAGGAAAGAAAGAATTCTCTGGTTTTTGAGAAACCTTCTCGATTTTGAGAGAATCTAACATTCTTTCTACATCGCTCGCTAACTGAGACAATTCGTTCAAATCACTAAATTCTCGACGTTTGATACACCTTTTAAAAACAGGTTTCATATTCATATAGACGCGATCTAACATATCCGGTAATGACACGTGGCGGTTAAATTTACTATACAGCCCTTCCATACAAGTGATGAAATCAGCTGTGTTTTCACATTGACCTTGAACACGGTTAGTAACCTGTTCTTCGAGACGCCACTGATAGTTGATATCACCGAAACGTAATCGACAAGCTGATTTAAAATCGTCCCATGAGGACCATCGCGATTTGTTTAAGCGGTACCACTGTAGTAGTACTACTAATCCTCGCATTTTTTCTAATGTATTATAACACGAATCTGGAAGGGATTCTATTTCCGAATCTACTGGGCAAATTTGTAATTCATCCGAAAATGACCACCGAATCGTTTTATCCCCAGCGGAAAATTGCATAAAACGTAAGGCACGTCCACGTAAGGTTTTTAAACTCCCTTCTGAATTGACGTTAACTGAGTTTATATAAATTTTTAATTGGTCTATAGACCAATTATCAAAAATTGTTGGCTCATCAATTATATGGTCCGCCATTTTAACAAAAGAATTTTTGTTTATACTATGGGGTTTATTATGGAGTCGGAAAAATTCGGTGAAAGAGCAGTCTCAGTCAACAACAAAAAAAAATAATATTTTGTGCAACCAATCCTCGACTACACAGTAACCGTATTGTATTAAACAAAATATAAAAAAAATATTGTTCTGTCATTTATAGTCAAAACAAAAAAAAATGGATATAATTTTACTGTCTGCAGAAGGAATAAAGACAGGAATACATAGATTAAATTTTTAATTCATTTTAGAAAATCTTTTTCATAATTTTTATTTTAAATATATTATTTATTATTTATTAAGCAATAATAAAAAAAATATATTGTAGCAATCGAGAACCGATTGCACAATTCAATCAATTCATTTCACTAGAAGGCGGCGATGACTCAGCCAAATCCTTCGTAATTTATTTAAATAAAATTAATTATTTTAATAATTGATTAATTTTATTTTTACCCGTAATATTTTTAAGAATTTGATTCTCGATCAGTGTATATTTATCCTTGTTGTGAGAATTTGTACTATCAGTCACAGAATTGTGACCTTGATTATTATTTTCTATGTTTACTTTGATTCTTCACTATAAGCTGAAATCTCCAAATTTTTTCTAAGATATTTGAGTTTATAAAACTCAAATATATTTATTTTACAAATTCTCACAAAATTATGGAACAGTTATAATTGAAATAATTTTTCACAATTTATAATGTTTGTTGTTTGTTCGAAATTAAGTGAAGTAATGTGTCTTTATCGGGCCCTATAGTTGGGTGCCATTTATAACGTGATTTTTGCTTGATTGATTATTTTTATATTATTTTTACTCTAAATTCACCAAAACTATTAATTTTAAATTATATTTTCTCACGTTACTTTATTTTTAATTTATTATTATTTTTAAAAACGCCAAGTTATTTTTAGGGAAAATAACTAAACCATTCTATATTTATTTGAATATAATATAATATCCGTCTGCTGGCTCAACACGTCATTGTAGGATACCAATAACCCGCGGAGAGTGGGGGGGAAAGGATAAAGACACAAGTAAAACACTTCACTTAATTTGTTTCATAATAATTTCTTTAATTCATTATTTAAGTAATTCAAGTATTCGGCAGAAGGCCGAATAATATTCGCATGTATAACGTTAGTACGCGAAAACTTTTGTGTACAACTGAAGGTTGTATTATAATTTTAATTTTATTTATTGATTTTATAATGTGCCGATCTGGCTGACAAAATTATTTCGTTCGGGACTCACCGTCTATATGACGTCGACCTCGCCACGAACCTCGTCCTGACATTATTTATACTAATTTATACAATTTTATTTTATTAAAAAGAAAAGCGGCTTGTCGCCTACTACACTTCCAGAATGAGAATGACTAAAAAAAAATGGCTGACCTGTCACGCTAGTCGGCGTCTCTTTGTGCGCTTTCTTTTTAGAGGTGAGTCCCGGTGAAAGTAATTAATTAGAACTTTCTTTATCGATAATCAATTTATCACGAGTCGATATTTTTCATGAATCCGGAGGGTAAAGTAGAACGCTACCGTGCCACGGCGCATCGTAGCGCTCTCTATCCAAAATGGCCGCTCCCATTGTTGTGACAGCTGAGTATACAAATGAATTTTCGTCTTCCTGGTGCTCTTCTTATTCGGGAATCTCTTCCAAATATATACACCAGGAAGCACTTCCCTTGTGGTACATCGAACATAATTAATAATATGGAAAAGCTGACTCATTTTGTTGAATCCGGAGAATTACTCCGATTAATGTCCATTTTTTCATGAAATAGAAAAATAATAAAATGATAATGTGGACAACAATTTACTGTTTCCGTTAAATCGATCTGGCGAGTCAGCAGGTATATTTAATTTTATTCAACTATTGCTTAATTTAATATTTAATATTTTTACAATTCTCTTGTTATTTTATTACTTTTGACAACATACTGATTTTTATTTGTTTTTTAGAAATGATGGTGATTCCCACCCTGGAATATTTTTAATAGTTTTCTTATCAGAATTCAGGAATATTGTGACGAGCATAAAATGCCGCGTCACAGTATGTATGTATGTATGTATGTCTGTAGACAAATTTTGTCCGACGATAACTCGAACAAATTTTAATGAATCGACTTTAAATTTGGTATACACTTTAAGTGTACCAAAATCTCGCCTGAGTTCGTTGGCCAGATGATTTCGTCAAAAATCAACAAAATTATTCAAATTTTGAGTTTTTAAAAATTTCAAAAATTCGCATTTTTCAAAAAAAAAAATTTTTCAATTTTTTTTCGAAAATTACGACTAAAAATAAACACTTTCTTCCTTTGACAATTTTTAATAGCGATTAAAACAAAAAAGTTATACCACTTTTTTAAAAAAAGACAAAAAATGACAAAAACGGATGAAAAATGGGTAAAATGCAGAGCAAAATCACTTAATTTTGAAAAAATGTGTTCAAATATGTATTATTTCTCTTTAAACCACCTTTAATTAACACAAATAACAGTAACTTACTCATAATATTTCGATTTTTTTTTTTTTTTTTTATATAAGTCCTTGCAACAAAGTTCTAATGGTAGCAACTGTTTACGTTGGCGTTAGTAGTCCGTGATGTGATATCTGTATGTTTGAGCTGCGATTATGTTACTTATGGAACAGTTACACCTTGGGTAAAATATTTTTTATTTTGCATTTTCCGAATTACAGAATCCTGATTTGTTGTTCGCAAATTAATGTTATTGATATTGGGCAGCTTATGAGGGTTTGGCATTTCTTAAAATCAAAGTAAAAAACAATTTTTTACCAAAAGTGTTAATCCTCAATAAAGGTACATTCGCACCACGATAGACAGCGTTGTTACCTACTTCTAATATTAATATAACGTTAACGTGATGACGTCACAATGCTAGTTTCAAGTAGAGTCTACAGGAGCTTCTACAATAGCTCCGTTTGGCAACTCCAAGTCCAAGTCGAAGTCGCTTGGAGTTGGTTGCGCACGCATAATGTTGCCAACTGTCGCCGAGTTGAAAATGAAAAAAAAAAATTGTGCGTGATCTCGTGCTCACGAAATAGTTGAGGTTATGTACCTTTGAAGCTGTAAACACGCTGTAAAGTTTAATAAATTATTTGTTGTTGTTGCTGTTGATGTTTCCGCCGTCTCATCGTTTTTTAAAGAGAAGAAAAATATAAATTAAATTAAATTTTTCTTTTATAAATATCAAAATTTTTTTCACTGAATAATACACACATGCAATGAATTTAATATTTGTAATATATAAATATAGTAATAAAAAAATATACAATTAATAAGATGAACTGTCAATACAAATTTTTTTTATGTTTTTTATTGACATTATAATAAAAGTTTTTCATCATTTTGATTTCACAATATATTAAAAAGGTATTTTCATGAACATAACCTTACAATATTTTTACATTTTATCACATGAGAAGAGTGTAATCATAAAATGGAATAATTAAATTTAAAAATATTTGAAAAATAATTGAAAACGTGCGTTGACATATTTATTATATTTTTAATTAAATACGATTTTTAAAAATAATTTAACTTAAGATTACATTATTCTCATTAACAGATTACACAGGCCTGCGAGATTTAGTTACAAGAACCTGTGGTACTAATTCTCGTAGGTTTTTGCGCGCTAAACACGAATCTGATGTCCAAAATGGCCCATCACGTCAGGATTTTGAGTAATTCAAGGTCAAATGTCCCGAAAATGGCTATTTTGGACACTTTTGGGAATTTTTTCTGGGAGAAAAAAATTTTTTCTTTAATTTTCGAAAGCGCTATCATATAGTGCATACTCTCAGCTTCAAAACCTATTTTTGAAAATTAATTTACGATTATTTTTAAAGAAGTTATGAACATTTAAATGTATGACCTTCAGTCATTTTTTAAGACCATTAACCCTTAAACGCCCGACTTTTTTTGTAGAAATGCGATTTTCGTCATGCTCTGTATTCAAGGGTTTTTGAGGTCGCTGATGACGAATCCGAAGTCGGTTTTTAAAAATTCAAAATGGCGGATCCAATATGGCAGACAACTTTTTTAAAAAACCATTTAATTCGTCTGAAAATCGTTACTCGGGGGTTTTTGGGGTCGCTGATTACAAATCCGAAGTCGGTTTTTAAAAATTCAAAATGGCGGATCCAATATGGCGGACAACTTTTTTAAAAACCCATTTCATTTGTCTGAAAATTGTTACTCGGGGGTTTTTGTGGTCGCTGATTACGAATCCGAAGTCGGTTTTTAAAAATTCAAAATGGCGGATCCAATATGGCGGACAACTTCTTTAAAAAACTGAGGTAAATTTATAAAAATGACCTCTTGGAAGTTTTTGGGGTCGCTAAGTAAAAATCCGATGATAGTTTTCTAAATTGAAAAATCTCCTAGTAGTCATTTTTATGGCTGTGTCTGTATTTTGGTTTTTGTCCATAATGTTGGATCTGCCATTTCGAATCTTGAAAAACTATCATCGGACCCAACCAATGAAGGCCAGGTAAGAAGAGTTCCCAACCAATGAAGGCAAGGTGAGAAGAGTACCCAACCAATGAAGGTAAGGTTGGAACGAGACCCAACCAATGAAGGCACGGTGAGAAGAGTACCCAACCAATGAAGGTTAGGTCGGATCGAGACCCAACCAATGAAGGCAAGGTGAAAAGACTACCCAACCAATAAAGGTAAGGTTGGAACGAGACCCAACCAATGAAGGCAAGGTGAGAAGTGTACCCAACCAATGAAGGTAAGTTCGGAACGAGACCCAACCAATAAAGTCAGGGCATGTTGACTACCTAATCAATAAAGGTAATGCAAAATGAATACCAAATCAGTAAATCAGGAAAAAAGAATGACCAATAAATGCAGAAACGATGCATTTATTCAGATTGAATAAATCTTCGTTTATTACTTTTTCTTTTATGGATCGCATTGTAATTATCTCGCTTAAGACACCAGCAGTAATCTGCTAGCATATGAATGTCCCATCTTCCTTGGTATCTTTTTTCAATCTCTTTAAGGTCTTGATGAAACCTCTCCCCTTGTTCATCACTAACGCTTCCTAAATTTTCAGGAAAATAGTCTAAATGACTGTTAAGAAGATGTACTTTTATGCTCATATTGCACCCTAGTTCCTTGTAACTGTCTAACATATTTTGTACTAATTCTTTATAGTTGGGTTGTTTGACATTTCCTAAGAATCCGTTACAGACATCTTTGAATCCTTTCCATGTATTTCTTTCTACTTCATTCATGACACTCTTAAATTTGGTGTCCTTCGTGAGTTTCCTTATATCTGGTCCTACAAAAATGCCTTCTTTTATCTTCGCATCACTTAGTGAGGGGAATTTTTCAAACAAATACTTAAAACATTTACCTTCTTTATTTAAGCCTTTGACCAATTGTTTAATCAACCCTAATTTGATGTGCAAAGGAGGTAACAAAGTCTTATCACGGGATACCAGAGGAAGACGGATGACATTTAGTGAGCCAGGTAACAGTTCTGACCTAACTGGCCATATTTTTTTGTCCAGTGCTCTGCTCGACATCTACTGTCCCACTGGCACAAAAAACATGGATATTTCGTGTATCCGGACTGTTGACCTAATATCATGGATATTATTTTCAAATCCCCACAAATGACCCAATTATGCTCATTATACTTAATATTTGTAAGTAAATTGACTAGAATATCATACGTCTCTTTCAAATGTACAGAATGAGCAATAGGAACTGAAGCATATTTAGATCCGTTATGTAATGAAACCGCCTTTAAACTTCTTTTGGAAGAATCAATGAAAAGTCTCCAATCATTGTCATTATATTCCTCATTTCCTAGACGTTTCATTAATCCCGGAACATTGTTGCAAAATACTAATGATTCGTTCTGTAAAAAGTATTCACAAAATTCTTTCTCTCTACTTCTATACCAATAGTAAGTAGTATCTTTATCAAGCATGTTTTTTTCTTTAAGTCTCGATCCAAGAAGTTCTGCACTTTCTTTAGAAAGATTTAAATCTCGAACGAGATCATTTAACTCGGTTTGTGTAAATTGACCCGACTTTATTTCTTCGTCAGGTAAGTAAGATTTGTCATATTTTTCATGAGTTTCATCAGTACTATCTTCCAAATCACATAAATCATCGACAACTCTATGATGGGATGGCGGTACATGTGGAAGAATATTTTCGTCTTCGTAAGTGAGAGGTTTTGTGACTGAAGACACATCAGGATATTTTATATTATCTTTAGTCTTAACATTAAAACCTTCAAGTTTGCATAAGCAAAAATAACAGTCAGCATGCGACTGCGGTTCTCGCCAAATCGTTGGAATCTGAAAAGGCATTCTTTTAGAATCTTTCGAATTTTTGGACCATGAGGACAAGATACTCACACAACTTGTGCAAACTGAATGAGGTACCCATCTTTTATCTAGATTAATCATCTGTAAGCCGAAATAACTCTGGTAATTAGTTTTTACTCGTCTTTGTTTTTGAATAGCATATCTGCCACAAATGTAACAAAATTTGTCAGGGTCATTGACACAAACTCGACTTGACATTTTTGCCTCTGAACAAAAGAAAACTTATATACTTACCATACGCGTTTTAATATATTTGGTTCTGAAAAGAACTGGCTAAATAAATAGTACTAAAAAGAACAAATAGAAAAAGTAATTTTTAGTATCTGATTAAAAAGAATACTTTTAACTGTTATTTTAAAAATATATTGCTAATGAAGCAGTATAAACTGTAGCAAAAATTAGTTCTGAAAAGAACTGTTTGACATTACATATTTACATATAAGTTTATTACAAAATTATCGAAATAGCTACTGGAACAAGTAGATAAGATTGCATTCCAAAGCGCTTTGTTCCCAAAGCCAGTACTGCCCAAAGCTCAATGAAGCGTTTTGATCAAGAAGATTCGAATTACGAGGAATAACTCCAGTGGTGGGGGTGATGCAAATACGGAGGACAATGATGGATTCCAGTGGTTTGCCGCAGTGTATGAGCATCAAGCTAGCACAAACATGTAAGTATGCGCAGAAACATAATTTGGTCTACTGCGCAAACGACTTACTACCTTCATTGGCTCATATTCTGCTTCAAAGCTCTCATTCCTCCACCACTGAAGAAATTGGATCCGCCATTTTGAATTTTTAAAAACCGACTTCGGATTTGTAATCAGCGACCCCAAAAACCCCTGAGTAACGATTTTCAGACGAATTAAATGGTTTTTTAAAAAAGTTGTCTGCCATATTGGATCCGCCATTTTGAATTTTTAAAAACCGACTTCGGATTCGTCATCAGCGACCTCAAAAACCCTTGAATACAGAGCATGACGAAAATCGCATTTCTACAAAAAAAGTCGGGCGTTTAAGGGTTAATGGTCTTAAAAAATGACTGAAGTTCATACATTTAAATGTTCATAACTTCTTTAAAAATAATCGTAAATTAATTTTCAAAAATAGGTTTTGAAGCTGAGAGTACGCACTATATGATAGCGCTTTCGAAAATTAAAGAAAAAATTTTTTTCTCCCAGAAAAAATTCCCAAAAGTGTCCAAAATAGCCATTTTCGGGACATTTGACCTTGAATTACTCAAATCCTGACGTGATGGGCCATTTTGGACATCAGATTCGTGTTTAGCGCGCAAAAACCTACGAGAATTAGTACCACAGGTTCTTGTAACTGAAAAAAGTTCAAATTTCGCAGGCCTGTGTTATTTTTCTATATTATTCTAATGTAATTTTCAGAATTAAATTCAGATTAGAGTATTTAGATTATAGTGTTTAAAATGTTTGTAGAGTCTTAAATGCTTTTTTTTCTTCTAACAAGAAATCTGTATGTCAGGGAAAAAGTTATTATTTACATGGAAAAATGGAGAATTCAGGAAATTGGATTACAAAAATATTATGGCAACGCATGAAGAAATTAACTTTTTAAAGAATTATCACATATAGTAATTATATTCAATGAATTTTAGACGAAAAAATTCATTCATAAAATATTAAACTTTGAAAATTATCTGCATTCTCTACACCCAAAAAAAAGTAATCTTAAATTTAGAGGAAAATTCCTCTTCTAAAATCCTCTGAATATTTCCTCTTAAAATACGAATATTCCATTTGACTGTAGAATATTTTTATTCTTTGTTGTAATGGAACAATAACAAAAGGAGTACTTTTGCATTTTCCTCTTCAATTAGGATTTTCCTGTTTAAATTTAGTATATTTGAAAAAAGAAAAGTAAATACATGATATCGATTACATTTTTTTCCTGTTTGACATTTGCGCTTTTGTTTTTCGAAACTGTCAATTTTCGTATGTCATAATAGTGTTGTGTTATAAATCGAAAGACCAAAATGGAAAAGAGAGTCGAAGATTTACTAAATGATTTAAATCTGGGTGGATATATTGAATGGAGGTATAAATACAGAAAATATAACCTCTCGATGAATCTTCATTTCTTACCAATTTTCTTAAATATTTGCGTCGAACTTCTTTGATATTTGCAACTTGCTATAGCATTTTTTATTATTATTGTAATTAAATCTAATGTATTGATGCTCAGCAAAAAGCAAGAAATATTTTTCAGAAATATTTAATTAAAAACCAATATTTCATTCTTTATTCCAGGAATCTATTATAATTTACCTTTTTTGAATGTAAACAATTAAATCTTATTAAATATTTATTATATTATTCAAATTTTTTTTTTCTCATAACTCCAACTGTTGTTTTCCATTTCCAAACATTGCAATTGTTTTCAAAAATTCCTCTATTTTAAAATAGTTTATATTGCGCTATTTACACCACAATTTCGTATTTTTTCGATTATTAATTACTTTTGAATCGGTTTAAATTCATTTATTTGTAGATTTTTTAAATTCTCATCATAAGTTAGAAAGTATTCATTTTGGTCGATTTTAACTTTTTTCAAATTTTAGTGAATCTGTACGTTTTGAGACCTCTCGATGCCAAAAAAGTATGTTTTGAAATCCTGTCTGTCTGTTTGTCGTCTGTAGTCTGTCTGTGGACTCATTTTGTCCCCACGATAACTTGAACATATCTTAACGAATCGCTTTGATATTTGGTACACGCTTTCAACATGTAAAAATAAAGCCTGAGTTCGTTGGACAGACTAATCCGCCTAAAAATTCAAAAATTATTCAAATTTTAAATTTTTAAAAAATTCAATTCTTCTTGAAAAATTTTTTTTTTTAATTTTCTCTTAAAATACTCCCAAAAGTAAACTTTTTTTCTTTAACCCTTTTCGATACAGATTAAAACAAAAAAGTTAAAAAAGTTATGTTCTATTACGTTTAAGGTAACAAAAATTTAAAATTTTTTTCGATGTGTTATTTTACTCATTAATTTTTTGCGGCACAGTTTTAACCTATTTTGCCACCTTTTCTTTTAGCAACTTTCCTCTCTATAGATTTAAAGTTTTTGAAGCAGTATTCATAAAACATTTTTTCCACTATAAGGAAAGCATTGTGAAGTGAAACAAAAATAATAAGTGTAGCAGGCAAAATTATAAAGAATTATAAATTAACTAAGTATAAACATTGCTATTTTTTAAGAGAAAATTCATTTTTCAACAATCTTTTAACAAATTTAAATAAATCTTTCTACTCCTTGGTTTTTTAGGTCGCTCATTACGATTCTGAAGTCAGTTTTTAAAAATTCAAAATGACGTATTGAAACATTTTTGACCCGATATTTTTAGCATTTAAAGGTATTCTGAAGGGTTAAGATTTGAAAAAATTAAAAAAACTGAACAAAATTCTAAAAAAATCTTTTTTTTAATGCTTGTAAATTGTTTATTTAAAAATTTTCGGTTCTATTAGTACACTATTTGATATAGCCTCAAATTACCTGTAAAAATTTTATTAATGGGTTAATGCATGCCTACTTTTCCTATTGTATGTTTCTAATTTTCGAGCGTGAAACGCGAGTGTCGTGATGAGAATGTTATCCTTAAAGTCAAAGTACTTTAAGAAAATGAAATTTAATTTATAAAAAACCAAAGATTTCACTTATATAAATTGTACAAAAAAATTTTTATGAATAAAAACATGAGGGCAAAACCTCATATAATAAATTTGTTGATTTAAAAATGCATTTACTTTAAAGTTCTTTTTTTTAATGTTTTTAAATTTTCAATTAATTTTTTCTTTTACTCAATTGAAATTAGTTCAAAGCGGAATATCTTATTTTAGTAAATAATTTGGTTTGTCGATTTTCGTTAATTACAAAGACCTGGCCAATGCACGGCGCAAAATTAAGGAACTAAGTTTGAACAACTGCAGTGCCGCCATTCAATTTAACGCATTTTAATAAAGACTAGGGTAACGGCACCAGTGAAGGAACTGACACCAGTGAAAGAACAAATTTCATGTTTTGCATTCTAATTAGTGTAATAAACAATTTGGTATTATAAATTATATATTTTTATGTTCCTTATTTAATTTACGTCCTTAGTATCTATGATATTCATAATTATCATTAATTTACCTTTATTATAGTATATTACAAACATTTTATTACTTTATCTTTGTTTTAATATATTTTTTAAATATATTTTAAATATATATTTCACATTGTTCTTTCACTGGATGCAGAAAATTCTTTCATTAGACAATTTGTTCTTTCACTGGTGAAATAGGTATGTTTTACTTATTAATTAAAATTTTAATTAACATCTTATATTTATGAAAATTAAATATGACCTTCGCATTCTACACTTAATTAGCTATCGAAAAAAAATTGGTAAAAAAATTTTCAATAACTGCATTCAAAAATAATAAATGATAAAAGTATGCATTTCCTTAAATGTTCTTTCACTGGTGCCGTTACCCTATGAGTTGTTTCTAATAAATTTTTCAAAACAAGTCGATTATATGAAGCTCCCCTTTTAAAATAACTACTTTGCTTTTGTACATATTTTAACTCTGTATGTAATTAATTTTACTCTTTTTAATAAAATTAATAAAAATAATTTCTTTCTTCTTGACATTTTACTTCAAAATTAATTAAATCAACTACAAAGTCTGAAACAACTACAAAATCTCATTCTACCAAATGAATTCTTGAGTTATTCAGCTACTTTCAGGTAGTATAATTAATACACTTTTTAAATGTAATTGAAAAATTTTTGAATTACACAGTGTAGTTAAAAAGTAATTAATGCTACTAGGTTTTGAATTGTAATAAACAAACAAAGCGCGTATCAATATCGGACCGCGAAGCGGGACGAACGACCTTCGCGCGCCCCGGGGCGCGCTCAAACTAGCAAGCCAAGCGAGGCCCTACGCGCGAAGCGCGTGATGAGAATGTGGCCGCCCCCGCAGGGGGCTGCCGGATTTTTTAAGTTCAATTTCAAATCTTTTAAAAATTTACTTTGACTTTTAGCTATAAAGTTATGTTTTTGGAGAACATTTATTTGCTGGCTGAAATTGTTAGTGAAATCTGGTACTTCTTGCGTGACTGTTTCTAAAGAAGAACGATCAGTATTTAGCCATTGTTGAAAAGTTATAGATTTAAGGTTATTTTCTGAGAGAGCTTCTACTATTTGAGATACAATTTTTTCAATACCAGGGCAAAATTTGCAATTTTGAAGGTAACAATCTATTGAGGTTTGAACACAAATAACACTATTTAAAATATCTGTATAATTAGTTACTCAAATTTCATGAAAAATACTTTTTAAACCATTTAATAATAATTTAAAATTTTGATAAATTTTACATACACATACATTGTGTGTTCCATTACTATCTGCAAGCACACACTGTTTAGGACGTAAAGAAGCAAATTTACTGAATCCTACATTTATTTCTGGATAATCTTTTTTAAACGCTACATATGCTTCCTTAACATTACACAAAATTAAATGTTTTTGTAACTTAACTTTTTTACCATTCTCTTGAGGAACAGAAACTACATCTTTTTGACCTGGCATGATACGACTTATCTCATCGGATAGATAAAAATTCACTATTTTCTCTGATTCGACATTCGAAAAAATATTACATTCTTTTTTAGGCGGATATGATCCAAAACCAAATTCACCTTGTACGTTTTTGGCATGCAAAGCAAATTTATATGAAATTCCAAATTCTTTCTGTAATTTTACAACGTTCCAAGTAAGTGGAGTAACGGTTAACCAAACAATTTTTTCTCTTAAAGTTGATGCAGTTTTAAACTTTTGTTTCACTAAATTCATAATTTCTCGCCCAAAGTCATCCTGAATATATTCTGGATCAAAATCACTTATAGGTGAAATAGAAGGACTCTCATTTAAAGACAAAATAGAATTATTATCATTATAATCAATTTCACTACTTACATACCCCCTTTTCGGGGGATCGTTCTTCTTTGAGATTAACAATTTGCAAGACATACAAATATACTCTCCAATATCCGGAAAACGCTCCTTACATGCTGCATCGCACTTCGAGATGTTTTTCTTCACCCATGAATGTTGAGGAATTTTAAAAGGATTGCAGCAAATCTTTTTAGTTGGCATGTTTCAAAAATTATAAACTCACAAAACCAGTGGAAAATCACAAGGTTAAACACTTCTGAATCGCTCTAAAGCAAAGCTAAGAATGACAGATGTCCAGCAGGTAAAAATTTTCATACCTGAAGGAAGAAATTCGTAGACAATGGCGCGTCGCATCCAACCCCCCTAAAGTTAAGGTATTCCCCTCCATTAGTAGAGTATGTATGCAAATATCTTGCAAAATAAAAAAAATTTTGCAATACTATTTCGGACACTTGTTTAGCACCCTAAGTACTACAAAAATACAAAGTACAAAAAAAATCGGTGATCCACTATTTGCCCTACCTATGGAACTGCCCAATAAGAAAATAATATCTAGTCTTATTGTTAAGAAAAATTTTGATACCATGACATATCCTACAATGTGTTAACCTTACCCTACTGAAAATCCCTGTATAAGATCTTGTACAATTTCCTGTACAGGATCAGCAACTGAACTTATACAAGTTTTGACCAGTTCGTGTACAGGAAAATGCATACGAATTTGGAACAAGTTCATGTGTGAGATCTTGTACAAGAATAATACTTGTACAAGAAAATGTACATGATCTTGTACAAGAAAATGTACATGATCTTGTACAATTTCATGTATACGTACTTGTACATGAACACGTTCATGTTCTTGCACATGTATAGTTGTAAAAAATTTTTTAAAATAAAATTTGAGATTTTGATAATTTTAACCACTGATATTCGTAACTCATGCATGCTAAAAACTATTGCGCAGCTATAAAGGTTAAAGTAAACTATTGCGCAGCCTTTGAAGTTTTTAATTTTTAGTAAAGAAAAAAAAATTAACATGTGCAAGAACATGGACGTGTTCATGTACAAGTACTTATACATGAAATTGTACAAGATCATGTACATTTTCTTGTACAAGTATCTTTCGTGTACAAGATCTTGCACCAGATCTTCTACAAGATCTCACACATGAACTTGTTCCAAATTCGTATGCATTTTCCTGTACAGGAACTGGTCAGAACTTGTACAAGTTCAGTTGCTGATCCTGTACAGGAAATTGTACAAGATCTTTTACAGGGATTTTCAGTAGGGTAAGCATACTCAAGGTACTTGTAATTTTATTCATTTACAATTTTATATGTATCGTCTTTCATAGAGAAGAAAAAAGCGTGGATTGCCACATGTGCGGTTAACTATATGTTTACGTACACAAATTTGCGATTCAGAAACTTTAAATAAAATAATATGTGCTAAAATCACAGACGAAATAAAGAATCCAGAACTTTTTAATATTGTAAAGCGATTTTAAGTTCATGAACCTTGTGGTAAACAAAGTAGGAATTCACCCTGCATGGATTCTGCGATGGGTCAATTAAATGTATTGCTGACAATTCGATGATCATAGTATATAATCTTTATTTGAGTACAAAATTTAAAGGTTATATTGACTGTGCAATAATAGGTATTATATTATTATAACACCATAATGTTGAAATAGTAATACAGTAACGATTACAAAAATAATATTATTATTTTTGTGAGATCAAAATTCGAATAACTGTCCGTCAAATAAAAATAAATTTTTAATTTTTTATAAAAAATAATAGATACCAAGCGCGTTTACGCGCGTCTCTTTCAACCAACTAATAAACTATCTCCAAGTTGGCCTATCAGTTAATGGCATTTTACGATTTTTCAGATTACGAAAATGATGATCAGTATAATTCTACTGATAATTTTGAAGATTAGTCTAACATACGGAAATATCAATATAACAGAACTGAAAGGAAATCTGTATATCGAAGACATAGGACCTGTCCATCAGTATCACGAAGAATGGCGATTAATAATCGGAATAAACGTTACCAATGTAGACAATAGATTTGATATGATTGAAAAAACAATTAAAATAAGTGAAGCAGCATGTTCCATTTATTGTAGCTCTGAGAACGAAATTCATTTAATAAGGGGACGATTTGACAGGTTAAAAAGTAAGCATGATTTATTAAATAAATAGTTAGGAGGACGTCGATTAAAAAGAGGTCTAGCTAATTTTGTGGGAGATATAGCAAAACCTTTATTTGGAATTATGAATGATGCGGACTTAGTAGCTATTAAAAATCAATTCGATGAAGTTCGTGATGATCAAAATCAATTAGCAAATATATTGACTAATCATACGAAAATTATAAAACTGATTCTAGATTCATCTTCATTAGATCACGAACTACTTCAAACACAAACTAATCGAGAACTAGAATTAACTATGAATTTAAGAACGACAATAAACGAAACTATTATAGAAAATGTTATAAATTCAAAACTAGTAATAGTAACACTACTGATTGACGAACCAAACGAAGACATTAATATAGCAGTAGACGCTATTAACGACGGAAAACATGGAATAGTTCATCCTCAACTGTTGACACCAAGAATACTAAAGAATACTATAGAAGAATTCGAACAAGTCCATAGAACGAGATATCATTTTGAAAATACTGAAGAAACTTATCAATATATTATTGACTTGAGTGAAGTTGGAGTAGCAATAATAAAAGGGTTATTGACTTACATTTTGAGAATACCAGTAATTGAAAAGGAAGAAGGAAATATTATTCGACTAATACCAATCCCAGAGAAAATAAAGGACACCTATTTAGGATATACACCAGAACATGAATATTTTATAAAATACAAAGGATCATATACTCCATTGAAAATTGACTACCAAACCGATTGTAAAAACATAGTAGAATATAAAATCTGTAAAAGAAAACAACCAAATTATTTACTAGGCAAATCTAACGGATGTGATGCTACTTTGTTAAGGAGAGACTCTTTAGCAAATTCTATACTATCCCCATATTTATTACATCAAGAAACATATATTTCTGTTACCAATGGATACATATTACTCCCACTCCGACAAATAACTATTGACATTAATTGTGACGACGGACTTGAAACTATTACAATTCACCATGCTAGTTTAATACAAGGTTCAAGATGTAAAGTATTTTTAGAAAACACAGAATTGTATCTTCCAAGTATACAAACGCTAAACAAAATTGTTAACATTAATGTAAGTTACGAATTACCTTTTGACAAAAATGAAATAGAAAATCTTAGAGATAGATTAATTCCGCTACCTCAAAAATTAGATCAACAAACATTAGCAAATGCTAAATTAGGATTAGATAATACATTAGATTTATTGGAGCAAATAAAATCACGTACTCGAATCAATAATTGGAAAGAAAAGGCTGTAGATGTATTACACATTGCAAGTTATAGTAGTTTAACTATTATAGGAATTTATGTAATATATAAATGTGGATTGTTTAAAATAATACGAAAATGTTTACCTAAAAAGTAATGTTTATTCTGTATTAAAAATCAAATCACTAATGAACCCGTCCTTGTAACCTACGAAAGACAACCACATAGAATGGCAGAAGTAGATATTAAACCTTATTTAGATAAGAATGTAAAACTTAGAATTAGGGACTAAATGCTGTCTAACGAGAGGGATGTTATAGTCAGCAAATATATATATCCCCACTTGTATTGCTTCATATTTGACATGAGCTGCAAACCGTTTTAGCAATTCAGTCTTATTCCTACCTTTGTATGTATAATATAATTTTGATAATAAATTGTCACTCACACAAGTGATATAAAAGGTACAGTGAGTCTTTTATTAAATTGACCGTAACAATAGTTTTATTTTAAATTTTTTATATTTTCTTTTTAATCATTTTTTTATATGGATATTTATCCTTTACTAAAAACTTACTATTTGTTATCACCTTTATAAAAAAATTCTTATTTCATAATTAAATAACAAAAAAAGTTATTAAATTTAAATTTTCATTATTTTCAAAATTATCATCTGCCTGAAAAGATCCCGCTGTCGGTAAAAAAGACTGCGCCGCTGTCCTGTGAGCTCCACGTACCGACTGTGAGCCTCATTGAAACCACCATTTGCCGCATTGGACTCGTATTTGACATTTCACCTCTCCATATTTTAGTGAAACCTTATATTTCCGCTCACCATTAGTATTGTTTCACTCTTTTAACTTTTATTTTTCAAAGCTTACATTTATTTATTATTCATGTAACGTCGTTTCGTTTTTTTAATGCTTAAAATTTTGGCCGCATTGGGACTCTTGGATTTACGCAATCACCGTGACACACAATGCGGTATTTCGCGAATACCGCATTTGCAGGTTGATACTCCCAATACATAAATCGGTACCTCACAATACTCTTTTTACAGGGAAGGTAACTAAGTGTTCAAAAAAATAATTTATTTATTATATGAAAAAAAAATTATAAAAAGACATACATTTTTGGCCCTTTTGACCCGTGTCAACCCTTAAATATGACTGCAGAAACAATTATACTTACGACCCTACATAGGGTTCCTATATTATATATATATATACTCTACTTAATGTTGTTCCATTATCTGACCATAAATGCGGGTGTACTTTAGGTATAAAATGTGCGACCATATTAAGAGTTGTTATAACGATCATATTTGTGGACGTATTTACGCTTCTTTGTTAATAAGGATTTATATAAAAAGTGTGACTCCAATTGACAAATAATTTGATTAACTTTTTTAGTAAGTAGAAATACTGATAATTAATCGTGCATATGTTGAGGCATGAGATTATTACTTCTTATATATATATATATACACTCAAATCTCCCTATTACGACTTTCTATACAACGAGCGCTCATACTCTATGTTCAACAAGCAAATTATCCTCTTCTGCATCCCCGCTGTTTACAAATCCAATGTGTTGACGAAACTACAAAATTTTCTTTTATAGATACGTAAGAAAGATTCACATTTTGATATGTTTCTTAATAGTTTAATAAGTAATTTAATGTTTCAAATTATCCAATTAAAAGAAATTATAGATTGTTTCATATGCATATATATATATATATATATATATATATATATATATATATATATATATATATATATATATATATATATATATATATATATATATATATGAGGCATTTCATATAAGAATACGGAGTCATGTCTCGGATTATTCTCAAAATTCGGTAAATTGTAGTAATAGTGGTGCTAAATAAGTGTACAAATTTTGAATTTTTAATATTTTTCAAGATATTTGCAATAACAAATTTGAGCAATATTTTTTTAATTTACTTATAACTTTTTTCCTACTAACAATAGAGAAAAATGTTGTAAATGTTTTTTACACAGAAGATCTTAAACTTTCAGAAATAATTTTTTTTAAATATTAATTTTAAAACAATTTGTTTAGAAAATAAAATTTGTTTATAACTTTTAAACATGTTCTCCCTCATTTAGAAGCGCGAAAAAAATCATGAATATTGTTTAAGTCATAATAAATCGATGGTTAAATTTTTGAGATGGCATTATTTTTTGTTTTCGAGATATTCATTAATTAACTAACAAAAGTTAATAAAAAATGAAATTTTTTACGAACAAATAAAATAAAAAAAATAATTTTTTTCTGAAAGTTTAAGGTCTTTTGCGTAAAAAAACATTTACAACATTTTTCTCTATTTTTAGCAGGAAAAAAGTTATAAGTAAATAAAAAAAATATTGCTCAAATTTGTTATTGTAAATATTGCCAAAAATATTAAAAATTTCAAATTCAAAATTTATACACTTATTCAGCACCACTATCACTACAATTTACCAAAATTTGAGAAAAATCCGAGACATGAACCCATATTCTCATATGACATGCCTCATATATATGCATATGGAGAGAGGGAAATTTCAGAAAACTGCACGATACGGAGACACGACATGTATGCAAAATGGGTTATGTTTACAATTGTGACAGTTTATATGTACCCACATAGCACAACTTCTTACTGTGAGGTTACTGTAAGGATATCTGCAGGGTTTGTGAGGTTACCGTGAAAGCCTACAGTAAACTTGAGGTCATCTTAAAATTTCCACCATTACAGTAAGCTTACACAGTAAACCTACGGTAAGCTTACGCAGTAAGGTCATGGTGGGTTTACATGGTAAGATTGAGGTAAACTTACACACTAAGATTGTTGTAAGCTTCCCGTAAGGTTACTGTAAACATAGAATGTTATTAATAAATTTTATTAATATTTATGCGCAGTAGTTTTCTATGGCACATACGGCTGCGCAGTAAATTTAATTTAACAAACCCTATTGGTGTTCATAAAGTACTTTACCAAATATATAAATTTTTATAAAAAAAAATTTATAATATAATATATATTATAATATAATTATTTTTAATATATTTTCTTATTACTCTGTTTACAATAACCTTACAGCAAACTTTACCGTGTAAGCTTACCACAACCTTACCATGTAAACTTACCACGACTTTACAGTGTAAGCCTACCTTAGCTGTACTGTGTAAGCTTACTATAATGGCGGAAGTTTTAAGATGACCTCAAATTTACTGCAGGCTCACACGGTAACCTTACAAACCCTACAGATATCTTTACAGTAACCTCACAGCAAGAAGTCGTGCTATGTTGGTATATGTATGACAAATTTTAGTTCGATTTTTACAAACTACAAGAATTTTGAACTTAATCTTACCTTTCATAAATATATTGATAAATTTATTGTATACTGAAAGTAATATTGTTCTTCGTAAAATCATTGCATTCATATTTAAAGTTACTATGAAGGAGCAGAAAGTAGGGATTGTGGGGATTCTCTTTTTGCTGTCGTAATAGGGAATTTTTAGATTCCCGAATTTCTCGTTATGTGGAGATTCGAGTGTATATTATGAAATTTATTTACATATATTATGGAAACTAATTTAAATTTTATCACATCCTCGTTCCTTTCTCATTCTCTATCTGTATTTTCTCGTCATTTATTTCTAGACCAATATTTGTAATTCCCTGAACTTTGCTGAGTTTTCTGGGCTTAGTAGGAGGTCCTAAAAGGTGCTTTACTGGAGGACTGAGTAGATCATAATTTAAATCAGCCGGATCTTGAAAACCAGTTGCATAACTTACAAGGATTCCAACAAAAACTGTCACGAGACAACCAATTGCACTATACCATAGATAACTTATCTGGAAAAAATATTTAAGTTATATACATATGTAATTTCAATTAAAACTGTTTACGATAATACAAGCTTACTTTGTATAAGGTCCAAACTTCTGACACAGAATTCTCAGATGTTAACAATTCCGAAGTTGTTTCATTAAGACAAGGGCATTCATCAGTTGATATAGGTTTTCCTTCTAAATAAACATGTCCTTTGATTGTTGCAACTTGTGCACCCAATCCGATCCATCCAATTAATGCTATACTTGTAATTGCTCCAACCATAGCTCCTTTAGCATTAGCCCAAGGAATAAACATCCCCAAAGAGAACAGCCCCAGTGTTACACCACCAACCATCCCATTAAACGATAGAGCAACCTATTGAATATAACATTCTTTAATAAGATTTTTTAATTATATACAAGTATGTTATAGTGTTGTTCAATTAAAAATCTATTTAAAATGTCACGCCATTGTTCAATTTCTCGTGACTCTTTTTGTTATATTTGTGGTAATTTCATCATAAAAGGCCAAGAAAAAATTTTTACACAGGTTTTAAAACAGGCTTACAAAACTTGTTTCAATATTGAAGTAAAAAATCCAGATTTTTACAAATATGTGCCTTCAAAGGTGTGTGTTACTTGTGCAAAAACTTTAAGAGACTGGATGCAAGGTACTCGATCGTTTTCGTTTGAGAATCCTATGATTTGAAAGAAACAAAAAGATCATGAAACCGATTGTTATTTCTGTCTGACAAATGTTGTTGGTTTTAATCGGAGAAACAAAAACTGCATTAAATATACAGATATCGAATCAGCCAAACGTCCTGAAACTAAATGCGGTCATTCCATTCCTAAAAATTTGAGAGAATTTTTAGATAGAAATTTGATTCAAAATAAAGTTGAGACTGAAATTGAAGACAATGATGATGATGATGATGACGACTTTTTTGATGTTGAATCATTGGTTCTACAGTTGATAAATCAAGAAAGGTTGAATGATCTTTGCCGTTATCTTAATTTAACCAAAGAAAAGTCTCAACTTTTAAGTTTAAGATTGAAAGAGTGGAATTTATTGGCAGAAGATGCAAAAACTTCATCATTTAAACAGCGTGATGAGAAATTATGTTCATATTTTACGCATTTGCCTGATGAAGATTTTTGCTTCTGTAACTACATAGAACTCATGAAAGAATTAAAAATTGTTTACAATCCGAAACACTGGAAGCTCTTCATAGATTCATCGAAATCTGGATTAAAAGCAGTACTCCTGCATAATGGCAACGAAAAAAATCTGTTCCTATTGGATGCTCTGCAACAATGAAGGAAACTTACGACAATTTGGCTCTTGTGATCGATTTGATTAATTATTCAAAACACGAATGGGAAGTGTGTTCTGATTTAAAAGTCGTAGCGATTATATTGGGTCTTCAGTCTAGATACACGAAGTACATGTGCTTTTTGTGTTTGTGGGACAGTAGGGACAGAAAATCGCACTACGTTAGAAAAGACTGGCCCCGCCGTCAAAATGTGGTTATTGGGAAAAATAACGTCAAGAATATGCCTTTGGTTGATCCGGAAAATTTTATTCCTCCTCCTCTACATTTGAAATTAGGTCTTATTAAAAATTTTGCAAAACGCATGGGCAAGGACGGACCTGCTTTATTACATTTGAAAAAGTTATTTCCGAAATTGAGTGAGGCAAAAATAAAAGAAGGAGTATTCAATGGACCCCAAATAAGGACTATTTTGAAAGATCAAGAATTTGCTGGCCATTTGTCTTCAAAGGAATTGTGAGCATGGAATGCTTTTGTGGCTGTCGTTACCGGATTTTTGGGAAATAACAAAGAGGATAATGAACAAAGGGAAAGATTTTATCAAGATGTGAGCACTATGGAAACTAGGTAAATTAAATTAAACTAGGTAAAAAAATTTAAATTAAATTAAATAATCAAAATAAATAAAAACAAAATAATAAATAAAATAATAAAAAACAAATTAAATTTTAAAACAAATTTAAAAACTAGATACAAAGGAAAGAGTCCAGTTAAAATGTTAGCCGACTATTGATGTTCATTAGTACGTGATCTACCAGATGCCGTTTACAAGCGCAAATAAATATGCAAGATAATTGATTCGTTGATTTTATTAATTTTATTAATTTCTTGTTGTTGATATATTTTATTATTATAAATTTATAACGTTTCTCTTTTAATTATTTGTTTATTTTAATTATTCAGTTTTAGTCTTGGAATTATTCTTTTGGAATTATTCTTCAACAGTTACTTTGCAAAAAAAATTGTAAATCTTAATGTGATTAAAAAAACATCGACGAAGTTTAGATAAAAATATGTTAACTTTGTTTAAATTTTCATTATTATATAAACCTGGTTCTAGAGTGTTTCTTGTTAGAGACGGATTTTCCGTCACTTTATAATTTTTTTAATCATTATTTATTCATAATTATCTTTCAAATTATTATATTATAAAACACAAAACACATTATTATTCTCATTGTGAATATTTTTAATTATTATTTAGAAATCATTTAATAATTATGCCAAAGGCCTTTTCATATATTTTAGTTATAATGAATTGTTAAATTGAAATAAGTTACAAAATAATAACATGATCTAAATTCTTATTGTATCATTTAAATGTGGGTCTTCAATATATGACAGTTACTTAATCCCTTTGGAAGATTAAGTAATATTAATGAAAATTATAAGTAGAGTAGGTGATTGAATGTATCACTGCCCCAGTTAAAATGCAACGTTTTTGAAATTGCATGAAAATAAGGAGAAGTCAGTTGCAAAATCAACTCTCCTTCTACATGAATCGGGAGTGATCATTGTCACCAAACTCATTGTTTAAGAGAGTTTAAATAGTCGGTCTTTCGGACAGTAGGGATGGAATGATCAGTATTCGTTCAAGTGTTCAGTATCATTTCCCGCAAAGGCGGATGTTGTGTTGATTCCCGCAAAAGGCGGATGATTATATTATTGAAGTCCCACAAAAAGTGGTTGAAGTTATTAATTAATCCCCAAGTAAGGGTTGATCTGTGTTAAATAATAATAAATACAAGTGTCTTGAAAATATATAAAAAATAAATTGAGAAATTCATTATAACTAAATAAAGAAGAGAAGACTTCCGCATACCTAAATATCAAGTGACAAACAACGAGTAATACGATACTTTTCTGTAACGATTATAATTCTGGTGAGTCTCTTTAAATAATTGTGTTTAATAAAACAGTTTCTTGTGTTTCGAATCTATCTTGTTGATATTTGTGAGACTTGACGTAAGTCAAGTAGCTTAATTATTGAATTTTGTAATAAACCTTTCTTTGCATGTATAAAACAAATACTTTGAGAATAATTTGTAATAAATTGAGTGTTAATTTAATTTGACTCTATTTATTTATTTTTCACATTAAATTACTTTGTCTCATATTTCTTTTAACATTTTCTCTGAAATACCGTCTATCCGGGTTTATTGAATTGATAATTTACTGAGAGGTAGTCCACTACCTTATTCTAAAATTATTTAGCGAAGAGCATTTACGCTTTCCAAATAAGCGGAATTGTTAAGTAATAAAAATTAGTATTTTTCTAAAATATTTATTATTTCTCGTCAAGTTATCTATTTTATTTTTCTTTTGTTAATTAACATCCGTCTTTAACAAAATGGTGGCAGCGGTGGGATTTGTCGCTCATATTTTTGAAAAAATGTTTTTAAAAAAAAAGTTGAGACTTTAGTAAAGAGTGAAAAATAAATTTTCTTTCTGAAAATACACATGAATGAATACGCACTCACAAATACACAGTAATTATTTGAAGTAAATTGTGATAAAAAAATGATGAAATTGAATTGATGTTGAATAATTTGTTTATTGTTTCCATGTTTTAATGTACTATTTTTCAGACAAAATTTTTGTTTGGGTTTTTGTCAAGTGCGCGAGTAGAATTTTTTTGTTATTTTTATTTTGGTTCGCTAACGTCGAACTGAGACACAGTAACTACCCTTGCATTCGGCAAGCTCTGGTTTCTCTAAAAATTCGGTAAAAATTCCTTGACTTAACCTTGCCGGAAGTGTGTAGCCACTTGGGCAAGTGAGAGGATTAAAATCACGAAAAGTATACAAAACAGGAATTAGATTTTTATTGTTTGAATATAAAATTTCAAATGTATAATTATTCTAAATGCGAAGAAAATAAATTAGAAAGACAACGTAAACTTCGTGCACACATTTTAGCTAGAAGAAATATTAGTCCAGAAAGATTTGATGCGGTAAAAAAACAATTATTCGTCGGAAAAGAAAAAGTTAAAGATACGCGTTCAGAAAACAATTACAGCTCACTAGCACAATCATTGCAAAATTTGAGCATGACAGGTAATTAAAAGTTTGATTAATTAAAAGAAATAAACGACCTTGCTATAGATAGGTTACGGGATTAGTGCGTTAATCGTATTTCAAAACATTGCGAGCACCAAGTCACAGTAAGAGTGCTGAGTTGACAAAGTATACAGTTGAAAGAAATTAAATTAATAAGATAAATAAAATAAAAGTCATAATGTGTTAATAAAAGAATTAAAAAAAAAATTTATCGAGAATATATTTTCTTTTTATTTTACAATTGATTTAAATAAAAAGAATCTAATAATTTAAACAAAGTTTTTTTTTTTTAATCGTTTGAGTGAGATTTCTTTGCGATTGAAGAGTAGAGAAAACATGCAATAAGAAACCGGGTCTTATTACAGGTTATATGAGTATTTAAAAGACATTTATTTCGAAATAATAAATTGGGAATTTACGATTATTTTATTTCACGAGTGTTATGAAAATAAACAGATTTTAAAAGTTTTAAAATAAATATCTGTGATTTTTGCCAGATATAATTAATAAAAAGAATTGATTTTTTTTATGTTGAGATTTTTTTTGAGAGATAATCATGACGGATCGGGAAGGAAACGGTAAACGGCGTCAATCCGGTAATGAAAATCAAGGACATGTTGACAATCCTTTCGCGGAAAACAGACGCGAAAATTTCAATGCAACAAATGTAGCCGAATTATATAGGGACAGGACAGATTTAGGTTTCCAATCAATTTTACCTCTGCAGCGACCATTTGTCGCAAATGATGAAGAAAATGCAGGTATCGCGACGGCTCGCTCTATTGCTGATAGCTTAACCATACAAAATGCCCTAATGGAAATAAAGGTTTATGATGGAAAGAACATGTCGGTCAAGGATTTTATTCAAGATGTAGTGGTAGCTGCTTCGAAATTTCCCCCCGAATATGAAGGAACGTTAATTACTTCGGTTTTAGGAAAATTAACAGGTCCAGCGAGAGACTGTACAGACAACAAGCAATTCGCTAGATTGACCGATATAATAGAGCTTTTAAAAGAAAGATTTGCACCAGGACAAGCTTTTGAAGTGTATTATGCAGAAATTATGAATTTGAAAATGTACAGAAATGAAAATTTACCTGATCTTTATGATAGATTATTGAGATTACTTAGCGGGGCAAGTTCAGCCCTACGCGCTACATTCGATGCTAACACAGAGGCAATAACAACCAATGTTGTGAAACATACAGCATTAAAAACGTTTGTTAGAGCGTTGCCAGATGAAATTGCGAACGCAGTAGATGCACGTGCGCCTAGAAATTTAGAAGAAGCATACAAATACGCAAAAGCGGCACAAGACAGAAAAATGCAACCGATTACAGGGGGTTATTCGTCATATATTACTAATTATAACGATAATAGTCAAAGAGTCATGAAAACTCGATGGGAAGAGCAAATCGATTTTAGAGGTAACAGGAATTACGATCAAAGAAAAGATAAAAATAGATATAATAGCGGAAATCGGTCTAGTAGGGGACGATATCAGGATTGGGAAAATTATCAACCAAGGTACGAACAAAGAGAGGATAGAAATTATAATATAAATTATGGTAAAAATAATTATGGGGAAACTCAGGATGATAATACAGGGCGTAGCAACGATTATAACGACCCTAGACTTTACAACCCTAACGCAGATAGAAACAACTGGGAAAATAGGTATCAAAGTCCAAGTAGATACATACAAGAAAATTGTTACAATACAAACGGGCCCAGAGAAAATTGGGAAAACAGATACCCCACAGATTATGCAAATAAAGAAAGAAATAATTACTCTAATAGTAGAGCAGCATCGGTAGAAAGAAATAATAGTAACATTCCTTTAAACTGGGAACTTGTTCGTCGAGAAGACGCGACGATGGGCTCGGACAATCAAATGCGTCCAACTACGGTGTGGTTTCAGGAAACCCCATCACTTTGAAAATACGTGAAACAGTCACGGAATCACCTGCAGTAAAATTACCTGGGAATTATTTAGTAGGAGGAAAGGCAAGTTTTCTTGTAGGTGCAGGGGCGGATATTAACATTATAAAATCTGACGCGTTAAGCCCTGATGCGCCAGTTAGAACCTCTGAAGCATCGTACATGACAGGAGTGTCAAAAACTAGATTTTACACACTAGGCACAGTAGAAATTACAATATTTGATAAACAATATACTTTTCATGTAGTAAAACCTAATCTTGAAGTAAAAACAGATGGTATAATAGGAAGAACTTATTTAAATGTCTTTTACAATTTTTTAATAACGGCGTCTAAGCCAGTACAACCTATCCCATGCATAGATCAGGAAACACATACTAATTACATTAAGCCTAATGCTAGGAATTTCGAATTTGATCAACGAAGGGTAGTTAACCACGATACTTTCCAGAAATCATATGAAGCACATAATGCAGATTTTATTAGATGGGAAAATAAAGAAAATTATGATAATCAAGAATATTCAAATAACATATCAATGGTGGATAATAAACCATCTTCTGAACCTAGAAATGTAGATGACAATAGAAGTCATTTTCCAGCATGTAATACCATTGAACTTAATGAAATTGGAAGAGGGCAACCCACGGTAGAGTTGGAAGTAAATTATCTTGTAGGTGATAAAACTCTATTTTTTGAAGATAATGAGGCTAAAATAAATATCATAAAAGCTACAGTATTGCGACCTGATGCGCCAGTAAATGCAAAAGGCGTAATGTGTATTAAAGGAGTTTGTTGGGAGGATTTATATACATTAGGGACAGTTGAATTAGAAATTCTTAGAATCAAATCTCTCTTCCACATAGTAGATTCCACATTTCCTATTTCAGCAGAAGGACTTTTAGGAAGACCATTTTTATTCAAAGAAAAATCAAATAGCTGGTTCCTCTACAAGAAACAAAAATTAGAATGGCAATCAGTAGTATCTGATGCTTTTATGGACCCTGAATACAGAAGAATTGAAAGGTGCTTAGGAAAGCAAGTAGTGAGAGAAAAACTACCTCCTATAAATAGTGAACCCAGAATCAAACCTAAAGTCATCGTTAAACCAAAGGAAACAACAGAGGAAACCAAACCTATTTCTCCAAAATTGAGGACTAAGGTAGAAAAGAGATTAGAAGAAATAATAAGACAATCTCGAAAGGTAACTATTACTACAATAAATAGACTGATGCATAGTAAACTAAAAACAAAAATGTTACAAATACATACTATGAACATGTCAAAAGAAGAAGAAGAAGTGAAACAAAAAGAGTCTAAGGTAATTTATAAAAATAATGATTCTATTGAAAATAATCGCCATTTGTCGATCACTGAAGAAGATTCATACCTTCAGAAAAATCAATTGTTTTCAAATAATGAAGAAACAGGAAAAAAATTGATAATAAACGAGAAGAAAACAAAGGAAAATGCAAAGAAAAAAATAAAAGACACTGATAAAACAAAAAATAACTCTAGATGGATGGAAATTTTATTTAGTGAGGTACCCTGGGGTAGAAGACAGAAAAGAATAAATAAAATTAATAGAAGAAATATAATTCCCTTCCAAGTGTATATATGTGTAAAAGGTAAATTCGATCCAAAGGAAGGTAAAAGAAACATAAATCAAGTCTATGTCATGTTAAGTTGCTACGTTTCGATAGCTTGGTTTGCTATCTTCTTCAGGCTAATTTATTTGAAAAAAACACCAAAATTAATAAATACACAGCACAAATTAATCAAAATTAACATAAACCAAAAAACAATAATACCTGAATATTTATAAAGTCATATTACATAACAACTAGTCGAAATTAAAATTTGGTATAACAATCAGTTCAGAAATTAAAATTAAATAAATTAATATAAACAGAAAAACGGAGCACGCGACAATTTTCGTCATTACGATGAGAACATCGAGTCAAAACTAAAATATAATTCTGTTTTTGAAAGAACACCACACGTGCTGAAATATAAGGTGAATGAACTCCAGAGTAAACAGAAAAAGGAAAACATCAGATCGTATGTTATGAATTAAGTTTTTTTAATCAATGGAAAATAAGTCTTATTGAGAAAACAAATATCTTCCTTCTTATTAATTGTAAATTCGTTGCTTAGTATATGTATCATTTCAGAAATCGATCGTTTTTTATAATGTGGTTCACGATCTAATATGGTGGTGTTATTCCAATCAAAATCGTGATTAAATCTTAATTGATGTGCACGTACCACAGAAGTTTCATTTTTAGTATTTTTATGTTCATTTATACGTGTTTTTAGTGAACGCTTCGTCTGACCAATATAATTTGCAGGGCAACTCTTACAGTTAAATTTATAAACTACATTTGTTTTTTGCCATTTTTTAGTTGTATCTTTTCCCAATTTTACAATTGATTTAAGGTTTTTATTAACAATTGGGATAGAAAGAATGTTGTATGGTTTCAAAATTTTCGATAACTTAGAGAAATTGGAATTATTAAATGGTAAACAAATCTTTGGAATTTTTTTATATAATTGAGAAAGTGTATTTGTACTTTTTGAACTATCATTATGAAATTTAATTTTTTTAAGACGAATTTTAATGTATTTATCGAAAAATAATGAAGGATAATCATTGTTGTTTAAAATTTGTGTAACCTTCTCCAAGTTATCTCTGTGAAACGAATGGTGAGAAAGAAGAATGGCCCTGTCTACAAGGTTATATAAAATATTTATTTTCTGCTTTAGTGGATGATTTGAAAAGTAATTAATAAGTCTACCAGAGGAGGTTGACTTTTGATACCAATTATTGGTTATTTTATTGTTATTTAACTTTAAAGTAACATCTAGAAAATTTATTTGATTATCAACTTGGAGTTCGTGAGTAAACTGTAAATTATTATTATAGGAATTGAAAACAAAATTGACCAAGTCAACGTGGTCCTTGTGGATGCAAACTATTGTGTCATCAACATATCTGTAGTAAAATAGTGGGACACAATTATGTTGTTTTTCTAAAATATTAAGAGATTCACTTTCCAGATCATCCATAACAATGTCAGCGAATAGTGGTGAAATGGGAGAACCCATTGGAGTGCCATCAATTTGTTTGTAATATTTATTATCAAAAATGAAATACGTGTTGTTAAAAAGAAACTTCGTACATTTTATGATTTCGGAGAAAGGTAGTTTACAATTTATAAGAGTTGAAGCTCTCCGTTCAAAACCTTCAATAACAAGACCAAGAGGAACTTTAGTAAACAATGACTTCACATCGAGAGACATAAGTACATAGTCATTCGGAATGAATAACTTATCGAATTTTTTAATAAGGTCAAAACTATTATTAATGTGAGATTTTGGAACTTTAATATTATTTTTAATTTCGTTATACAAAAGTTTTGCCAAAAAGTGTGTTGGACTGTTTATAAGAGATACTATCGGACGACAAGGAACATCCTTTTTGTGAATTTTAGGGAGACCATACAATTTGGGTAGAACTGTGTCGGTCAACTTTAATTGATTATTATGATATTTGTATTGAAGAAAGTCGTTGTCATTCAAGTTTTTAAGAATTTTTGAGGTATTATCTCTAAGATCGGACAATGGGTTTTTTGTAAAAACAGTGTACGTTGACGTGTCAGAGAGAAGGTCATTCATTTTTTCATAATAACAAGATTTATAAAGGCAAACTGTTGAGTTTCCCTTATCAGAAATTGTGAACATGACATCCGGATTTTGTTTTGAGAATTGTTTAGTTTGCTTTATTTTGTTTGCAAAATTATTATCTTCTTTAGAAATGTGCTGAGTTTTATTTAAATTAGTAAAAAGATGATGAGTGATTTTATCTCTTATTTCGTTTTTTACGTCATTGTGTATGTCCAAATTGTGAACAGAAGTTTCAACGTTTTTAATAATATCAATAACATTATGTTTATTAAGATCATTGTTAGTGCTATGATTCGGTCCCAATGATACTATATCTACAACATCATTCGGTAATTCTTTATTTGTAAGGTTTATAACCCCATTGTTTTTGTCTGACCTTTGATAATAATTATTTGAAGATCTTGAAATAATTAAATTAAATTTATTAACAAATTTAAGCTTTTGTTTATTGCGAATAGACAAAAACTTTTTTTGAGATAACTCAAAAAATTCTTTTATAATATTATTAGGTAAGCAAGAATTATTAATATAATTTTTAATAACATACGATCTGATGTTTTCCTTTTTCTGTTTACTCTGGAGTTCATTCACCTTATATTTCAGCACGTGTGGTGTTCTTTCAAAAACAGAATTATATTTTAGTTTTGACACGATGTTCTCGTCGTAATGACGAAAATTGTCGCGTGCTCCGTTTTTCTGTTTATATTAATTTATTTAATTTTAATTTCTGAACTGATTGTTATACCAAATTTTAATTTCGACTAGTTGTTATGTAATATGACTTTATAAATATTCAGGTATTATTGTTTTTTGGTTTATGTTAATTTTGATTAATTTGTGCTGTGTATTTATTAATTTTGGTGTTTTTTTCAAATAAATTAGCCTGAAGAAGATAGCAAACCAAGCTATCGAAACGTAGCAACTTAACATGACATAGACTTGA
This sequence comes from Leptopilina boulardi, assembly GCF_019393585.1. Lineage (NCBI taxonomy): Eukaryota > Metazoa > Arthropoda > Insecta > Hymenoptera > Figitidae > Leptopilina > Leptopilina boulardi. Next base: position 255,591 of record NW_026137699.1, on the reverse strand, counting down.
TTTATGTTTCTTTTACCTTCCTTTAGATCGAATTTACATTTTACACATAATTAATAGAAGATCAACTGCGAACAGGAATAAACAAAAGTGACTAGTTAAAATCTGTGCATAAAGGATTAAATATATCCAAGTCAGGTACTAAAGTAGAAACAAAAATTAAAACAGAAAATATGGGAGAAATGTAACATGTATAATATATATTTAAAAATAATGGGAGTAATTATTATTTAATATGGTATAAACGTCATATATACATAATATGATATATTACAGGGTTTAAATTTCATAAACATAAAAGTTACAAAAATAGTAATAGGTAACTGGGAATAATTAAGATATAGATGTAATCAATTGGGTTACAAATCGTTAAATCACATAATAAGTAAGAATTTTAATTTTAGATTTTTTTTTATTATAAAAATGGGTATAATTTATGAATTAAATTAAAACATCATATTGTTCTAACTCTAAAACTATTTAAACTGAATATTTAGAATTAACAAAATATATGAGTAAAAATAACTAGCTTGGTTTATGTACACTAATTGAGATTATAAATATAGGTAACTATACATATTGGAAATAATTTTAAATTATAAAAAAAGGGAAATTACGTAAAATTGAAATAATTTTTTTTGTGATCAGCAACAGAAACTATATGCTTCTCACAAAGATCATTTATACTTTCAAAAAAAGTATTTATGCGACAATCATGCTTTTAATTAGGGTAATTTGTGTTATTTGGGTTTTAAATGTCAAGGGACGACAGCAAGAAAAAGAAGAGGGTCAGGGGTTGGAGAATATTTTTTTTAAATATTTAGTCTCCAACATAATTTTTTTATTATTATTTTATATTAAATATATTCATAGACTGTGTATTAAAAGTTTTCTTTTTCCACTTTAAGTTGGTCAATAATTGTAATTTATAAATCGTGAAAATATAACTATTTTTTTTGTAAACATTTTTTTTATTATATGCACATAAATAAATTGGATATATAAAGAGATACATATATAACACATTTTTCTTTCTTTATTATTTTATTCTTTAAAATTGTTACGTAAGCGAAGTGTTTTCATATCTCTATTTATTTCTTATTGTTTTATTATATATCCATGTATTTTAATTTGGTCTTACTTTTTTTTGGTAATTCTTTTTAGATCAAGAAAATTATCATAAAAAGGCAAAATAATTAACTAAATTATCTTTGCTTACAAGACATGATTTAATTGCATTTATTTTTTTTAGTACAGACTTTATAAGAAACAATCAAGTTAAATAATTGTGCTCATCTGGTATTATTTTATTTGTCTGAAACAAATATATATCATTTTTTTTTGTCTCATTTTTTTTATCAAAAAAAAACTACAACGAATATTTTTTTTTAACTCTCTTACATGTGAAAACTAATTTATCTTTTTCATAAAAATCTTCCTAAAACAAAAAAAAGAGGAAACGACTATTTTACTATTAAAAAAAAAAAAAATATATATATATATATATAAAAAAGGAAAAATCAGTTTTCGTTCTAACATTTATTTCAGCTACTAAACAAACTACACCACTTTCATGAACCAGAAAAAATTGTAAACATTTTAAAATGTATATCTACGAGAGGAATTTTGTAAAAAAAATTATATTTCGATGACATCACACCTACACAGGCTGCCAAGGGACGTCAGCCAGAAAGAAGGGGGATATTTGTTAGAGACGGATTTTCCGTCACTTTATAATTTTTTTAATCATTATTTATTCATAATTATCTTTCAAATTATTATATTATAAAACACAAAACACATTATTATTCTCATTGTGAATATTTTTAATTATTATTTCGAAATCATTTAATAATTATGCCAAAGGCCTTTTCATATATTTTAGTTATAATGAATTGTTAAATTGAAATAAGTTACAAAATAATAACATGATCTAAATTCTTATTGTATCATTTAAATGTGGGTCTTTAATATATGACAGTTACTTAATCCCTTTGGAAGATTAAGTAATATTAATGAAAATTATAAGTAGAGTAGGTGATTGAATGTATCACTGCCCCAGTTAAAATGCAACGTTTTTGAAATTGCATGAAAATAAGGAGAAGTCAGTTGCAAAATCAACTCTCCTTCTACATGAATCGGGAGTGATCATTGTCACCAAACTCATTGTTTAAGAGAGTTTAAATAGTCGGTCTTTCGGCCAGTAGGGATGGAATGATCAGTATTCGTTCAAGTGTTCAGTATCATTTCCCGCAAAGGCGGATGTTGTGTTGATTTCCGCAAAAGGCGGATGATTATATTATTGAAGTCCCACAAAAAGTGGTTGAAGTTATTAATTAATCCCCAAGTAAGGGTTGATCTGTGTTAAATAATAATAAATACAAGTGTCTTGAAAATATATAAAAAATAAATTGAGAAATTCATTATAACTAAATAAAGAAGAGAAGACTTCCGCATACCTAAATATCAAGTAACAAACAACGAGTAATACGATACTTTTCTGTAACGATTATAATTTTGGTGAGTCTCTTTAAATAATTGTGTTTAATAAAACAGTTTCTTGTGTTTCGAATCTATCTTGTTGATATTTGTGAGACTTGACGTAAGTCAAGTAGCTTAATTATTGAATTTTGTAATAAACCTTTCTTTGCATGTATAAAACAAATACTTTGAGAATAATTTGTATTAAATTGAGTGTTAATTTAATTTGACTCTATTTATTTATTTTTCATATTAAATTACTTTGTCTCATATTTCTTTAAACATTTTCTCTGAAATACCGTCTATCCGGGTTTATTGAATTGATAATTTACTGAGAGGTAGTCCACTACCTTATTCTAAAATTATTTAGCGAAGAGCATTTACACTTTCCAAATAAGCGGAATTGTTAAGTAATAAAAATTAGTATTTTTCTAAAATATTTATTATTTCTTGTCAAGTTATCTATTTTATTTTTCTTTTGTTAATTAACATCCGTCTTTAACATTTCTATTTACTTATTGCTTATAGAATCTATCTTCATTAAGTATTTAACATAAAAATATAAAAAAATTATTTTTTTAAAAAAAATTTTTAATAAATAAGATGAAATATAAAATTTAAATTCTAAATAAAAAAAATTAATAAAAAAGAAAAAATTTTACATTTAACTACATGCGTTTAGTGATAATAAAGTTACAATAAAATTTTTAATTATTTATTTAATACATTTAATCTAGTTTTAAAAGAATAATTAACAAACAATGATTATTAAATTAAAAAGTAACCTGAAAACCGTATAAATTTTTTTTGAAATTAAATAATACATTCATTTGTTTATCACATGTTCGTAATGTTAGGGTTATACACGGTGCAAATAAATAATGACAAATGACAAAATTGAGGGCAAATGAAAAAATGTTTTTTAATCATTTTATCGTAAAGCCTTTAAATTTTCATTTGGTGGAATTGTTCTTTAAGATTGTATCTTTCATTTGAAACCAAGAATGAGATTCTAGCACGTCTTGTTTTTTTAATCCATAATCAAAGATAGTCAAAAACATGGTTTTTGACTTTTTAACACTAATTTTCTCAAAAACTAGACGTGCTAGAGCATTTTTCTTGGCAGATTTGGAATCAGAGTGAAAAAATCTATCGAAAGTGATCAGTATCAGAAAAAAAATTATTTTTGTCGGACAGTATAATTATTGCAATAAGAGTCAATAAATTAGTGATTAAATAATCATAAATAATTTAATCAAATTAAATAATTAATTCCTAATTATAATTTAAAATTTTGTTACTAATTCCTGTACAAGATCTTGTACATGTTCATCGCCTAAATGTTTTACTTGTAAGATCACCCTATACAGGTATACAAACACGGTCCCCCATGGGACATGGGGCCAAGAGTTAATGTCTGGCAAGCACCGGTTACGTAGATTTACTTCCAGTCATCTTCCAATTGACAGTGTGATCGACTTAAGTCACGATTGCCACTCTTGGTAAGAGCCGGGACCTTTCCAATCCCTGAAAACCTCTACAGGTTTCCACCCGAGTTGAGTTCATGCAACTCACACACCGAATGCGAAAGACGTGTGCCCAACGTGCTAACCTCAACCGATGTAGGCTGTAACCATGCCCAATGCCTGGCGGAGACCCGAAGGCCTCCTGGGTTAAAGTCCCGTGGTACCATTCTACTCAGATATGAGTACCATTTTCCAGTATCCGGGAAACCGAAGGCCATACTGGCGGTCGGTTACCGTTTTAAATACGACGACATGCACCACATACATGTCTTGACCAACCAACGCATTGAGGGTGGACGAACAAATATTGGACATGCATGAACATCTCTGCACTGCCAACGCCCTAGCTGGTACTCCGCTCTCGTTCCAGTAGGGGGTGCCCTTTAGTCACCTCTTACGAAACACGGTAACTTACGGAGGCCCTATTCTGATGCCGGGGCCGCCACGGCGGCTTGTACAAGTTCGGTAGCTGTTCATCAATCGATAAATTTTAATAATATATCCTTGTTTACAAACAAAACCTTTGAAGCACCGCTGAATAGAATCTTTAAGTTCAGTTTTTCTATTAGTTTAGAATGATTTAATTTTATTCATTTGTGAATAAATTCTATAGAAGATTTTTGAATTCAAGGGTTGTATTTGGGGGTGGGTTAAGTTTTTTCGGGCAGAAAATAATTTAAGAATATTTTATAGTTGCTGAGTGCTTGAGAATAAGCTTTCAAGTTTTTATTTAGTAACTAATGTATTTAATGGAGAAATGTTGAATTTAAGTGTTGTTTTTTGGAGAGGGTAAAAAGTTATTTTCGAGCAGGGTTAAGTTTGAGAATGTTTTATTGTAACTCAGTGTATGAAAATGATTAATATAACATTTTGAATTTTTTTCTGTAGATGTTTCGATTTATAAAAAAACTTTATTTAAGGGTTGTTTTTAGGGTATTTAGTATTTTAACCTTGTCGCACCTCTGTACAAATAGTCACCCCTTCCTCTAAGGATTGAAGCATATGAGTCGGCTGTGGGCTCATTTGAAAGGGCTAGAATTAAGCTTTAATTTCTGATAATAGCGAAGTTTTTATCACGTCAGGATTGTGTCCCAATATTTTTCAAAGAGCGCCAAAAACGCAGCAAATTTTCCTTCGGAAACACCTAGTCTCATTCATTTTCCCGAATTGAGGCAGGGCTGTGTAATTGAGGGTTCACGTGCAATAAGGGGATACGCGTGAAAGTCCCCGCGTCCTGCACGAGGGGCTAACGAAAATAACTTCGAACTTTTCTAATTCACTAATAGATGTCATTAGAAGGTCAACTGTATGGTCCTGGAATAGGAGACTAATAATAGAAAATTTTTTGTACTTAAAATTATTTTTTCATGTATTAAACACATGTCAAAACTTTAAGCGCGTTTTTCTCGAAACATGACTTTTCAAATCTGCGCGCAGCATAACGTATTTCTGTAGCTATTCTAATGTAAACTAGCAACTTTGTCGTCCGCAAGCGGCCGACTACGTTGCTAGTGTGTACTAACTATATTTTTTATTCATTTTTTTTTCAAAAAAATTTAATATTAGAAATGTAAAAAAAAATTTCTTTATATAGGATCTACTACCCAAGTAACACGAAATATTGCTTGAATGTCAAGCTGATATCAACCGGGAATATTTTTGTGACATTACGGGAACATTCCTCGGTGATTTATCTATGTGACGGTCTTTCACACAAAAAATGTAACGCATTACAAAACTTACATTCTACATTTATTAAACCTGAATAATTCTGTGGAACTTTACTTTCATTGAAATCTTTAAAAGACATTATTGCAACTCCTGCAGTTTTTTTATTCAAATTATTGTTTTTACATGCCAAATTCTTTTCTTGACGCACTTTCTTTTCATCTTCCGTTTCCGTAGAAAATTTTTTCTTCTTACATGACAAATTATTTTCTTGACGCACTTTCTTCTCATCTTGAGTTTCCATTGATATTTTTCTTTTCCTACATGCCAAATTTTTATCCTTGCGTATTTTCTTTCCATCTTCAGTTTTTATAAATAATTTCTTTTTTTTGCATGTCAAATTTTTTTTGCGCTCTTTCTTTTTTATTTCTGTTTTATTACGATTACGTTTTCTCAATCTCTCATTCTCCTGTCTTATTATTTACTGCTCATATGTAACTTCGCGCCTTGCCTTCCTTTTTCTTCCCTTCTCTTTAATTGCTCGATTTATCTTTTTATCATTTTCTTTACTCAGAAAAGTTTTCATTGTTAAATATTTATGTGGTAAAATTTTGTTCACAGTATTATAAGTTGTACGAATTATTTTCTTTTCACTAGTGTCATTTAAAGAATGTTTAATTTTTAACTCTTGTGTTAATAGAACTCTGTTAATATTATTACTGTGCAAAGTATTAAAAACAGAACAAGAGTTTAAAATATAATTTTTATGTTCCTAAGTTCAATTTATGAAAAGACGGTTCTAATTATTCTCTATTATCGAATTCCTATTGTGAGACGTTCTTACTGCCAGAAGATGATTTAAGCGATTATTTTCAAACATTGACTTAAGATGGTTTCTCATTTTGTTATTATGAGTTTCATAATTTACACGGTTTGGCATTACGTTAAATAATACAGATGTTGCAAATGCTATTGCATATACTCCACACTAAACACTACCAAAAAGTTGTTGATTAACAGCTTTAAAAACTACTGTTGGTTTAAAAGGGAACAATCTAATTAAACATTTTATTTGATGCACATTTAAACACCCCTCATTAAGGCTATCAAAAATATAAAGCCTCACTCTATCGTAATAAACATAAATTCAGTAACCATAATTGTTATTACCGCTAAAAAGTATTTGAATATGTTTATCACCTTCTCTAATTGGGACAATAAAATCAAGCATTTGTACATACAAAGTACTTTGCACATTGAAAAATGAATTGGAATCTTTTCTTAATAATTCTTCAAATTTGTGCATATGCATGTAATTTAATAATAATTTATTTCTATTTTCAATAATTTTTAAATCTTTATCACTTAAAATAACATACTCTTTTATGTTGGCCATAGTATACTTCGTTTAATTTTATTTTTGATTGATGAAAATCTAAATATCTTTAACCGTTTTGCTCACTCTCTCTAATATAACCAATTTATCTTTTTATTAAATATAACCAATTTTGTCTTTAATTCAATACAACCGATTTTACCTTTTATTAAAAATAAGCAATCTTTCCTTTAATTCAATACAATTAATTTTACCTTTTACTAAATATAACCAATTTTTCCTTTAATCCAATGTAACCAATTTTTACTTTAATCCAATAAAACTACCAAATATCCAAAAGAATGAGAGAACTATGTGTAACTATGAATCAGTAACTACTGATCAGCCAATAAGTGCAAAAAGGACACTCTTATATGAGTAGTCAGTAGTTCATTACAAATAACATATATACACTACCGTCCGAAATTGTGCGAACTCTGCTTTTTCAACAACTATAAAACTGTTCAAATCTTCAAAAATATTAAAACTAAAAATTTTTCCTCTTTATTTTATTAAAGTTAATAAAATTCTGAAAGAAATGATACCTTGACAAAGAGAATATGTTAATTTTTCAATTAGATATCTAAGAAAAACCCAATTTTCAATGTTTTTACTATTTTTTTTATTTCTCTGGCAAAAATTAATATTTTTAAACGTTCTTAGGCTCATTGAAATCGTATTTTGTTATGCAATTCAAATTATATAACACAATTCATGTACACATTCTTCCCTAGCGTATGCAAACCGTGAAAGTTGGCTCATAAAATGTCGAAAAATTGTGATTAATATTTATATGACAAAAAATAATCAGTAAAATGTATAAATTTTAAATTTACTTACATAAATCAGAGAAGTTTAGAATGATATATTTACTTGATTTTTAAACATTATATTTTATTGTAGAATTAAATTTAAATTTTTTGACATTTTATGAGCCAACTTTCACGGTTTGCATACACTAGAGAAGAATGTGTTCATGAATTGTTTTATATAATTTGAATTGAATAACAAAATACGATTTCAATGAGCCTAAGAACGTTTAAAAATATTAATTTTTGCCAGAGATATAAAAAAATAGTAAAAACATTAAAAATTGGGTTTTTCTGAGATATCTAATTGAAAAATTAACATATTCTCTTTGTCAAGGTGTCATTTCTTTCAGAATTTTATTAACTTTAATAAAATAAAGAGGAAAAATTTCAGTTTTAATATTTTTGAAGATTTGAACAGTTTTATAGTTGTTGAAAAAGCAGAGTTCGCACAATTTCGGACGGTAGTGTACGTATTTATACCTGTATTAAAACCCAGGAACAAATACCACAAAAAAACCAACCATTGGACAATAGAACCTTTGTTAATGGGGATTAACTCTGAGGACCCAGGTAATAATTTATTTTTTCACATTTATTATATAGAAAAATAAAGATGTACCAACCCTTGGCCAATAGAACCTTTGTTAAGGAAGATTAACTCTGAGTACATAATGAAATGTACAGTAGGTTTACATTGACATCGGCACGTCCGACGTCTCGAAATTTTTTCCGTGTATTATCACAAGGAAATATAAAGATAAAAGTCAAAAACTGAAGAGGTAATGTATATCTTTCTTTCTCACATCAAGGAATATAACATATAATTTTCATTTAATATTGCATTTCTCTATCTAGAGGATTCAAAATAACATAAAAATATCTTCGCCTAAAAATCTTACTCTACTTTCTTTCTGTTTTAAAAATAAAAAAAATATGTATATACCAGTATTAGACTCTCAGAACAATTACCACAAACAATACCAATCCTTGGACAATAGAGCCTTTGTTAATGAAGATTAATTCTGAGGGGCCAGGTAATAATTTTTAAATTTTTTTATTAAAATTTTCTGGGGCTCTAATACAGGTAGGGGACAGTGATAAACAGTGGGACAGTTTAAACAGTAGGTCACTTTAATTTTCTGAAAAACTACTTAAAGAAACTCGACCAAAATTTAAATGTAAACGACTAAAAATGTGATTTTTTTATGCTAAAAAACATTAAAAAATTCAAAATTTATAATTATTACAATTATTGTTCGGCAACATTTGAAAAATAACACTTGATCAGAGAACGACTATTCAAATTTTCCTCCAAATTGTTTTTATGTTATGACCAAATTATGACGTATGATCAGCAGTACTGTAAACGTAAAAAAAATAATAACAATTTTTTATATGAAACTTGACATCGTATTATAAAAATGTAAAATATTATTAAAATATAAGTGTTTTGCAACATTTGTTAACGTTATTTAATGCCAAACATATATATTTATAAAGTATGAAGCAAAATATTATTATTGAAACAAATATTCATTATTTAATAAATAGGTGTCCCACTGTTTAACACAAACCTTGAATACAAGAAAAATGTATCAAGTTCCAAAAACTTGAAATTTTTCTATTTAATCACAATATAATTTAAATAGAATATATAATTATGTGGGAAAGAGTTCAAACTTTATGGTAATACCAAAAAGTGGACAAAAATATATAAAATTGAAAAAAAGTGTTCTTATGCCATTTTGAATTGTCTAGATAGAGAAACGCAATGTTAAACGAAGAAGTACTTATGTTATATTCCTTAGTGTAAGAAAGAAAGGTATGCGTTACCTATTCAGTTTTAGACTTACTTTAAAGTTTTTTCACGTGATAAAGGGAGAAAGAAATTATTACCTGTGTCCTCAGAGTTATTAATTAATCCTCTTTAAAAGATTGCAGGTCAAGCGAACCCTCATTTGCAAAATAAAGATATATCTTTCTCTCTCCATAACTTGTTCCTTTCTCTGTCACCGAAAACCCAGCAGGGGCCCGGACGGAATGAATGAATGAATACCAAGATTATTATAGTTAATATCTTCGCCTAAAAATCTTTCTCTTCTTTTTTTCTGTTTTCAAAATAAAAAAAATATGTATATACCAGTATTAGACCCTCAGAACAATTACCACAAACAATACAATACAATAATTTTTAAATTTTTTTATTAAAATTTTCTGGGGCTCTAATACAGGTAGGGGAGAGTGATAAACAGTGGGACAGTTTAAACAGTAGGACACTTTGATTTTCTGAAAAACTACCTAAAGAAACTCGACCAAAATACTCGCCAAAATGTAAATGTAAACCATGTTTATGACAACACACTATCTCCAAATATTTTAGCCACACTGATTCATTATTTACAAAGAAAATTGAAAAAAACTGTTTATGACGTTACGGAGTAAATTTTTTCATGAAATACAATGCTGATTTTTATATAGATAGGACAGTTTTAAAAAAAAGTGAAATTGTTACTTCGTTTACTCATGTTTTTAAGTATAATATCCAATAATTTAAAATATTTTAAAATTTTACAAACAATTTTTATTTAAATAATTTCTTGCGATTGCTCAATTTAAACAATGCGATATTAAACACTGGGACAGGCAAAAATTTAAGTTTATGAAACGTGGATTTTGGCAACACTAATTATAAGTTGTGTCAGCTATACGCATGCGCATTTATACTTACACAGCGACTAAAAATGTGATTTTTTTATGCTAAAAAACATTAAAAAATTCAAAATTTATAATTATTACAATTATTGTTCGGCAACATTTGAAAAATAACACTTGATAAGAGAACGACTATTCAAATTTTCTTCCAAATTGTTTTTAGGTTATGACCAAATTATGACGTATGATCAGCAGTACTGTAAACGTAAAAAAAAATAATAGCAATTTTTCATAAGAAACTTGACATCGTATTATAAAAATGTAAAATATTATTAAATTATGAGTGTTTTGCAACATTTGTTAACGTTATTTAATGCAAAACATATATATTTACAAAGTATACAGCAGAATATTATTATTGAAACAATTATTCATTATTTAATAATAAGTGTTCCACTGTTTAACACAAACCTTCAAAACAAGAAAAAAGTATCAAGTTCTAAAAACTTGAAATTTTTCTATTTAATCACAATATAATTTAAATAGAATATATGCATTATGTAGAAAAGAGTTCAAACTTTATGGTAATACCAAAAACTGTCCAAAAATATATAAAATTGACATAATTATATGTCTTTGAAAAAAAGTGTCCCACTGTTTGTCACTCTCCCCTATATACATATATACAGATATATGAATTTTTTTTTTATTTTTAAAACAAAAAGGAAGAAGATTAAGATTTTAGACGATGATGTTCTTATGCAATTTTGAATTGTCTAGATAGAGAAACGCAATGTAAAACGAAGAAGTACTTATGTTATATTCCTTGGTGTAAGAAAGAAAGGTATGCGTTACCTATTCAGTTTTAGACTTTCTTTATAGTTTTTTCACGTGATAAAGGGAGAAAGAAATTATTACCTGGGTCCTCAGAGTTATTAATTAATCCTCTTTAAAAGATTGCAGGTCAAGCGAACCCTCATTTGCAAAATAAAGATATATCTTTCTCTCTCCATAACTTGTTCTTTTCTCTGTCACCGAAAATCCAGCAGGGGTCCGGACGGAAAATTTGGACGGAATGAATGAATTCAAAGATTGTTATAGTTAATTAAGGAAAAATGTTTTAATTTGTTCCAGATTAACTTTTGCAACCTGTGTGCTGCGTGCAGTAAAGGCCCTCCAATAAAAACTATTTTCACATCTTTAAAAACTAACCTCGTGAATATGCAATACATCGTAAAACAGACAAAAAAATTTCAGTTAGAATGAAGCTCCTGATAGAAAACACAAGAATAAAGACGCTTGTATACCTCATTGATCCCGAGTATACTTCTGTCCTGTACCATTGAGGTAAAAGAGAGAAAAGAAATTTCCGTCACTTTTACTCCAATGGTACACGACGCAAGTATACTCGGGATCGGTGAGGTATACAAGCGCCTTAAGTCACATAATAAACCTATTACTCGCGAAGCAATACAAAAAATCATTCGATTTTATTACGACATTTTCTCGCATACTGGGAACCCTCTACCCTGTTGAAAATTAACGTCCCATTGAATTGTTTTAAAGGAAGATAATATCATTAAGGGTCAAATAAAAAAAATTGCATTTTTAATTCTTTTTCGTTCACGGAGTGAACCGAAACGGAACCCTTATGGTTCCACTCATGTCCGTTCACAAAATCATATCCCACCCTCTAAAACCTAGCCATTTCAACCGATTGAGCTCACTCGGCTCAAACTTGGTATACATATGTATTTTCGCGAGTAAATTAAAAGAAAATTATAGCGAACCCTATTAAAATTCGGTTGCATATAGTTATATTCGAAAAACTCGAAATTTCTGAAAAAAGCGTGTCCCTCCGTCTTAACTTTTACAGTTTTGGAGCTAAGAAGTTGAAACTTAGTACACATATTTAATTCCACGTGTAGATTTTACCATAAATATAGCTAACCCTTTTGAAATTGACTCAAATATTGTTATGCTACAAAAACTCAAAATTCCTGAAAAAAGATCAAAATTTATTTTTATCTTAACTTTAATAATTTTTTTTATATATTTACAAGCAAATTGACAGAAAATAATTAAAAAATTTTTTTTAAATATATATGATATATATATATTTTGACTTTTTTGAAATTTTGGGGGAGATAGAGGGGGGTCAATTTTATCAGTTTTCCCTGACACCGCTTACTATTTGAATTTTTGCTGTCAATAAATGCAATAAAAAAAATTTTGGCAGGTATGTTTTTTGAAAGTTTTTTCATGCTCTTTTCAATAGTGAATTTCGTTTTTTTAAATTTTGAATTTTGACCTTGAATTTCCATAATTAAACATAAATTTGCTATTTTCACAAAATCGGTCCGTTTTTTTTAAATAAATTATTGCAAACGAAAGCTGAGGTTTTTTCCGATCTGTATATAAATTTTCAGAATGCCGATTTTTTTTTAGAGATATTAAATATCAAAGATTTTATGTCGGTGCGCGCCAGTGTAAACAGCTACCGCGGCACGGTATAAGTCGACCGCCTCGCCCCGCGCGCCGACATAAAATCTTTGATATTTAATATCTCGAAAACAAAAAAAATCGGCATTTTGAAAATTTATATACAGATCGGAAAAAACCTCAGCTTTCGTTTGCAATAATTTATTTAAAAAAAACGGACCGATTTTGTGAAAATAGCAAATTTATGTATAATTATAGAAAATCAAGGTTACAACAGGTAGGACAACAATTTCCCTAAGTTTCGCTTTTGTCGTGAAATCAATTTTTCAACTTAGAACATTACACGTAAAATACCTCATATTTGTTACTAGCACTTGACAAATTTTTTATAATACATGTCAAGAATATTTTTTGTTTCGACCGGCGCCTCATGCAATTGATTTTTAATTACTGAGTCCGCCTTTTTGTTTGAGTTATTTTTAATTTTGGAAAACTGACACCAAATTTTGTAATTAGCGACCCCAAAGAATAAGAATAAAGATTTTCAAACGAATTCGATAAAATAAAAAAGAAAATCCGACGTTTATGTCATTCAACTTTGATCGCTGTTTTCTCAAAACTCAATTTTTGTAGTCGGTAGTCACGATTTCTCAAAAACTAATGAACCGATTTTTCTGAAATTTGGCACACTTTTTCTACATAGTGGAAAAACGGCTAGATACTGAACGAAGGATTTTTTTCCTGTTGAATACAACTAATTTTACTGGGTCTAAATGATTCCCAAAATCGTAATTTTTGACAAAAAAACTCTGCCAAAAATTCAAATTTCAATTTTTTTAAAAACCCTTCGTTCGATCACGAGCTATACTCATCTACTACTAGAAAATATTTGGTTTTTTTATTTTTGATGAAGCAGTCATTAGATACCATGACTACCGCAAAATCACTTATTTTGGATATATAGCTGACATGGTTTTTAAAAAAATTCTTGGACATCCCCTTATAATTCCGGTAATAGATAATATCATAGATCATCTTTTGCGAAAGCAAAATTTTTCTCGGTATTTTATCTAAAAGCGGGTTTCCATTAAATATCAATGGAAAATCTTCAAAAGAACTCACTGCTCTCTCTACACCAGAAGGACATTTCTAATTCGAGAGGATGCCATTCGGAATCCGAAACGCTTCAACGACTTTCCGAATCAAGCTCTTATAGGATTAATTGAAAAGATTTGTTTCGTATATCTCAACATCATTTTCGTATTCGGTTCAACCCTAGAAGAACACAACCATAACCAAGTTACACTTATCGAACGTCTCCGACAAACTGGATTAAAACTACAGCTTAACAAATGAGAGTATTTGCAGACTGAGTTAGAATATCTCGGACATTGCATAACTTAAGATGGAGTGAAATCCAACTCTAGACTAAAGATTCTTATCATTTTATATAGACACATAAATGCCAGGAAGCTTTCAACAAACTGAAATCTGAACTGTATCAAGTTCTTTTTTTATTTTTATTAAACAATTATACGATTAAATTGCATATCGTTAAACTGCATACAAAAAAATGTATGTAAATTAATTTAAAAATGAATTAAAAACAAATGACTTAAATTGCACAAAGTTAAACTGCACACAAATCAACTGTATACATAGCGAAATCTAATCAAATTTGTGGGATCTTTTCTAAATGCAGTTTAATCGGAAATAATTTTTTAAATAAAATATTATTATTTTAATTTGTGTGCAGTTTTTTTATATGCAGTTTAACAGTATGCTGTTTTTAAGGGGACTTTCTGGTTTAGAATTGACAAAAAAGGAAGGTTTTAAAACTTTTATTGTAAGAACAGTATTAAAGAAATTGTAAAAACTATTTTTGGACATTGTAGCACATTGCGTAGAGAAAATTTAAAAAATATGTTTGAGTGTATTTAGTTCAATTTCATAGCTGTAGGTGACGTCTTCCAAAAGATACCTTTTTTTGGTACGTTAGTTTCCGGGCAACCTGTAATACATAAATTCAAGTTCCAAACGGGAATCTCTTCATAAGGATTTATTCTGGGGCCTAAACCTCAAAAACGATTTTTTTTAAAGGTTTTTTTATTTTTTATGTACATTTTTCTCAAAAACTCGCAAAAACGCCGTGTTTTTGGGTCAATTTACCTCCATATAAAAACACAGGGGGTAGAAATATGAGTTTTTAGAGGTTTAGGCCCCAGTTTTTTAAATAAAGAATCGAAAAATTTTTGGGATTTCAAAATCGGTTAAGTAGATTTCGAGAAAAGCTCTGTACCAGTTTGAAAAATGAGTTTTCGAGAAAAACGCGTTCAAAGTTTTCATAACATAGTTCATTGAGTCATGAATATCAAACAACTTTTTATTACAACAGAACTTCGTATCCCGCTGTTTTTAGGGTCGCTGATTACGAATTTGATGTACGTTTTGGAAAATTCAAAATGGCGGATCCAATATGGCGGACGAAAAAATAAAAAATCAACCGAATTTGCTTAAAACTTGTTACTCGGGATTTTGGGGTCGCTGATTACGAATTTAATGTCAGTTTTTGAAAATACAAAATGGCGGATCTAATATGGCGGACAAAAAAATAAAAATTGAACCGAATTTGCTCAAAACTTGTTACTCGGGGGTTTTTGGGGTCGCTGATTATGAATTTGATGTCAGTTTTTAAAAATTCAAAATGGCCGATCCAATATGGCGGACTACAAAATAAAAAATTAACTTTTTTAATTAATTAAAACGTTCCTAGAACGTTAATGTTTTGTGCCTATATTCATAACTAGCAATCTCAAAAGGCCACAAGTAACCATTTTCAACTAAATTTAATTAATTTCTTAATCTTTGTCTGCCAGATTAGATCCGCCATTTTGTATTTTCAAAAACTGACATCAAATTCGTAATCAGCGACCCCAAAAACCCCCGAGTAACAAGTTTTAAGCAAATCCGGTTGAATTTTTATTTTTTCGTCCGCCATATTGGATCCGCCATTTTGTATTTTTGAAAACTGACATCAAATTCGTAATCAGCGACCCCAAAAACCCCCGAGTAACAAGTTTTAATCAAATCCGGTTGAATTTTTATTTTTTCGTCCGCCATATTGGATCTGCCATTTTGTATTTTCAAAAACTGACATCAAATTCGTAATCAGCGACCCCAAAAACCCTCGAGTAACATGTTTCAAGCTAATATCAATAAAAGAGGAACACCAAATATGTAAATAAGATAACTGTAGATTGTTGTTGAAATACATACCGTCATAAATATTGTTATAACTTTTGTTTTTGTACATATTTTTTAAAAAACGTTTTGGGACAGTAATTCTATGATACTATGGAACATTTTTAAACAAAAAAAAAAATTGATTTTTTTGAAATTCTAAACCAGAAAGTCCCCTTAATTCAATTTTACAAATTTATCTACATTATTAATTTGTAAGTATTTTTGCTGTATGCCGTGTAACGGTGTGCAGTTCAGTCGTAAATAATTTTTTAATTCAAAAAATATTAATTTAATTCTTATACAGTTTTTCCGTATACAGTTTAACGGTGCGCATTTTAATTGTATTTAGTTTATAATTTTACTTTAAAAAAATTTTTTTTAAATAACTCGTATGCACTTTTATTGTATGCAGTTCAGTTGTGGGAACTTTAACCGCCCCGACGACATGCGGTACGGGTTCTCGAAGGGCCTAGGTATTGGAGTTACAATGATAATTTTGCGCGTCGAGTCCATATATTTCAATATTAAAAGATTTTTATCTCGAAAACAAAAAATAACGCCAGCTCAAAATTTCAGGAAGTCTTCATTACATTATCAACTTCATTCATAACTTTTTCAGGGTTGAGAAACAATGAGAACATTTTTCAATCGTAAAATTAAATTTTATTTTTTAAATAAATTAAATAAAATTTAATAATTTTTTTTATAAATTTCAACACTTTTAGAGTAAAAAACATTCAGACCTTTTTTTGTAGGACCAAAAAAACAAAAGTTATTTTTAATGCAAATATCTCTAAAAATATTTTAAAAAATAATTCAACATGTACTTATTTAGCATAAAAATGTCTCTCAAATCCTAAATGTTAAAGAAAATCTAAAACATCAGATAATAATAATAATTTTGCTTCCTCGTGGAGGAAGCTTTGTAGTCCTTTCGTTTATAAAACTTTTCAAAGTGGCGGAAACAAATTTTTTTCTTTATAGAAACATGTTATATGAGATCCTGATCAATTGTCCGGATGTATGTATGTGTGGGTGTGTGTGTGGATCCTTTTTTTATTTAGAGGATTACTTTAACAGGTTTTAATGGATTTAGATAAAATTTAGTAGGCTCATTTATCATATTAATATCTCAAATCTGACCAAAGGATTTTGAAAAAAACCCAAAAAAAAATTTTATCGTCTTTTTTCCAAAAATTATTTTTTAATCGAGAAAATTTTTAAATAGAAAAATTTAAGGTTATATATAATAAAATCGTATTCCTTACGTCAAGACGAATCGATTGATATATATAAAGTATACATTTGAGGTAAATTTAAAGAATTAATGAAAGTTAGAAAATCAAAAATTCACATTTTGGCTATAAAATTTTGTGTTTTTTTAAATTGAAGTTTATATATGAAATAATTGTATTACTTACGTCAAGACGAATCGATCAATATATATAAAGTATACATTTGAGGTAAATTTAAAGAATTAATAAAAGTTAAAAAATCAAAATCACGTTTTGGCAATAAAATTTTGCTTTGTCCACGAGGAAGCAAATTTTTTTGCTGATCGTAAAGAGAAAGCAAAATGTTCATGTAATGAACATCTGAATTTACAACTTGTTTATATTGTCTACATTTGAAAAAATGTTAAAGAACTAATTTTTCAATTATTTAATTTCTATTTATCGATAATCTCATAATCTTTACAGATAATATAAAATATCTGATAAAATGAATTATGAACAAATAAATTTTCCAACAAGTTTAAACAATAATTAATAATTTTAACTAACAAAAAGTTATTTCAACAATTCAATACATATAGTCTTCCGCTGGCAGAAATGTATGAAACTTTTATTATGCTTTTTTTACTTCGACATTTTTTTTATTTCCGATGAAATAATTAGGGAAAACATATCATGCATTTGAGGATTTTTGTTTGGATTGGAACATAATATGATTTCCATATGTCACGTGGTACTACAGTGTGCTTACTTATCATTATTCCACACGAGTAACAGAAAATAAAGCGAGATAAAATTAAACAATGTCATGTTAATAAAAATTCAATATTAATTTTGCATTACCTCAAGTACGCCGCCGAGTCGTTCAACAACAAAAACTAAAGCAAAGCTTAAAGCTCCAAAGAATATGCTAATCCATCTAGCATAAAGTGCCCCTTTACTCGCAGGTAATGTGAAATTAAATAATCCTTGAAAAATATCTTCAAAAGTAATGGCCGATAGTGAATTTAGAGCACTAGCTACCGTTCTGTAACAAAATAGAAAACTATTTTATTATAAAATAATAAAAAAGTTCATACTGGTGAGTAAAAACAAAATCAAAAATTGGTTTTTCTCAACACATAGTAAAAAAATATTTAAATATTTTTCAAAACACTTTGCCCTTAAGGAGGTTATAGGGATTGACTGAACATCAAAACAGAAACCATTATTTTATGATTTGAGTTGCTCGGTACTTTGAAACGTCTGGTAACACCGCATTACGTTAGTCGAGTTGCAAATGGTTTCTATGACTTGTTTACATTCAATTTTTAAGCTATCAGAATGTATTAAAAAAGAGTTTTATTAATTTCGTAATGTTAATTACTTTGTGGTCAGTAAATATGTATGAAAAAGTACTCAATTCTCATAAGACTCAATATTAATTGTTAAAAAATAAAAATGCTCTTAGCTTTATTCACAAGAACCTAGAGGTCTCAAAAATTTAGTTACATAATAACAATTTTCATTGATCAAGCTTCGTTGGCGGGTAGAATATGTGATTTAGTGCAGGATTTTTGGATTTGGATGGTCTTCGACAATTTATAATTACGAAAGAATTCATTAATTTTAATTTAAACAAAACATAATTTAAATTAGTTTGAAAAATAATATTCCATCCTCAAAATTTTTTTATTTGTAGGCAAAATATTTAATGTTATCCAATTTTAATTATATAAAAATTATTAAATTAATATTTATAACATTATATTCATTACTTAAATACACTTTTAAAAAATTTATTTTACTTTTTTTGCATTATTTACTTGAAATGTTTACAATCTATCTGCTTTCGAAAGCCATATTAATTTTCATTTTTTTCCAATGTGTTTACATTAAAAAATCTCTCCTGAAAAATATGTTAAAATAGTCAATTAGGAAAATCGGAGCGGTTGAAGTTGCCCACAAATAAACTGCGTACAAGAAAACTGCACACACTGAACTGCATACAATAAAAGTGCATACAAGTTACTTTAAAAAAAATTTTTTAATTAAAATTATAAACTAAATACAATTAAAACGCACACCGTTAAACTGCATACGGCAAAACTGCACATGAATTAAATTAAAATTTTTTAAATTAAAAAATTATTTACTATTAAACTGCATACAGCAAAAATACTTACAAATTTATTAATGGGAATAAATTTGAAAAATTGAAATAAAAAACTGTATACGGTTAAAGTGAATACCGTTAAACTGCATACAAAACAAACTGCACACGAATTAAGTTATTAATATTTTATTAAAAAAATTAATTATTTAATTCGTGTGCAATTTGCTTTGTATGCAGTTTTTTTTATTTATTACTCTTGTTTAATTACAAGTTGTGTTTACAAGAGGAATTACGCAAAAAAATTTACAAAGTAAATTAAAAGTGTAAAATTAAAATTAAGCGCTAGCAGTATGTATGTACAGTGCGTTTAAACGCATGGTAAAAATATTACGCAAAACAATCACTAAACGTTTAAGAGTTGAACGGTCGCAAGATGAAAAGATATTCATTCAAGTTTCTACAGTCGAAACAATATCATGAGATTCATTACTGAAGGAAGTGAGCAGATGTTTACAGGCAGAACAAAATAACAAAATATGATAAAGATCCTCGCATTCAAGACTACAAGAGGTGCAAATTGCATTGGGGGGGAAAGGAGTATTTTCTCTTATCAAAAACAATTCTAGATACGTGAAGATTAAATAGTCGAATATGAGCAAAAAGTTTTTTGAAAAATAAAGGCAATTGCATAAGAAGATAAGCCTGAGTTCCCGGTTGTAAAGTTAAGTATGCAGTTTAGTGTGTGCAGTTTTCTTGTACGCAGTTTAATTGTGGGCAACTTTTAACCGCCCCGGAAAATCGTTGGTAAAAATTCCACAGTGGTATTCCACTCTCAATGAAATTTTTTAAAAATTAAAAAAAATTTCAAGTATTTTCAGGGCAAACATTTTTGAAATTTTTTACATAAAAGTCCATGCTTATTCCACTATATAATTTTAAAAATTGAATTGTAAAAAAAATATTACTTATTAATTATGAATACTTACCCGAGTGACGCAGCAAATATACCAGCAACAAAAAATCCAGGTACTCCTTTCAAATTTCCCATGAAATTCATCACGTATAGCGGCAGTAATTGATCCTGACCTGTAATTTGTCCCGCTTGCAGAGGATCACAATTTTTGTAAACACTGTACAAAACCATTCCAGTAAGAAAATTTATTGTGTAAATTAATATTAGTCCCAAGGAAGAAACCCACAAAGCTCTATAATCAAATTTTCATTTATGTTTTAAATCATACGACATATCATACATAATAATGGACAAAATAATTAAACAAATCAATTACGAATTAAACCGAAAAAACGATATTCTAGATTTAAGAATGCCTACTTAAATAGGAGCCAAGAATATTCTAACAATAAGAATATATTTATTTTTAAAATATTTCCCACTTACTTTAAGTGGGACTACTACTTTTAATATTCTAGGCTATTTTAGTAGTCATTCTTAATATACGGAGAGCTGGCTACAAAAATTGGTAACGATAAGGTGCAAGAAAGTTTTTGTATAAAAGCCTTCCTTTTTGATAGATAAACACATAACCTTGCCGCCAGAAGGCGCTTTAGTCACGAGAAGTAAGGGTGGGAGGTAAAAGATGCAAATTTTTGATAAAAAAAAATGATGAGGAGCAAGTCTGAAACTTGGTATGGTAGTAGATATTAATAGTAGAAATCACGTAAAATTATTGCCAGAAGTCGATAAAATCGCAAGTAAATTGATAAAATTGCAGTGATAAGGTGTATTTCTGGCAACTTCATTTTTTGGTTTATAGTGTCTTTAAATAGCTGTATGCCAGTTGCCAGAAATAAAAATTGTTGAAAAGTTGTTTAAATATGAGAATAAATATGATAATATCATTATTAATTACACAGGATGACAAATTCGGGTCAACTTTTGGACCCAAAAAGGCAAGAACTTTTCTTAACGTATTTTCTATGCTGAATTCGGATCCATTGTTAGATTTTCCTTATCACACCAAATTGCAAAATGGCGGAATAAAATAAAACAAGGAAAGGGTCCTTTATGATTATTTCATAAATATTTTGCTTCCCCATTGTGTAAAGCAAAAAATTTGCTTCCTCGTGGAGGAAGCAATGAATTTCACCAATTCAATTGATTGATTTAAAACATTTCAAGTTGAAAACAGTTTTAAATTAAATAACTTTTTTTAAAAATAAACAATTAAGAAAATTTTAATTAATTTTGGGTGTAACATATACTTCATATATACAAATCGATTCGTTTTAATGCAAGAAATACATTTATTTCCTGTATTAACTTGAATTTAAATAAACAAAATTTTTTGTGCTAAAATATGAATTTTTAATTTTCATTAATTCTTTAAATTTAAATCAAATCCATACTTTATATATACAAATTGATTAGTTTAATGCAAGGAATAAATTTATTTCATATATAAACTTAAATTTAAATAAACAAAGAGAGATTAATGTGTACATAAGCCTACCAAATTGTACCCAAATCCATTAAAATATGTTAAAGATATCGTGTTCACAAAAAACATCCACACATACATACATCCGGACAATTGATCAGGATCTCCTATAACATGTTTCTATATAGAGGAAAATTTGTTTTCATTATTTTTAAAAGTTTTATAAACTAAAGGACTACAAAGCTGTTCCTTGGGGGTTTTCAGAGTTGCTGATTACGAATATGTTTTTGACCTTGTATCAAATTTTGATGATTGCAAAGTAACATTATTGAAACACAAGTTAAATTAATACTATATTCATTAAAATACATGATCCGTCATTTTGAATTATTAAAAATTGGGCTTCATATTCGTAATCAACAACCCCAAAAAACCCCGAGAAACAAGTTTCCGGCAAATTAAATCAATTTTTAAAAAAGTTGTCTGTCATATTGAATCAGTCGTTTTGAATTCTTATAAACTGACCTCAAATTCGTAATCAGTAAGTCCAAAAACCTCCGAGTAACGAGTTTCAGGCAAATTGAACAGATTTTTAGAAAAGTCGTCCGCCATTTTGGATTTTGAAAAACTGACTTCAAATTCGTAATCAGTAACTCCAAACCACTACACTTCCACAATAAAATTCATGTTCTGAGCTTTTGAACAGACCCTGACTATTTAATGTTTTCAGGGTCGCTAAATCCGAATCTGAAGTCCGTTTAACCCCATCACGTCAGGATTTTGAAATAACTTCAAAAAACAAGAAAATTTGATCCCAAATTTTTGAAATCAAGAAAAATTTGTGTCTCTAAATCTTACCATGACTACTTTATGTTTTTAAGGTCACTGAATGCGAATTTAAAGTCTATCTAACTCCATCACGTCAGGGTTTTGATATAACCTCAAAAAACCAAAATTTAAACCTGATGGGGTTAAATAGACTTCAAATTCGCATTTAGCGACCTCAAAAACAAAGTTGTCATGGTAAAGTTTAGAGATATAAATTTTTCTTGATTTCAAAAATTTAGGGTCAAATTTTTTTTTATATAAATAATTAATAAAAATCAATTAACAACTCAGCAATGGGATTACTAATAGCGCTAGTCGCTATGTAGCGCTTTTTGTTATTTAGAATTAAAAACTTACATATTTTTAGTGAAATTTGTTCCAAATCATGGCCAAAATAAAATACCGTTGACAATTTCTTCATAGCTTAAACTGCAAGATGGTAATTTAGAAGAAACTATAAACATAACCCCACTAAATAAGGACATTGACATAGAATTCATGTCAATTTCCTAAAATATTTTATCTACGTAGCAAACAAATACAACATGAAGGTGGAATCAATTCTCTAACTTCATGTTTGCCAACTGTTAGTTTCAAATAAACTAATTAACTAGTGACGAAATAAATTATACTTTAATATTGCAAATAACCTATTAATTTAATAAATAACAACTTTAAAAATAAATTATCTAGTTTAATGTTAAAATAATTTATAAAGGGAAATAAATTTTTTTAATTTAATTTAATAAATAAAAATTAAGAAAATTATTCTTATTGCAAGGATTAAAAATAATAATTGCGTGAGATTTAAAATTAGGATATTCTTTATCAGCCTAAATTTAAAAATTTATAAATTTTTTAAATTAAATTAATTATTTTTTAATTAAATTTATTTAAATTTTCATTTTTTTAAAAACTCTTTAACTCACAAAAAATACCCTATACATTTTTTTAGTGAACCCTTGCGTGAGAACAAAAATTCTATTTCTGAGGTTATATCTTCAAAATTTTTTTAATTCAATTTTTTTCCCATTTTAGACAATGTCTAATAGAAACTTTTAATCCTATGAAAAAGATAATAAAT
Source organism: Leptopilina boulardi (assembly GCF_019393585.1). Taxonomy (NCBI): domain Eukaryota; kingdom Metazoa; phylum Arthropoda; class Insecta; order Hymenoptera; family Figitidae; genus Leptopilina; species Leptopilina boulardi. The sequence continues at coordinate 231,754 of NW_026137699.1, read as the reverse complement.
ATAAATGCAATAAATATTTAATTATTAATATAAAAAAGAAAAGTAAATAGTTTATTATTATTGGATAAAGTTGAATTATTTTCTTGATTTTTGGTAAGGATAGAAATTGGAAATAAAAGTGTTAATATAATAATATTAATAATTATCATTGCCTCGAATTGCCTTTTTATAACTTTTGAGATTTGAAGTGTTACACTTGAAAAATTTGTCAGCCTTTTAGATACTTCTTTTAATTGCTTCATTTCTTTATCGTGGGAAATCCTTATGAATTTGATACATTCTTGATTCTAAAAAAAAATTGTTAAATTATAAAATAAAGCAAATATGAGAAAAAAAATACGCAGAAAAACAATTGTACCAACCTAAATCTATCAAAATGATACCATTTTTTAAGTCACCCGATAGCTAGAAAATTTTTTAAAGTGAATGTAGCTTTGAATCGCTACGTAGCGAAATCTTCGTAGCGCTGTCGCTATTTGCAATCCCACTCCTGTATCTTTATATTAACTCGAAATTTTTTTTTGCGCTTACCCATAGTTATGACTGATATTGTCTCATATTTAAACAACTTTGTAACAATTTTTATTTCTGGTAACTGACATACAGCTATTTAAAGACACTAAAAACCAAAAAATGATGTTGCCAGAAATGCACCTTATCAGTGTAATTTTATCAATTTTCTAGCGACTTTATCGACTTCTGGCATGGTCAAATTGCTGACTTAGACTTCTGGTAATAATTTTACGTGATTTCTACTATTAATATCTACTACCATACCAAGTTTCAGACTTGCACCTCATCATTTTTTTTTTATCAAAAATTTGCATCTTTTACCTCCCACCCTTACTTCTGGTGACTAAAGCGCCTTCTGGCGGCAAGGTTATGTGTTTATCTATCATAAAGGAAGGCTTTTATACAAAAACTTTTCTTGCACCTTATCGTTGCCTATTTTCGTAGCCAGCTCTTAGTCTATAAATCCAGAATATCGTTTTCTCAGTGTAATTTCAACTTAAACTTTTATAATAATTACAAATTAGAAAAAAATTAATAAGATTTGAATTGCAGTAAAACCCCGCTTACCGCCGATTGTTCGGGACCGAAAAACCCAGGTACCGCTGGTTGACTAACAGCGCCCCCTCATCCAAAACATAGGTTCGTATTATACAGGGCGCATATAGCATAATTTGGGGCATATTATTATGTACTGTAAATACTACTTATATACATATTATATAACATAATATAATATGAACCATTGAAATAAAATTACACAGGCACACAAAAAGTTAAATGTGGTTTGGCCGAGACACTACACTAGTCTATTTCCATGTATTTTTTCACGCTGAATCTGAATCCGAAGTCAGAATTATCAGATTGGCTTTTATTTTTGAGATAAACTCAAAAAACTGCTCAGAAAGAAAAATAAAATCAAAAAGTTAAAAAAATTTTGAATGTCACTGCGATAGTGTAATTCCATGTATTTCTTGTCGCTGAATCCGAATCCAAAGTCATAATTGTTAGATTCGCTCAAATTTTTGAGATAATTGCAAAAAAAACGCAACAAAAAACTCAAAATCAGTGTTTTGGAATTATCTTCAAAATTTGAGCCAATCTGTCAATTCTGACTACGAATTCGGATTCAGTGTGAAAAAATACATGAAAATGTACTATCGTAGTGTTTCGTCAAAAAAATTATCTGTGCCCCTAATTCAGAATTTTTATCAGTTTTTGGCGATTTTAGCTCAAAGAAATTTTTTTTTTGCCGAAACATTACGATAGTACATTTTCATGTATTTTTTCACGCTGAATCCGAATTCGAAGTCAGAATTGACAGATTGGCTCAAATTTTGAAGATAATTCCAAAAAACTGATTTTGAGTATTTTGAGTTTTTTGTTAATTGCGTTTTTTTCAATTATCTCAAAAATTTGAGCGAATCTAACAATTATGACTTTAGATTCGGATTCAGCGACAAAAAATACATGGAATTACACTATCGCAGTAACATTCAAAAATTTTTTAACTTTTTGATTTTATTTTTCTTTCTGAGCAGTTTTTTGAGTTTATCTCAAAAATAAAAGCCAATCTGATAATTCTGACTTCGGATTCAGCGTGAAAAAATACATGGAAATAGACTAGTGTAGTGTCTCGGCCAAACAGCTTTTTATTTTTTGTGTGCCTGTGTTATAATAACGAAATTATTTGTATATTATAATGTTTATAATATGTATAGTAGTAGCGCAATCCTTCCGCGCCCATACTAGATTTCATTGATACGACTATGGGCTAAGAGAGAGTGACTGGCGGTATGTGGGGTTCAGTGACCGGTGGCAAGTGGGGTTCGGCGGTGAGCGGGGTTTTACTGTATTTATTTCGTTAATTGTAACTAATAAAGCCAAGTAAAATTAACTTTAAAAAACTTTCTCTGTAAAAAAAGTATTGGGAGATACCGATTTACTCATAGGGAGTATCAACCTGCCAATGCGGTATTCGCGAAATACCACAGTGAGTGTCACAGTTAATGCGTAAATCCAAGAGTCCCAATGTGGCGAAAATTTTAAACTTAAAAAAACGAAACAACGTTACAAAAATAATAAATAAGTTTAAGCTGTTAAAAATAAAAGTTAAGCACAGCGGTACTTTCTTTTTTACCGACAGTGGCTTCTTTCTATACAGATGATAATAATGAAAATTTAATAACTTATTTTTTAATTTTAAATATTATGAAATAAGAATTAAAAACAAAATAGGGTCAAATGGGATAAATAGAAATAGATTTGCTAATTTTCACCAATAACATAAGTTTTTTTTCCAAATCGCAATACTTTCGGATTTTTTGTGTATGGATTTATTATTTAACTTCCGTGGAATAATTTTATGGGGTAGTAAAAAATATGGGTATCATTAAAGCGCAATAATCAACTGTTTCTTACAAAATTTAAGAAAAAATCAATTTCAAGTATGCAAATGTTAAAAGCTACAAACAATTATATAAAGAATGTGTGATTCCTAAAGAAATCTGATAAAATTTTACATTCATTCAAATCAAGTCTATACTTGTTGAATACTATGTACGATGAGAATATAGATGAATAATATTTTCAATGCATTTTTATAATGCTAAAAATAGTGTTGTAGTTTGATAGAAACAATTCTCTCTCTCTCTCTCTCTCTCTCTCTCTCTCTCTCTCTCTCTCTCTCTCTCTCTCTCTCTCTCTCTCTCTCTCTCTCTCTCTCTCTCTCTCTCTCTCTCTCTCTCTCTCTCTCTCTCTCTCTCTCTCTCTCTCCTCTCTCTCTCTCTCTCTCTCTCTCTCTCTCTCTCTCTCTCTCTCTCTCTCTCTCTCTCTCTCTCTCTCTCTCTCTCTCTCTGATATAAGAAATATTGTTGAAATTTCTGTTTCTATTTACCCCGAATTTTCAGTTTTTAGGGGTAAATAGAAACAGTCTCCTTTTTTAATTAAATTTTTCCAAATGCGAGTCAAATAAGTGAAAGGGTGTCCTCTTTGATTTTCAATTTTTTATGCAATAGGAAATATCTTTGTTTATACTGCTGGTAATTGACAAATGGAAAATGAGAGAATACTTAGAACCTGTTGGGGGTGATCTAAGGTTCAATGTTTAAGGCCGTATTTATTTTAAAAAATTTTTATTTAACTGAAATAACTACTGTTTCGATTTAACCCTAGTTTCTATTTACCCCAACTACACTGAGAAAAATGATCTATTAAACATTAAACTTTTTTCCTTTTAAATCAAGTCCTTTAATGGTTAAAATAATTAATTTTATTATAAAAGGAATCTTTTAAATTTAAAAATGTTGGTCGTTTGTTGACAAAACAAAAAGAGTTTGACGAATAAAAGATTTCTTTTGTTTTTCAAATGAAATCCTTTTATGACAAAAAGATTGTCATTTTACATGAACTGACACATCAGCTTAACCGTCGATTTACAACATCGAAAATAAATAAATTAAACGAAATGGATGTAAAAGATAGTGATTTAGAGATATTAATTGGTAAGTAAATTATTTTTATTATTTTATTCTTTCAATAATCAGTTTTTCATTAAGTAAATTATGATCATATACCGCATACCTAAAAAGTTTTTTCTTTAAATAACTTTTGTTCGGCTTTTAAACATAAAAAAATAATAATTTAAAATAAAAATAAATTAATAAAAAATATTTTATTAGTATTAATTTATATTACAATTATGCATTTACAATAAATTACTTTCATTAATTTTAATTTGTTTTAATTTTTAACAATCAAAGTACTATTTTTAAAAATAAATTTTTTTTATTCCTTTACTGTTTTTATTACAGAAAATGGTATTACTTTCAATGTTTTAAAACTAATGACCATCGATGATTTTGTAAAATATAACCTTAATATTTCCATGGGTTCAAAAATTTTAATCCAAAAATTTTTCGAAATTGAAAGTGAAAAGGAAAATAATTTCCGTGAATTGAATTTGAAAAATTCACTAGTAATTTGTATAATTTTTACGATAGTAATTATATATTTTAAAAACATAAATAGAAAAAAAATGATTCAAAATTACAGATTTTCCCGCTCGACGATATTACTATTGATGATCCTCATGATCTTGGTAGTCCGTCATGTCAAAAAGAGGAAAAATCAAATGTTAATTTAAAAAGAAAAATTAATATTGTTTCTGACGATATCTCAAACAAAAAAAGAAAGTGCCTTGATGCTTCTAATAGTTCTGATGCAGTAACACCATTAAACGAAAATCAAATTGCAATTTCAAATGAAATCGTTATAGAAAAGGAAGCACTTTTAGTTTCATCGTCACTTTATTTATCAGACAATTCTCTAAATAGAGAAGTAATTTTTTAAAGAAATTCTAAAAAAAATTATTATAATTATATATAATAATAATTATTATTATGTAATTAATTAATATTAAATTAATTATTTAATAAAGAATTATTAATTTTTATGAATTATCATTATAATTACTATAAAAAATTAAGTAATAATTTTAAAAACACAATAGCATTAATTCGTTTTTATCAATTAATCTGTAAAAGTTATCTTATTTAAGTTAAATAAAAATTCTTATATATGTATATGTTTTTTAATATTATCTTAGTTGATTCAAGTTCTTTTGCTGGAAAATCTGGAGGGTCAAGCTGTATTGGCGAAGTACAAGAATTGCTCGATGCTTGATGACAAAGACCGATCAACAGTCGTTTCAATTTTAATAAACAGGTGCAAAATAAGCGAAATAAACAAGTTGCAACAATTTCTTAAAAAATGACTGATTTTATTGTGGAAATTTTTCCTATCAGTTGTAAATGATTCCAAAAATACAAAAGGTACTGTTAAATTATAATTTTGAAGTATATATATACTTCCAGATAAGAAATTCAAACTAATAATGTTGAAAAATTTACCAGGTAAACTGGCAGATAAATGGAGAAATGTATTGTTCCGCCTTCGTTCAGTTGGAATTTTAGAAAAAAAAACATCAGAAGTGCCACTTCAGAGTGCACCTATTTATGTACTGCCAGAAGAATCTGCATCTAGTCACATTAATTGGTTACAGACTCACAGAAAATGGGAAGAAGTTCAACCACATTGGGAAACCACAACAGAATATCGTCGTGAACGAATAAAAGCTTCAAGTCTCGAAGAACTTTTCATTGAGTGGCCTGTCTTGAAGTCAGATCTAGCTTCTCGATTGGTATTTAATTCAATTAAAATTTTCAATTAATTTTAAACTATAATATATTTACGAAATTGTTATAATATAAACATAAATAATATATAAATACCCAAATTAAATAATATTAATAATAATAATAATAATACATAAAAATTAATAATAAAAACATTATTATTATTAAATAATATTATTAATATTAAATATTAAAAATAATAATACATATAAAATAAATAATAAAAAAAATAATATGTATTTAAACGATAACGAAATATAAAAAGAAATAATTCTAAACAATTTAAATAAATTAAATAAGTACTGAATTTTAATTTTAGGAAATCTATCCAAGAATTATTAATTATTACTGATTTAATTTTCCAATGTTACAGATTTTCCTCGATTTTGAAAAATTATATCCCGGCAGAGAATTACGTGTAACAGAACATTGGAATAAACTTTTCTCCGATCTGTATGCGCTGAAAAAGAAAAACATCACTAAACCTGATGGAAAAAAATTGCTTGAAATTTATGAAACATCTGTACCAACAAACGAAACTCAAGTAGATACAATTCGAGTCGAAGACGTTGCAGAGGGAACAATTAATCCGAAAGAAATTTCCTCGACTAAAAATGATTTAGATTTATTGCGTATAAAGTTGCTGCCTTTTTTGTTAGCTTCCAAAGGGAAAGTAAAGGCAAATGGTGCGACTACTAATGCGACCATTGCAGAGGCGCAGAATGGTTTGATCGTATGTGCCAAAACTAGACACACTTTAATTTCAGAAATTGAAAAAAGACAACAACGCTACAAAGTAAACAAATCTCGTTGTCAGTCGTGTTTAGCTGTTGTGTCTATAGATTTTCTAACAATTGAGAACGTTTTCGTTTCTCTGGATGACCAGTTGTGGTCATTTTCATCTACAATCAACGCTTTTGATTTCCTCTTTCAATTATATTTTGTTTTAAACATCCAATTTCCACCAGATTGTTATCACATATGGCTTTTCTTACAAAAAATGCTGTACGATATTCATCTTCCAAAAATCGACAAGAAAATCCCTGCTATTACACGTGCAATTAACGATATCACGGCTATGCGATCAAATCAACGTTAAATTAAATAGACACTGACATTAATTGGGACATTTTACTAATTGTTTATCTTATAATCATGTTTAAATGCAGTGAATGCAGTAATTCGTTTTTGATTATATTGGAATTAATTATACACTACGAACATGAACATCACTATTCACAGACAAGTGCTTACACTTGTGGTAATGTTAGTTGTCGTAGAATTTTTGTTGGAAAGCAATCGTTCACAAAACATTTGAATTCGTGTTCCAAAAATAATACAGAATCTTCATCAACTATTCCAAATGAAGAAAAAACTATTGCCTCTACTTCAATTTATGAAATTCATGATAATTGTGACGTTAGGCAAAATGACTTTCAAAATTTAAGTTTAGTAAATGAGGAATCTTTAGCAATTTTCCCAAGTAAGCAACAGAATATTGCTTCTACTTCTTATCAAAATCATGATGATTGCAATATTAAGAAAAATGATTTCGTAAATTTAAATTCACTGGATGAATCGTCAGTTTCACTGCCTGAAAATAGTACAGAAAAAATACAAGCAGCAAAAGAAAATTTTGTCTCAAACATTAAAGTAGCAGCAAATAGTTTTGTGCAAAGTTTTAGTGGTTCGCGGTCTCTTCCACATTCTATTGTTCAGAAAGTCGTTGAAGAATGTGATTTGTTTCTAAATAGTGGTTTGCTCGAATCAATGGAAAATGCTGTGCTTTCAGTGGCTGATTGTGACGATTCTAAATGTAAAGAAATTAAAGGGTTATTTTCTACATTTTCTGGATGTTTTTCAAATTTAAATTCTCGTTACTTGCGAAAAAAACGTCTCGTAGAATCACAAACTTACACTTCACCTCAAAGCATTCAGTTAAATGAAAAAAATGCCTTATCAGGTACAGCACCCGTAGGACAATATATTCCATTGACACCTGTATTGAAAAAGTTCTTAGAAACAGGAAATAACTTTAAAGTACTCGATACTTTCATAAATGAATTGAAACAAGATGATCCTAGAAATCTCAGACATATTTGTCAAGGTAATTTATGGAAGAATATTTTAAAACGATTTGCTGATAAATATGTAGTGCCACTTGTGATATATTTCGATGACTTCACAGTTGGTAATGCATTGGGACCTCATAAAAATAAAATAGGCGTTGTTTATTATAATATTCCTGCATTTCCTCCTGAAATCGCAACACAGTTAGATAATATTTTCGTAGCACAAATTTCCAATTCTGCGGATAGAGTGGAATATGGTAATAGAATTATGTTTAAAGTCCTTTTGGATGAATTAGAAAGTCTTGAAAAAACGGAATTCCTATTGAAATTGACGGAGAAATTATTATAATATATTTTGCTATGGTTATATTAGCAGGAGATAATTTAGGAGTACACAGTCTGCTAGGGTTTACTGAACGATTCACAGCAAACTTTCCTTGTATAATTTGCAAAGCCGATAGTGATTCTATTCGTGAAGGTAAAGAAATAAATCCAGAATTATTACGAAATCCTTTAAATTATGAAGAAGATCTCAAGAAGGGAGATATGTCCAAAACTGGAATAAGCGAACGGTGTATATTTAATATGTTACTGAGTTTCAATGCAGGAGAAAATTTTTCAGCTGATTTAATGCATGATGCTTACTTAGGATTTCTTCGTTACGATATGGCTTTAATTATAATAGAGCTAATGGAAATTACTAAAACTTTATTAAATGATATCAACTCGCGAATTCTAAATTTCAATTATGGGATGGATCAAAAAGATAAACCACCAATAATTACTCCAAATCATTTGAAACAAAAATGTATTATTTTCTACGCGTCTCAAATGGTAACTTTTGTAAAGTATTTCACTTTTCTTTTTAGTGATTTAATTAAAAAAGATGAACCAGTGTGGGTTCTATTCTTGAAATTGCGTCAAATAATAGACATTTTGATGTCTAAAAGTCTGCAAATCAAAGTTGTGAACTTATTAAAATGTCTTTTATCAGAGTATTTTTCATTGAGAAAAGAATTGTTTCCAAATGAGCTCTTAAAACCAAAACACCATTATATTTTACACTATCCGGATCTGATTCTTTTATTAGGACCTCTAATCCTCTTATGGTGTATGGCTTTTGAGGCTAAACATCAACAACTTCTTTCGTATGCAAAAAATAATAAAAATTGTATTAATATTCCATTTTCCCTTGCTGAAAAACACCAAGAGACATTGGCTAAGTATTTTAGGGAAATAAATTCAGAATGCAAAAAGATAAGTACAGGTCGTAGTCAGGAAAAGGAAATTCAGTCAGTCAATAATTATCACTTTTTTATTCACCTTTTTTCGTCTACTGAAGGCTCAGAAATTGTTTTGGAAACAAAGTGGATTCAAATAAATAATAAACAATGTAAATTAGGGCAATTTCTTGTTGATAGAAGTCAAGACGATTTTGAGCCCAATTTTCTTGAAATTGTAAATATTTTTAGTTTCAAAAATGATGAAAAATTCTACTTTATTTTAATGTCCTGGACAACAATTGGTTTTAATGAACTAATACATGCATATCAAGTTGAAGCCACACAAAATTGGCAATATCTACAAGTTTTCCCATCATCAAATTTGAATTTGTTGGAAAAGCATATTTCTGCGTCGGATGGGAAATTTTACATCATGTATTATTGTTGATTGTTTACAGATAATAATTTAATTGTTTACGTTATTAATCAAATGTTTAATTTTAATCAACAAAATGTAAAATGTTTAAAATAATAATAAATAAATAAAATCTGAAATTATTCTGTATTATTAAAATTTTTTAAATATTATTTTTAACCAATTATAAATTGGATTATTTCAAAATATTATAAAGTTTTAAAATTCATACGATTTATATGACTGATTGTTCAGAATAATGAAAAAACTCTATGAAATTTATAAATCAAAAATAATGAATGTAGAATTTTAAAATAATCACCAGTAAAAATTAAACCAATCAAAAAGGACATTTTTACTATTTTATCATTTTTTATCTTTATAAATTTTATTTACTTTAAATTGAAAATTTTCAAATTTAATTTTATAATTGATCTCTCAAAACTATGAAAAAAAGGTATAAAAAAATTAATATAAAATAATAGAAATTATGAAAATTTTCCGAGTTTTATGTAAAAAACTATTAACTTATTAATAATAATAAATATAAATAATTTAATTTCATTTTATTTAAAATTAATAAATGACAGTAATTCTTTAATTATTAACAATACTAATAAATAAAAAATTAATAAACTATTTATTTTTATTTCTTTAAAAATATTTCCTTTAAATAGTAAATTAAATTCTTTTAATAATTAAAAGATACACTTTAAAAGACTTTCCTTTTGTCCTAAAAGGAAATCCTTTCAAATAAATATTGAAAGGAAAATCCGCTTATGATTAAAGGATTCTTTTAAACTTAAATAGATTGTTTTCTCAGTGTAACCCTATATAAATTTACTTAATTCATAAATAAAAATTATAACAATAATTTAATGAAATTTATGTTAAATTGATGGTACATATTTTATATAAAGTAGAGTGGGGCTAGATTACCACTTATATTTTTTTGAAGTTAAAATGAAAAAATTAATTAAAAATCATTAGAAAAAAATCAAATAAATACAAATTGTCACTATTTTATAACACTAAATTTAGTTTAGAAAATAAAATCTTTCATTATTAACAATTAAAATTTTTTGCAGTTTTCTGAGATTGTCGATTGTCAATTTGATTGAATCGAAATTGCGTTTGGGTTTTCTGGTCACAAATTTGTTGTATAAAATAAAATCTGTTATAAATAATAATTATAAATTGAATAAAGCTAATAATAATATCGTGGTGGTGTTCTCGCCCTAAGTGTATATATTAAGAGAAAAACACAATAACTTTTAAAACTTTTTTTCTACCAACAATAACACAATATAGAAGGATTTAATTCTAACTATTTATTAACTTTTAAAACACTTAAAAAATCGCAAAATAGACCACACCATTACACTCAAAAGACTTAAATTATTAAAAAAAAATTACGCTAACTTTTTTTTGGTGAAATTTTTCTCAACATAAAATCGTGAAATTTAAAAAACAAGGAGGGGGTTCTTTATGATTATTTCATAAACATTATGCTTCCTCATTGTTTGAAGCAAAAAATTCGCTTCCTCGTGAAGGAAGCAATGAATTTGTCCAATTCAATTGATTGATTTAAAAAATTTCGAGTTAAAAATGTTTTAAATTAATTAAATTTTTTGAAAAATAAAGAAAATTTTAATTAATTTTGAGTGTAACATAAACTTTATATATACGAATCGATTCGTTTTAATGCAGGGAATAAAATTATTTCATATATAAACATGAATTTAAATAAACACATCATTTTTTAGCTAAAATGAGAATTTTTGATTTTTTAACTTTCATTAATTCTTTAAATTTCAATCAAATCTATACTTTATATATATATATATATATATCAATCGATTCATCTTGACATAAAGAAGACGATTATATTATATATTACCTTAAACTTTTCGATTTAAAAATTTTTTCAATTAAAAAAAAATTTTTGGAAAAAAGACGATAAAATTTTTTTTTTTGGGTATTTTTAAAAATCCTCTCGTCATTTTTGAGAGATTAATGTGTTAAATAAGCCTACCAAAATTTTACCCAAATCCATTAAAACCTGTTAAAGATATCGTGTTCACAAAAACGATCCACACACACATACACACACACACACATACATACATACATCCGGACAATTAATCAGGATCTCATATAACATGTTTCTATATAGAGGAAAATTTGTTTTCACCATTTTTAAAAATTTTATAAACGAAAGGACTACATAGCTTCCTCCACGAGGAAGCAAAAAGAGTTGTGAAATGGGTTTCGATTTCAGTAATGACTATGTCATTGGCTGCTTTTTCATTAATCGGATCGAAACTCAGGGCATATATGATCTCGCACTACTATACTCTTCATTTATTTGTTATTGATTTCTTTTCAATTTCAATATAAAAAAATTAATTCTCATATTTGAAAAGTTTATACGTGATAAAAATATGTTTTATTTATAATATTAACTATTCAATTAAATTAGTAATAAAACCTACAAAAAACTATGTACCGACTCTGCGCCGTATTGAAACCACCATATGCCGCATTGGACTCGTATTTGACATTTCACCTCATCTTATTTCATTAAAACTTAATAATTCCGCTCACCATTAGTATTGATTCACTGTTTTAACTTTTATTTTTAACAGCTTAAACTTATTTATTATTTCTGTAACATTGTTTCGTTTTTTTAAGTTTAAACTTTTCGCCGCATTGGAACTCTTGGATTTACGCATTCACTGTGACACCCAATGCGGTATTTCGCGAATACCACATTGGCAGGTTGATACTCCAATGCGTAAATCGGTACCTCCCAATACTTTTTTTACAGGGTAAGTAATAAAAAATCTTTACACTAAACTTACTTTCTTACTTGATTGATACTTTCGACACTGAGATACTTTTGAATGGAGGCTTGATTACTGCAAAACATTGTAGCCCAATAAAAAGTTCCACCTACTACAACACTCCAGAAACTGTGTCTGGTAGTAGGTGATAGGTCCATATTAAAAAGCTCGATCCTTCCGGATTGCAAGTTATCTTTCCACATAGAAGAAAATCCACCAGCCCAGGATACACCATAGCCAGCGATTAAAAGTAAGGAACCCAATAGAACTGCAGCTTGAAATGTATCTGTCATTATAACAGCCTTCATACCACCCTAAGTAAATTTAATAATTTTTTCAATTATTAGTTAAAAGCACATCATTAATTTGATTTATAAAAAATTTTATTTGTATTCGTTAAAGAAGTAATAATTATAATCTGATGTTTAAGTCATTAAACGTTTCAATAACGTTAACTTTACGACAAAGGATAGCTAAAAAAGAAAAAGAAGGAAGCAATTCCAGAAAAGAATAAAAAAAACAGCTAAAGCACAGAAGTCTGTACATGCTGTGCATGTACAGACAGAAAATGAGATCGATCAGTGCGCATCATTGAAGTTGAAAATTTTCAGAATGTATATTTCAATGAAATATTTATGCAACGAACTCTGAAATATGTTATTTTTCCTTTAGTTGTAAATCTTTAAAGTCAACTGACTTTTTTTTGTATCGAATGTAGTTTAATGAATTACTCAAGATAAATTATAAGGTATGAGCCGTCCATAAATTACGTAATATATTTTTAGAGAGGCGGGTTTCGAGAAAATATTATCATTTGTTGCATAGGGATATGTCTCCGGACAGGGTTCCCAGACTTGGCGATTTTAAACTCTTGGTGGCGGACACTTTTTCACTTTTGGCGATTGGCTCTATATGGAGATTTTAAATAGCTTTTGCGATTTTTTGGCGTTATCACGGATAATAAATACTAGTGTCATACATATTTATTTTGTTTTTTCGTTTTTAGTTATCTATTATTGTAAATTACTGGTTATTTACATAAATTTTATGACTCTAAATTGATTGGTTCATGCTTTGATAGAATTGGAATGTTTGATGAATACAACCAATCAAAATACGTGCGCATTCTTCTGTTTGTAAATTGTGAACTTAACCTGAAATTTTCTTCTGCTCATAGTGAATACACATTGTAATGAATTTATAAAGTTTTTTATCTCATGATAAAGACAATAATAATAGAGATGCTTTTGAAGTATTAAAAGAAGTAGATTTTTATGCACCATGTATTCATTTAAGTTATATATTTAAATTCAATTCAATTATTTTTGAAGACCAATTATATACATAAGTGTTTATTTCATGTTTTGAAATTTGTGGCCTTAGGTCTTTATTAAGAGAATTACGTTATTTTCAATATGTCAAAAATTTTGTTAAATTATTTATTTTCAAAATTTTTTGTCTATGCATTTCACCATGAACATGGATCTTCAGGACTAGAATTACAAAAACAATTTTTTATGTCATTATAATCAAACACAAAGTCTCATCTATAATTTTAGTACGTACCGCATATAATTTTGAATAAGTTATATTTAGAATAAGAACGAAGTTTTTAGAATAAAAATCTGTAAAAACAATTATGTTATTATTTTTTAGGTTAAAATTTATATTTGAATTGATTATATCATGATATAAAATAGAAAGGTTTTCAGTGTCTGATCTAAAGTTCATGGAATTACTATTTTTTACAATGTGAAACATTTCAGTGATATTTCTTTTTCTATAGTTTTTTTCTGTGTCTAATATAAAAATGTCTTTAGAGTTAAAATTCGCTTTATGGTTAAGTTCAGTGGTATGTTTACAAAGAGCTGTGTTTTCCTTATTATTTTTTCTGCAATTTTATGTTGGTAGATTCTATTTTTTAAATGTTGTTTTGATTGTCCTATATAGACTTTGTTGCAATTTTTACAATGTATTTTATATATTACATCAGTTTTCTCAAAATTTGGGATCTTATCTTTGAGGGAAGGATAAATAATATTGCAAAGTTTGTTTTTTGTGGTGAATATAACAGTAATATCAAATTTTTTACAAATAGTGTGAATTAATTTAGATATTTCAGGAATATATGGTACTACTAATGTTTTACTAAAATTGAGGTTGTTTTTTGTTGTATTAATATTGGTATTAGAATCATTATTATTTTTAAGATGAATAAATTTTAGTCTATTGTCAACATTTTCTTTGATGAAATCAAATGGATAATTATTATCCTTTAAAATTTCAAAAACTAAATTTATATTTTTATTATGAAATTGTGGTTCAGAAAGTGTAATGGCTTTGTCAACTAGAGAGAATATAATACTCTTCTTTTGAATTAAAATATGATTAGAATAAAAATTCAAGATTCTACCAGAGGCAAAAGGCTTTTGAAACCAATCTGTTTCCAAAAAATCATTTTCAAAAATCAGTTGGATATCTAAGAAAGGTATTTTTTCATTTACAGATTTTTCTAAAGTAAATTGTAATGATTCTCCTTTTTCATTGAAATCATCTAATAATTGGTTAACATGGCTTTTTTTCACGAAAACAATAGTATCATCAACATATCGGAAATAAAATAATATGTCGTACAATTTATTATTTATAATTTTTTCTTTAATATCTATCATTACAAGGTCAGCAACTGCAGAAGAAATTGGTGAGCCCATTGGGGTTCCAAATTTTTGTTTATATATTTTATAGTCAAATTGAAGGTAAGCATTGTTCATACATAACCTAATAGCTGAATCAAATTGTGGAAATGTTAATTTAGTGAAATCTCTTATTAAACTCCATCTTTTCTCGATTATTTTAAAAACGGTCTCAGGATTTATATTAGAGAACATAGAAACAACATCTAATGATACAATTGTGTGTGTGTTTGGTATTTTAAAATGTTTTAATTGATTTACTAATGTTGTGCTATTTTTTAAAATATGTTTTGATTTTGAGGTTATGTTAGATAAAATTGAGGCTAAAAATGTTGAAAGGTTGTATAATGGAGAGCCAATAAATGAAGTCACTGGTCTGAGTGGGAAATCTTTTTTATGGATTTTAATCAAACCATAAATACGTGGTGGTAATCCATGAAGGCATTTTAAATTATTACGTGTATTATCATCTATTTTGGAATCAAACCATAACCATAATCCCAAAAATCCCCGAGTAACAAGTTTCAAGCGAATTGAAAATTCATTACGAATCTGAAGTTAGCTTTTCAAAATTCAAAATGGCGGGTCCAATATGTTGGACAAAAAAATAAAAATCACTCAGATCAGCTTGAAAATTGTTATTCGGTGGTTTTTTGGGTCGCTGATTAAGAAACTGAAGTCAGTTTTTCAAAATTCAAAATGGCGGATCCAACATAGAGGACGAAGTTTTAAAAAATTGTTGGATTATTATGAAACTTAATACCGAGGGTATTTTGTGGTCGCTGATTGAGAATTTGAAGTCCGATTTTTATAATTCAACATAACGGTTTCAAATTTCATAAAAATCCAACAATTTTTTAAAAATTCGTCCTCCACATTGGATCCGCCATTTTGAAATTTTTAAAACTGACTTCAGATTCTTAATTAGCGACCCCAGAAACCCCTAAGTACCCAGTTCCATATAAATTCATCAATTTAAAAAAAATCGTATACCACCAAAAATGTTAAAAGTTTTTTGAAGTTAGGAAAAAACGTATACGTGCAGGAGATAAACGGACTTCAGATTCGTGTTCAGCGGTCCAAAATACATGGGAATAGGGTACTTTGATCTCCCAACCCGGGCACTTTTTTTTGTGGCTGTGTTATTTATAAATTCTTATTAGCAGCTAAACAGCTAAAGCTTTTCAGTAAAACATTATTTTGAAGTATGTAACAAAACTTTTGACTCAAGTGGAAAATCTAAGAAAGTTTTTAAATGAATAAAACTAAAATTAGTTTATTAATTTAAATTAAACCCACCTGTGATGCGTAAAAAATGCACACTAAATAGACTAGAGTAACAGCAATATAAGTATTTAAAGCTGTAACTGAAACAAAAAAAAATTAATCTGTTTTATGAATTATCTTAAGTATATATATATATATATATGATGTTTTATTTAATAACATTTAACACAATTTAATTGAAAAAGAAAATTACCACCGCGGGCAGGATAGCACTACTCTCTAAATGTGAATTAGTCAAAATGTTACTAATTGAATTAGTAACACCATATTTTACTAATGAATTAGTTGTTTCATCACTTTCTACTAAAAAAATAGTCACTTTTCATTACTGAATTAATTAGTAGTGCTTTTTCTACTAAAAAAATAGTCACTTTTAATGACTAAATGAATTGTAGAGATTTTCTTCTAATTTGTTAATCATGATATGTGCATACATCAAAATAAGCAAAAATAGCTTAATTGAAAATTTTTTAATTTATTATACAACATTTTTCTGTTCCAACCAAAGAAAAATCAATTTAACAAATGCACAAGTAATTATTTTCTATTAAGTAATTATGAAAAAAATATTTATTTTTCTTTATGTCCAGACATAACACTTAGGTTTTGTAGGCTATGTTTATCAAAATTGACATATAATTAATTTAGTAATATAATATTAATAATGATGATATTGATATTTTGATCAAATTGAATGTGTTCAAACTCAGTTCTTCAAATGTTTGTATAGATGGTCAAAAAACACTCCAAACTATTGTTGTTATGTTAATGTTAATTAATTTAATTAACAAATTTAAATCAATATTGGCACATTTATAAGACTCTAATTACAAATTTATATAATAGTTAAATTTGTATAGAAAACAAATCGATTTTACCTTATTTATTAGCGATTTGACAACGAGTTTATATCAATTTGCTTATAAGAGACATTTTGTAACGAATTTTCATAACCTCCTTTGGTTGAGCGCGTCAAGGCGCAGCTCCCAAGGTAGAAGGCAAGGTAATAGGTTCAAATCCTAAGTGACATCTCCCACCAGTAATTATCGCAGAATAATTTCGAAAATGAAATGGATTTTTTTATTGATTCACGTTATTTAAACTATATAAAAACAAAATATAATCGTTTCCTATTTTTTAAGCAATAATTTTTGTCTATTTTCAAAATAAATACGTCTACATTACCTACTTTATCTACCTATGTATACCTATCTAGAAACTGAAACTACTAATTCATTTAGTGGTAGATTAGTTACAGATTGAATTAGTAACTTTTGACTAATTCACAGTAAACGAATCCGCCCTATTTGAATTAGTCAAAAATGACTGTGAATTAGTCAAAAATGACTAATTAAGATTTAGAGAGTAGGATTTTACAACAAATATGGCCGAACTGGGTGAACAAATTTAAAAAAAAGACTTTTATAATGACGCCTTGTTTTTAATGTTAAGTAGTTTTTTAATAAAAATGCAAATAATGAGCGAAAAACTCAGAAACTTTTTCTTTAAAATGTTAATACTCCAAATGTCAACAACTGTATATTTGATACAATAGTATCACATTGCAATTTTAAATCCCCAATATTAATTTGTTAATTTCACAGAAAATTAAAAGGCATTAAAATAAGTTGCAACGCTTCTTACTTTAATCCAATTTTGCTTATTTTAATCCATTTTGATATTAAAATAAGCAAAATTGGATTAAAATAAGAAGCGTTGCAGCTTATTTTAATTCCTTTTAATTTTCTGTGTTCGCAAAAATTGTTGTTAACAACTCATATAACATTTTGATCGCATCGTTTAATACAAATTTGTTTGTTAAAACAAAGGGAAAATTGTATACATTTTAAAATTTATATAATTAAGAAAATAACTTTTTTAGAAATCTATATAGGGTCAAACCATTATATTACGACTGAAGTCGTTGCTGACTAATTTTTAAAAATTATAATACTTTGCAAGAATGATTTTGAAGTTATCAAGATCACGAAATGAAAAGAATTTTATTAAAATTTAATTATTAGACATAAGGATTTCCAAAAATATCCACATAATTTTTTTTATGTCACTTTATCAAAAATTCGAAAATATGTTTTTTAACCAAAAAAATTTTGGATAAACTTCCGAAAACCCCCCCCTTCCGATTTTAATGAAACTTGGTATACTTACGTAATTTGATGCGCTGATCACGAAAATGATAGTGGAAATTACCGCAAATTTCATTTTTATGGTGAAAACCATAAAAAAACACCATAAAATTATGGTTTTTTGCGTTTAACTCGTAAAAAACGCAAAATTAAACAAAAACGTTCTTACAAAAGTTGTAGAGCTTCTAAAAATAAATATTTTATGTCCTATCCTATATCTGTTTTGAAAGAGAGCAACGATACTAGGGAAGGCGGGCTTCGCCCGCCTCTGCATTCTTTGCTGTGCAGGGCTACTTCCATAAGACCTTTTAGGGGAAGACATCTTGGAGGAGGGGGGTCGGGGTGGGTTCCGTACCTTCCAGTACCATTAAGAATGTGAATTTGACTGTCTGTCTGTTTTGAAAGAGAGCAACGATACTAGGGAAGGCGGGCTTCGCCCGCCTCTACATTCTTTGCTGTGCCATAATTTCACCATAAAAATGAAATTTGCGGTAATTTTCACTATCATTTTCGTGATCAGCGCATCAAATTACGTAAGTATACCAAGTTTCATTAAAATCGGAAGGGGGGGGGGTTTCGGAAGTGCACCCAAAATGTTTACACTAAATTTAATTTTTTTGTCTAAAATACTGATTTCTCGCATTGAAACCTATATAAGACTGCTGTCACCTACCTTCTAAAAAGCTCCGCTATATTGATTTTATCGACAAATGTTGATAATATTACTTTCTAAACTGTAATACATTAAAATTAATAAAAACATTTATATTTTTATAATTATTTAATAATAATCATTTTATCGTTTTTATTACATTTCACATATTTCTCCACAAAATTAGTCAGCAACGACTTCAGTCGAAATATAATGGATTGACCCTATAAGAATACAATATCTCAGTATATATATTAATTAATACACAAGAAACTAAAATAATTAGTGATGTCGAGAAAACGCTCGAAAAAAATGAGGATTTTGTATATATATATATAGAATATATTTAATAGAAATGAATGTGATAATTCTGGAATTGACCAACATTCAGATAAATATTTCATAGAAAGAAATGAAAATCTAACAATATACTTTTTCTTATACTGTAAAATTATAAGGTATAAACTTACCATGACTTAAAGCTAACGCTGGAGCGTAAACAGCCACGGAAGTGTACAAAATCATTTGGAACATATAAAGAATACTCGCTAAAAGTCTGCAGTGACGATTAAAACGCAAATTTAAGTATTCGTAACTGGAAGTCAATCTGAGTTTCATGTAAACTGGTAAATACAACTGAGATGTTATAGGAACTACTAGAATGAATGCGAAGCAGGTCATCCAAAACTGAGTGCCCTGTAAATAAATTAATTTTCAATTATAAATTAATTTTAATATATCAATTAAAATATTAATTGACCTATGAAAAAGCACGACTTTGAATGGAATTAACTTGTGCAACTCTAGACAGAGACTAAAATTTTCGCGAAACGATATTTATGAAGAAAAATTGGACTTTGTTTGACATTTTAGATTTAATTTCTCTTTCTATCGTGTTAATTAAAGAAAGAGGAAAAAGGAAAATGGTTGTCAGAAGTAGGTAAACACCAGATGGCGTTTTGCAGCTTAGCCAATCCCAATATTGTCTCAATTTTGCTTTTAGTATACTGAGAAACTTTTCCTTATAACAATTCCTATAGTTATACAGAATTTGGGGATATATATATGGGGCATTCTATGGGAAATTTTCATTGAAAAATTTTTTTTGTCCGAAACATTTTTTTTTCGAAATATACATGAAAAATAAAGAAATACGTATTTTTTTATTTTTTTATTTGATGAAAATGAAGGAAGTTATGATTTTTTGAAATTTAACGTCAACGAAGAAAGTGTGTTTTTGGAACATTTTTTAATCTATTGTACTAAGAAATTATAAATTATGCTATATATGAAATTTGTTCATTTTTTTCTCAAATTTTTCAAACATGTTCTCAAAAATAACGTACCTATAACAGAAACAACAAAAAAGTTGAAATTAAACTTATATAGTGAGTTTTCTCAAAAGAGACACTTTCGATTTTTAATTTTTTTTGCATTACAATCTCTGATGATTGAAGAATTTTTTTCCCTATCTGCGAAAGTGGTATTTTTAGTTTTTAAATTACTATTTATAATTTGTTTAGTACGGCTCACCGAATTTAAGCATTTTTTCTACAAATATAACCTTTTTCCATTAACATTCATTTGTTTTTTTTTAATTTTCATAAAAACATACTAAAAATCGTTGCGTCAAGCTTAAAAATTGTAAATAGTAATTTAAAAACTAAAAGTACCACTTTCGCAGATAGGGGAAAAAATTCTTCAGTCATCAGAGATTGTAATGCAAAAAAAAAATTAAAAATCGAAAGTGTCTCTTTTGAGAAAACTCAATTTATAATTTTAATTTCAACTTTTTGGTTGTTTTTGTTATAGGTACGTTATTTTTGAGAACATGTTTGAAAAATTTGAGAAAAAATGAACAAATTTCATATATAGCATAATTTATAATTTCTTAGTACAATAGATTAAAAAATGTTCCAAAAACACACTTTCTTCGTTGACGTTAAATTTCAAAAAATCATAACTTCCTTCATTTTCATCAAATAAAAAAATAAAAAAATACGTATTTCTTTATTTTTCATATAGATTTCGAAAAAAAATGTTTCGGACAAAAAAAAATTTTCAATGAAAACTTCCCATAGAATGCCCCATATATATCTGTCCCACTGATAACTATTGTCAAAAAAACTAAAAAAAGTATACCATAGTTACAATAAAATCTAATATTGCTACAATATAAGTTACTATAACTATGGTAAACTTTTATAGTTTTTTTGACAATAAGTATCAGTGGGACAGATTCGTTAGTTAAATTTTTTTGAGTTATATTAACCCACACAGCACAATATATTGCTGTAAGCTAACCTCAAGCTTACATGTAATTTTTGTAAGCTAACCCTGTAAGCTTCAGGTAAGGTCGAGGTAATATAAAAATGTCCGCCATACAGTAAGCTTACACAGTAATGCCATGGTAAACTTACATGGTAAAGTCATGGTAAGCTTACATGGTAAAGTCATGGTAAGCTTACTTGGTAGGGGCACTGTAAGCTTACACGGTAAGATCACTGTAAGGTTACAGTAAGCTTACACGGTAAGCTTATATTAATTGCTAACAAATAACAAAGTATTAATTTATCAACTTACAGTAAACAATAAATTGTTTTGCACAATTATATTTATTTTGTCATTTATATAAAAAAACCCGGTAGGGTTTGCTTAAAAAAATTTACTGCGCATTCGTAAGTGCCATAGAATTTATGTGCCATTTATGCGCAGTAGCGCATAAATATTTTAAAAAAATTATTTATTGATACCTTTGAAAACTTGCCGTGTAAGCTTACTGTAACCTTACAGTGACTTTGCCATGTAAGTTCACTATGGCCTTACTGTGTAAGCTTACTGTATGGCGGACATTTTTATATTACCTCGACCTTACCTGAAGCTTACAGGGTTAGCTTACAAAAATTACATGTAAGCTTGAGGTAAGCTTACAGCAATATACTGTGCTGTGTGGGAACCAAATTTTAAATAGTGTGAAACAATTTCATGAAGTTAAATTTACCAATGTAAATGATTAAAAGTAAATTTATTTATTTAACTACTGATACCTGGTAAATTTAACCATTTAAAAAAAATATAGTAAAATTAACTACTAAAGTCAAGATAAAAATGACATCGTGTTGTGTTCAGTGCTTAATTTATCAAGTAAAACATTAAAACTCGAAGAATTGTTTTTAAAAATAAACAAGTCGTATTTAGAAGTCGTGTTTTCATTACGTGAAATATTTTTAGTAAAAGAATATTTTCAGTATACACGGTTTAAAGTAATTTTACGAAACTTAACCTTATTTTCTTTTGGCACATTGTGGAGTTTTTTATTGTTTTTTTACATCAAAGTGAAATTGTTGCTTAATTTTATATATTCAATTAAAAAAAAATAGGTCATTAAATGTTTATTTGACTAATGTAAATAATTTATTAAGAATAAATACTGAAATACCTTGAAGCATAAAGGTGCTTTTATACATATTTAACATATTTAACCGTTTTCAATTCTAATACGCAATCTCTATTTTTATTTCGGATTATTTATGAATAATTAGAATGATTTATGCAATTTTAATATTGTTCTTTAGTAAAATGAGACTTTTATACATCTGTATTCACTGCAAATGAAATTAATTACCTAGTTTAATTCAATTATTTTTAAAATAATTTAATTTTATCTAAGTTATCTAAAATTAATCTTTTATTATCTTATCTATTGCTTTATTTTATGTAAATTGTCTTACTTTTTCACATTTTATCATTTAAATAAAGAATATTCTAAAAAAACATGTCATTTTCTTCAATTTTCAACGGTGGAGCACAACTCCCCACGTTTTTTGAAAAGTCACAAAACCAGTATTTTCGAAAAACAAGCAAAATTTCTATTTTCGTTTTAAATTTTAATTAATGGATCAGGCCAATAGTTGTGTTTGTACGTGTATTAAAAGTTCTATATAATAGAATAGCAAAAACCCAGTGGGCAAAAAATAATGTTCATTCTAAAAACGTTTTTATGATATTTAAGGCCACCAAATAATGTTCCAGAACATTAATATTTAATTTATTCTTCCACAATTATTTAATAAATTAGTTTTTCGATTTTTTGGAAGACATAAAGGTAAAAGAAAAAACAATCTTTCACTTTTTAAAAATTTTAGACAACGTTTCGGTGGTCTGGTTTGCCACCATCATCAGGTCACTTTAATAAAAAAAAATTTTCAAATAAATATAACACAAATTAAAAAACAAAATTATAACATTAAACAAAAAATTAAAAAATAAAATTTTTTTACCTAATTAAAAACAATAAATAAATATCACATCAATAAATAAAATCAAATAAATAAACAAAATACAACAAAAATATAAAATATTTAAATTTAAAAATCACAAACATATTAATAGAAGTGATTAGTCAAACTGACTGACTCGATGACAATTTTCGCATTATATAAGGTAAATGTGGGGGTTATCGTCAATGCTCCGGTTATCGGCAGATGTCGCAGTGATTTACTTGTAATAAGAATCTGTGATAGTTATTATCCATGAAATTGGCGTAGTTGTCATTGTTATATATCTGGTTATAACTGGCAAAACTTTTTTTAGTGAAAAAGGTGAGTCAATTTCAAATAAAAAAATGTTATTTTGGCCCGTCGTGTTGCCGTGGTGAAACGAGTCAACTTCTTAAGTTTTAGGTTAGGAGTGCACGTGGCGAAAAAGATCTCTGTGTTTCTGAGTGAAGGGATATTATGCAGTAAGTAAATTTTTATCTTGTAAATAAATACTTGTGCATCATTTACGTAAAAAAGTTTTTTTGAAAAATATACTGAATTTTTTAAAAATTAAGATTGTCGGTGACACATACATCGATTCTGTTGGTGTGGAAGTAACCGGCGTGACTGTCGAACACTGACACATTGACAGGTTTCTGAAATTAGTCGATTTTTTTATATTTACATTAAAAATTATATAAAAAACAGTATGGAAAACTATTAAATATATATTAATATTGTCTCTGTTCAGTGTTCGTCAGTCAAAATAATATTTCTAAATGTTAAATTAAAAGTAAATATTTGGTTTTGATAACTACAGCTTTGATCAAAATAAACATCCATCTGTAGTATTCGGCATTGATTTATTTATATCCCAAATTGAATTTTCTTGTGTTATTTTCATTTTTATATGCTTACACAAAAAATATATTAATATAATGCTTTAAATATTTTAAAATAATAATGGTAAATATTAATATCACACATTATTTTTTAAAAATATTTCTGCGATTCAGTCTTGTTATAATTTATTTAAAATAATTGTTAACAGATATAAGAAATAATTAATTTTACTATAATATTATTTAATTTATAGGAATGTCTAAAAAACTGAATTATCCAGAAGATCAAATGCTGGCAGCTTTGAAAGATGTCGAAAATGGGATGACCTTAAGCGCTGCCAGTAAACTTTATAATGTACCTCGAACCACATTATGGGACAAATATCATGGACGGTCTCCTGTCGAACGAAAGATGGGACCTGAATGCGTTCTATCGAAAGAAGAGGAAACATTGCTTGTTCAGTGGATGTTTGATGTTGGAAAATGTGGATTTCCTGTTACAAAAGAGCAGCTTTTAGATAGCGTACAACTGCTCGTGAAGGAGCTTAAAAAATCTACTTGTTTCACAAATGGTAGACCTGGCAGAGCATGGTATGATGCTTTTCGAAAACGACACCCAGAAATATCTCAGAGAGTTTCTCAAAATTTAACGAAAAATCGAGCTTCATTGACGGAAAATAAAATTCGTGGATGGTTTAAAGAAATAACTGAATATTTCGAGGAAAATCTTTTGTCTTCCTTACTTGCTGATGGCAGTAGGATTTTCAACTGCGATGAAACTGCTTTTTTTCTTTGTCCTAAAGGAAATCATGTCTTAGTTAAAAAGGGCGACAAAGCAGTTTATAATTTTGTTAATAGCGATGAAAAGGAATGTATAACCACTTTAATAAATGGTAATGCATCTGGACAACTTGTACCTCCAATGGTCATATTTTCGTATAAGCGAGTTCCTGCGGATATAGCGGCTTCGATTCCTAAAACCTGGGCATTGGGTACATCAAGCAACGGTTGGATGACAGGAGAAACATTCTTCGAGTACATAGCCAACATATTCCATCCATGGATATTAAAAGAAAAAATTCCGCTGCCTGTTATTTTGTATTTAGATGGACACTCTTCTCACATAACGATGGCTACAAGTCAATTCTGTCAAGAACATCAAATCATTCTCATCGCACTTAACCCGAATTCAACTCACGTTCTTCAGCCACTGGACGTTTCGTTTTTTGGGCCACTGAAAAAAGAATGGAGAAAAATTATAACACATTGGCGAATGGAAAATTTTGGTCAAAAATTAACTCGTAAAGATTTTGCCCCATTGTTACAAAAGACTTTAAATAACTGCAATGTTTCACAATATCTGCAGAGTGGCTTCCGAACTTGTGGTTTATACCCCTTCAACCCTGACGCTGTAAATTATGGAAAACTATTGCAACCTTCTGAAGTTCGTACAGAAAAAAACGTTGATGGTATCGAATTACATTTACGGTTTCTCGAGCAGCAAATACCACCAGAAAAAATTGATTTGTTTAAGTCTTCCGGAAATTTTTGGACGGGAGAAATTCAAGATCAAAATCTGTTTACATTGTGGTTCCAATTGAAAAAGAAATGTGGAGAGATTGATGTCTACACTGATTTGGATTCGGAAAATTCATTACAAGAAGCAACCTGCGAAATTCAAGATGATAATCCGGACTTCTCAAGGTGTGGACCTATCTTGCAGGAGGATTCTTCACCTTCTTTTGTGTTGGCCGATAACCTAGATGACAATGCAATAGTGATGGAAGCAAACGCCTCAGCTTCATTTAATGAAGAGTTTAATGGTTTTGTGTTGGCCGATAACCTAGATGACAATGCAATAGTGATGGAAGCAAACGCCTCAGCTTCATTTAATGAAGAGTTTAATGGTTTTGTGTTGGCCGATAACCTAGATGACAATGCAATAGTGATGGAAGCAAACGCCTCAGCTTCATTTAATGAAGAGTTTAATGTTTTAGTTCCAGTTATTACAGTGCCAAGTAATGTATCGACAGTTACAAATGAAAGCGATTCCTGCAGAGAATTAAATATCCTTGTGGATAATGTAGAAGAAAACAATCCAAATGCGTGCAACACTCCAAAAGGTCGTAATATACCGTCTCCTTTTAAACGAGCTTTGTTTTGGCCAGGTGATCTGAACACAAAAAAACAAGCTAATCAGAAACGAATACCAAAAAACAAAGTGCCAGCGGTAGCTGTATCTGAGAAGTGGAGGGAGTATTATTTACAAAAAGAAGAACAAAAAAAAGTAACCGCATTAGAAGCTGCAAACCGAAAAAAACAACGTGAAGAAAAAGTTAATGCAAAAATAGCAGCATTAAAAACAAAAAGAGAAGAAAGAGATAGGAAACGAGCTGAAAAAGCTGAAATCCGAACACAGTTAAAAAATATGAAAAAAGAGAAGAAAGAACAGAAATTAATAAATAAATTAAAGGAAATAGGACATCGATGGACCCGTAGTTCTAAAAGGTCGATTCCAGGAGCAGAAGAATGAAATCATGTGATATTTTAGCCAAAAGATAAATACATTTAATCGTTTCCATATTACGATTCATAATGTCTTTAATATTAAAAATGAAACAATTTGTTTTTATAATCAATTTTACGTTTTATATATTTAAATATATTTTACGTTGTTACATTGTTTAAATGTTCGAAAGAAAATTTAAGACACATGCCAAAATTTGTGTTACTAGTTAAATCGTTTACTAGTTTTTTAATTTGTGGATATATGTAATTAAATAAATTAAAATAAAATTTATATTTTTAATGAATGGATGTTTAAACAAAATTTCTTTCATTATTCGTGATGTTTTGCATTAATATTACAAAAAATATATTCAATATTAAAATTGTCGATAACTACTACATGAAAATGCCGATCACTACATCAGTCAACTTTTCGGATTGCCGATAACCCCAACATCACTGCATTTCTTGTTTAAAACTTCTCCCAAATTTATTTAAAAAATTATAACTGATATTTCAAAGTTAATATACATTTTAGAATATCTATTTTATTTGACAAACCATAATATGTGATTTTTAATTATGTTATTATACGTTTTTAAGACTTCTGAAGTGCCGAAATCAGCTTAAGGTGTCGATAACTCCCACATTTACCTTACAGACGATAGGGTCCATGACCAGCAATCGAAATATTATGAATTATAACCATTATTTCAATTTATTGAGCAAAGGAAAATAGGTGTTACTTAGAAATTGTACATCTTCCTTCTTGTTAATAGTAAAATTATTTCATTTTATGTGAATCATCTCAGAAATTAATCGTTTTTTATAAGAAGTTTCATAATCTAAAATTTCTGCATCGTCAAAATTAAAAGAATGATTATATTCAGTTGTATGTTTATTCACTACAGTTTTGAAGTTTTTATTTTTATGTTCACTAATTCTTTTTTTCAAAGTACCCCAATACCCCAATATCACCATTTTTTGCGGATATTGTGATGGATGACATAGAATCTGATTGTTTAAATTTAGTCAAAAATAATTTTAATTGTGTTCCTATATTTTATTTTAGATATGTTGACGACACTCTTTTATGTGTCCATAAAGATCAAGTTGAACTTTTTATTAACACTTCTAATTCCTCTAATATTAATTTAAAATTCACTTATGAACTAAAAGTGGATAAAAAAATAAATTTCTTAGACATGACATTAATAAAAAACAATAATCAACTTATCACTAATTGGTACCAAAATTCCATTTCGTCTACTAGATTGATAAATTATTTTTCATGTCATCCAATACAACAAAAGAAGAACATTGTTTACAATTTATATGATAGGGCTATATTATTGTCTCATAAGTCCTTTCATAACGAAAATATTAAACGAATTTATAAAATTTTGCAGAACAATGATTATCTTTTAGAATTTATCCAAAAAAATATTAAAAACCGAAAACATTCATTAATTCAAAAAACAATAGATAAAAAACAAACTAATAATATCGTTAATATTTATCAACATCTACCCAAAGTCTGTATTCCTTTTAATAATATTTATTATCAATTATCTAATATTTAAAAAAAATATAATTTATTATCAATTCCTATTGTGGAAAAACGCTTAAGTTCTGTAATAAAATTGGTTAAGGACTTGACAAGAAAGTTTGATAGGACTAATATTGTTTATAAATTCAATTGTAATAACTGCCGAGCCACGTATATTCGTGAATCGAAACGTACTTTGAAAAAAAGAATTAGTGAACATAAAAATAAAAACTTCAAAACTGTAGTGAATAAACATACAACTGAATATAATCATTCTTTTAATTTTGACGATGCAGAAATTTTAGATTATGAAACTTCTTATAAAAAACGATTAATTTCTGAGATGATTCACATAAAATGAAATAATTTTACTATTAACAAGAAGGAAGATGTACAATTTCTAAGTAACACCTATTTTCCTTTGCTCAATAAATTGAAATAATGGTTATAATTCATAATATTTCGATTGCTGGTCATGGACCCTATCGTCTGTATATAATGCGAAAATTGTCATCGAGTCAGTCAGTTTGACTAATCACTTCTATTAATATGTTTGTGATTTTTAAATTTAAATATTTTATATTTTTGTTGTATTTTGTTTATTTATTTGATTTTATTTATTGATGTGATATTTATTTATTGTTTTTAATTAGGTAAAAAAATTTTATTTTTTAATTTTTTGTTTAATGTTATAATTTTGTTTTTTAATTTGTGTTATATTTATTTGAAAATTTTTTTTTATTAAAGTGACCTGATGATGGTGGCAAACCAGACCACCGAAACGTTGTCTAAAATTTTTAAAAAGTGAAAGATTGTTTTTTCTTTTACCTTTATGTCTTCCAAAAAAAAAAATTCCAGAACATTATTTGGCAGACATGAAACGTTCTTATAACGTTTTTAGAACGAACATGGTTTTTTGCCTACTGGGTACTTATTTTTGTGGGTAGCATTTACCAAGTTTTCACTGGTAGAAAGTACCATGAAAGTTAGTTGAAATAACTAATTTTTTTTAGTGACCCCAAATAATTCGGTACTATAGGAATACTAACAAGGAAAATTTCCTTAGAGTTTATGGGACGTTCCACTTCAAGCAGATCAGTAATCTGTACATAATTTTATTAGGTCACTTGAAACGTTTGAGGTCTCAAAATGTTCGTCTTGAAGTAATTTTTCATTTGAAAACATGGCCTTTTAAAAAAATCAAAATGGCGATCAAAATATGACACAATATATGTCTGAAAAATTAATAATTTATAATTAAAATATTATAATAGTATCAACAAATGTTTAAATTATCTCTAAACTTGTTACTCTGGAGGTTTTCGGACTCGCTGAATACAAATCCGAGGTCAGTTTTTTAAAATTCAAAATGGCAGATCCAATATGTCGGAATAATTAAAAAATTGATTTACAGTCAATCCTCCACAATGACGTTTTTCACAATGACGGATCCTTCAAAATAATGGTTCGATTTAGTTTGAATCTCTTCCGCAATGATGGATGGCGTAACATGATTTAAGCAAATTTCAGTGCCGTATTCTTTGGGAGTTAAGAAATGAAAAATAATCAAAGATGATTATATATTCCCCCACAGCACCGAAACTTTCCTTAAGATTTATTTGAAATGTTCGGAATATTTAATTGCAATTTTTAGTGAAAATTGTGTAAAGATTTAAATGTCCCACTTGAATAAACGTTCAGGAATGTTTCACAAAGTTTCACACTAAACATTTATTTAATCGGGACATTTAAATCTTTACACAATTTTCACTAAACATTTCAATTAAATATTCCTAACATTTCAAATAAATCTTTAGGAAATCTTTAGGAAAATTTCGGTACTGTGGGGTTTATTTAACCCTAGAAGGAGTAACTGGGGTGTCTAGACACCCCAAGCAACACTCAAAGTATGTTCCTGACTTAACCAATCATATTTTCGCGACAGGACCATAACGATAATTCAATTTGAATTTTATATAAAATCTTTTTTAATCAGTTCAAATCATCTAGTAGACTAAAAATTTATAGGTTATACATGAGAATAAGTTGTATTTTATAAAAAATTCATTTTTAAACAAAACATATATTGTTAGAAAAAATAAACATTTTTTATTTATATCTTCACATGAAATTTCAATTGAGGATTATTACTGATAATAATATATTCACACAGAAAAAACCTGAATTCAAATTGAGTATAGATTCTATACTCAATTTGATTCGCAACAAAAATGAAACTGGTTGTTTCATTTTGAGTTCTAAGGTAAAAGTATCAAAATGAAACAGGCAAGTTTCATTTTGAGAAAAAGAAAAATCGAAAAATATTGTGAAATAACGAATAATTTTGCACAAAAACATGAAATATAATAATTACAAAGAAGTAAATAACACGCTAGACTTAATATATTTGATTAAAAATTGCTTGTAATCGCGTAATAAAATAATAAAGGAAATATGTTTTTAGGTTAGAAAAATGAAAACATGTGTTTTGACAACAGGAACGGTACTGCCAACTTAAATAATAGCGGTAAATTTAAAAACTTATGAAATTAATTATTATCTACGTAAATAATAATAAATAATTTTTATTTAAAAACTTCTAAATATTCGTACTGGTCAAAATAATCTTTCTGGTGTTGTTGAAATATTAGAATCAATAATTGAAATACAAAATTACTCTGCTTATGATGCCAACTTAGAAATCTGAAATTCCAGCCAATATCATTTTGAATAACATGAAGTTTGTCCCATATTCATTTCGATACCCAAAAGAAAATGAGTTGCAACAAAAATGAGTCCAAGTTTTTTCTGTGCACATATATTATATACATATTCAATTTGTAAAATTTTATATTTATAACACCCATTTTAATAAATATTAATTTATAAAATCTATTTTATAATTAATTTTTGTGATTTTTTCAGTTGTTCAATTTTCTTCAATTTTTTTTGCTCTTCAGTTGTTCAAATAATTATATTTGTTTTAAATAATGCAAAAACCAATATTTTTTTTCTAAAAGTGTATCTATTCACCTTTCAAAATCTGATCAATATTTTTAAAATAGTCAAATTTTCGAAAAACTAAAACAGTTTTTTAAAAAAAGACAAATTTGGCAATTTTTTGTTTTTTTTCGTTTTTGCAAGTTTTTTTAAACTTTTTTTTATTTTATCAAAAAATCAGTAAAACTATTGTTTTCCTTACTAAAAAACCAATAAAAATCACTATATATAATTAGTTTTATATCAAATAGAAACCTTTTTACACAAGTTTCAAGTTGGGGGTGTCTGGACACCCCAGTTATCCTTTAGAGGGTGAGAAAAATCATATACTCCTTCTAGGGTTAATTCTTATTCTTATTATATTTAATAATTTTAATGATAACTTATTATTTCAAGTAATATAAAAATATTGATAAATTAATAATAGTTAAATTCAATTATTTCATTCATATTCTTATAATATTTAATAATTTAAATAATTTTTTTATATACTAACAATTAATATTATTATTAAGTGAACAATAAAACGAGAAATTTTATAAATTTTTATCAATATTTTAATAACAATAATAATAATAATAATAATAAATTATTTAATTAATTATTGTAATAATTAATATAATTATTATCTTAATTACATTAATATGAATATTATTTATAATTTACACCGGAAAAATAATTAATTTAATAATTAGCATGTTTTAATAAAGAAGGTTTATTAAATTTTACTACGAAAAGTCCCCCAGTGTGTTCCAAACAAAATAGGTACAGAGACAGTCCTGGAAAAGTGGTCGGGGGGTATGACGTAGGCACCCGTCAAAGTAAAGGATGAGAGAAGGGGAAATTTTAGGCAGATCCGTCATTGTGGAGGATTGACTGTAATTCGCTTGAAACTTGTTACTCGGGGGTTTTTGGGATCGCTGAATACAAATCCGAAGTTAGTTTTTCAAAATTCAAAATATTGGATCCAATATGTAGGAAAAATTGATTCATTAACGTTACAATTGACCTAATACAATTATTATGTACAGAGGTTTAAGTTTGCTTCTTTTTAAGTAATCAATATAAAAAAAATTATTTACGTGTGTATACATTTCGGCAGGATTGCCGAGCAATTCGATGGCAGTGATAAAACTAGCAGCCAGTGACATTGCCATTGGAAAGGTTCCCATACTGGAACCTCCTAAAAGAAAATCGTCACTTGTTTCTTGTTTCTTTGAGAAGAATCCATAAAATGTTCCAATTAGACAGGATATGATTAACATAGCTAATAGTACTGTATAATCTTCCCATGAAAAGTAATTCAATAAGCTTGGATGTTCCTTGAGACATTCCTCCTCCTCCATTTTTTTAACTCGTTGCTCAGCCGACGAAGCAGAAAGAGACAGGAACAAAATATAAAGTCGCAATCGCATCTTCGAAATTCTGCAATTCATTTATTTAAGTTCAATACTTTATATAACCAAATTAACAAAATAAATGTTAAATTATCAGAAATATATATGAGTTTAATCGCTCAATTATAATTACTTTATACAGATGTTAAACAAACTTCTAAAAAAAAAGTTTTTTTCAATACACGAAATGACAATACGAAAACCTATATTCATTTTTGTTTTAACTCATTTTGAGTGCGGTATTAAAATGAGTAAGCGTCTAACTTCAAACTACTCAAAATGAGTCGCATCCGGATTAAATGTCAGGTTATTATTCAATTAA
The DNA here is from genome assembly GCF_019393585.1 of Leptopilina boulardi. NCBI lineage: Eukaryota > Metazoa > Arthropoda > Insecta > Hymenoptera > Figitidae > Leptopilina > Leptopilina boulardi. The sequence continues at coordinate 198,837 of NW_026137699.1, read as the reverse complement.
ATTTCGATAATAGTAACTGTAAAATGTACAATAACTACAGTAAAAAAATATATTTCTAAGAAATAAGTTAAAATCTGTTTTTATTAAAATCACTTTAAATAAATTAATAATAATTAAAAAGTTTATAATAAATATTTTGTATTTTTAAAATCCGCTGTACGTACAAGGAAAGTAAATAAATTACATAAAATAGTACAATAATAAACTGTAAAGAATAATAATTTGATTATTATTCCACTGAGAAAAATGTTTAGTCAGAGCAACCAAAATTTGGTAGGGCCAACAAAAAAATTTTGTTGGTATTTAAGCAACCAAACTATTTGTTTGAGTCAACCAAAAAAATTTGGTTGAGTGTTTTTTGTTGGCATAACAAAAATGTTTGGTTAGCTCAACCAAATTTTTTTGTTAGGTCAACAAAAATATTTGGTTGATCAAACAAACAGTTTTTTTGTAAAATTAAAAATTTTATTCTACCTTATTTCTTTCCTTTTTATCTTTTTTATTTATTTCATTATTTATTTATTATCAATTTAACATTGAATTTATATTTATCCAATTGAAATATTTGTGGACTTTGAAAAATATCATCTCCGCCTGGCATCGAACCTCTGTTTTAAAACTGAAGATCGGGATGTAGGATTTGTCCTACATGACCTTAATTAGGTCATTTCAATATCAACTCATTTCTTTTTTTAATGGAACCATCTACTTTTCATGTTACAAATCGGAAGAGCAGGAAATTCCACGTTGAAATCGTCAAAGTGCTTTTTTCGACAGATCGACCTATTCAGGTCAAATAGGTCATAATCAATTTCACCTACAAGGCCTTGGTTAGGTCTAGTCTAGATCAAATAATATTTCATGAAGAAAGAAAGTTTTTCTATTTAATAAAAATGTTCAATTTTAAAATAAATTAATAAATTAATAAAAGAAAAATCCACAGATGCACTAAAAAATGAAATCATGGCTTTACTTTTTTGAGTTCTGTAATGCGACTCAGCTTTGAGGTCCACTGTGAACCTTTCTGAGGCTTTTAGGACGCCTCAGATTATGCTTGCACCAGTCTTTAAAGCTGAGTCGCACTACAGAACTCAAAAAAGTAAAGCCATGATCCCATTTTTAGTGCATCTGTGGATTTTTCTTTTATTAATTTATTAATTTATTTTAAAATTTAACATTTTTATTAAATAGAAAAACTTTAAAAAAATTAAAAAATAAAATACAAAAAAATCTTTTTCGTTAAGGTAAGTCGGTTGGGTCAGGAAAACTAAAAAAACTGATCTTTCTTCATGAAAAATTATTTGACCTAGACTAGACCTAACCAAGGCCTTGTAGGTCAAATTGACCTATTTGACCTGAATTGGTCGATCTGTCGAAAAAAGCACTTTGACGATTTCAACGTGGAATTTCCTGCTCTTCCGATTTGTAACATGATAAGTAGATGGTTCCATTAAAAAAAGAAATGAGTTGATATTGAAATGACCTAATTAAGGTCATGTAGGACAAATTTAAGGTCATCAGTAAATATTCCCCTTTAAGCACAACAACTTTTGACTAAAACATGTTTTTGTAAAATTAATTAGTTCAAAGTTATTCCCTCTAATACAATAAAAATTAAATGACTATCGAAAAAAGTGCATCAACGATTTCGACGTGGAATTTTCTGTTCTGTCGATATCCGGCTTAAAAAGTACATGGTTCCATTTAAAAAAAATTAGTTGACCTTGAAATGACCTAATTTAGGTAATTTAGGTCAAATACAAGTTTACCACTGGATGTCCCCCTCTGAGTACAATAATTTTTGTCTAAAACATTTTTTTGTAAAATCAACTGATTAAAAGTTATTTCACCTGATAGATTAAAATGGGACACCCTGTATATGGAGTAAAATTCCTGTAGCGTACTAAGTGAAAATAGTTGATCGGATCGGGCTGTAACTTGCACATACACTGTTAGAAAAATCTGTATTAGATTTAATATACATGCGTATGAAGCGAATATGCACTACAGGTATTGAAATCTAAGATACATGTATATTAAATTTAAAGTGACAACATGGCGGCTGTAGATGCCTATTTCACCAAACGGTCATTATTTCCTTGATATTGAAAATTTATTTGAAATTGAAACAACAGTGCGTAATTCTTTAACTATTGTGTTGTTTATGTCCAAATAATGTTTTATAAGGGGAAAATTTTTCAAAAAAAACATTCTAAATACAAGAATTTTAATACTTATATGTGACATTTAGGTTAAGTACTATAAATGTCAAATTATATGCATTTTTACAATGTAAATTGATTTAAACTTGTATTTACATGAAAGAAATTACTTTGCTTTATTAATAAAAACCTTATTTTGTACACAAGAACATGTATAAATTGAGTAAAATGCAATTTTTTTATTTGAATTTTTTTCAGTGACAAAATTTAATATACTTTGTATATGAATTACACTCTAATATATACCAGTTTCTTAAATTTAAGTACTTTATGTATATTAAAACTACAAACATTTTTAACAGTGTAGTTTAGCCCTAGGGGTAATTACTTTAACCACGAATTATTGTTAGGCGCATCATGTTGTTAAGTTATTTTTTTACCGAACATTTAACGAATATTATATTTAAATGTTCAGTCAACTTTTACGTCCAACATTTAATGATTTAACGAATTTACATGTTTAGCCAACTTTCGCTCTTAACATTTAATCATGGCGGACATTTTAATATTTATTCAACCTTTACTACATATTTCAAATAAATATTCGGTAGTTTGCACTTAGACCTTTAATAAATATTTAGTTAAGTTTCGATGTTGTGTGGGGAATTACAGAATTTTATATGTGAACGATTTTTGAAACTTATAATTAATTAGATCCGATTCTTTCAATTTGGAGTACCTATTGCAAACTACAAGCTTTCGTATAAAAAAATGTCCTTGTTAATCAATGAACCATTTGATCCTTGCACTTGACACCTATAGTAACCTTGTTCGAAACGAAGGTGATTGGAAGTTTCAATTTCATTGAAAGACAGATAAGTAAACGTATGCCTCAATTATTATGCATTATTGTTAGTTATTGTTGATAAAACGACTGTTATAAAAAAAACTGTAATAAAGATCAATGTTTCACACAAAGCATATAGAAGGGAACGTCTTATTAAAAATTTCAGTGTTATTTTTATTTTGTTCAAAGCAACATTTATTTCAAACGGTTTTTAAACTTTATATATTTTTAAAATTAATTTATAAATAAACTATTAAATTTTTGTGAACTCGTGTTGCTATTTTTCTATTTTAAATTTGAATTATCTAGTATCAAGTTCTATTTTAATTAAAATTGCTAACTAGAAAAAATCGATTGATACCGATTAAAAACAATAGTAAAGAGATTTCTATATTGTCCCCAATCGTGTTTCTTAATTGTATTCTTACAATTGAGGACGATTGACTTTCTTATGTTATGTTCAATCCTATTCTATCGATTGTATCGCATAGACAAATTTTTTATTTTTTTGGGATTATGTATTAACAACTCAAAGGTAAAAAAGTTCACACGATTAAAAAAAATTTGAATCAATTGAAAAAAGATGCACCCAATTGGGAAAAATTGAAAACGATTAAAAAATTTTTGTACTTAATCGTTCTAAATCGTGTTTAATGGATTTTTTCTAGAAGAATTGAATAAGACATTTTTATCCTATTTGCATAAAACATATATATATATATATATATAGGGGAGAGTGACAAACTGTGGGACAGTTTAAACAGTAGGACACTTTAATTTTCTGAAAAACTACTTAAAGAAACTCGACCAAAATTTAAATGTAAACCATGTTTATGACAACACACTATCTCCAAAAATTTTTTGCTGTTTTTGACGTTCCAGAGTAAATTTTTTCTTGAAATACAATGCTGATTTTTATATAGATAGGACAGTTTTTAAAAAAAGTGTAATTGTTACTTCGTTTACTGATGTTTTTAAGTATAATATCCAATAATTTAAAATATTTAAAAATTTCACAAACAATTTTTATTTAAATAATTTCTTGCGATTGCTCAATTTAAACAGTGGGACATTAAACACTGGGACAAGCAAAAATTTAAGTTTATGAAACGTGGATTTTGGCAACACTGATTATAAGTTGTGTCAGCTATACGCATGCGCATTTATACTTACACAGCGACTAAAAATGTGATTTTTTTATGCTAAAAATCATTAAAAAATTCAAAATTTATAATTAATAATTATTACAATTATTGTTCGGCAACATTTAAAAAGTAACACTTTAATAAGAGAACGACTATTCAAATTTTCCTCTAAATTGTTTTTAGGTCATGACCAAATTATGACATACGATCAGCAGTACTGTAAACGTAAAAAAAAATAATAGCAATTTTTCATATGAAACTTGCCATCGTATTATAAAAATTTAAAATATTATTAAATTATGAGTGTTTTGCAACATTTGTTAACGTTATTTAATGCAAAACATATATATTTACAAAGTATGAAGCAGAATCCCACACAGCACCCAAAATTCCCTGAAACTTGACAGAACCTCACATGGCGAGGTTAGGAAACTTCAGTGGCAAGGTTCATACAAGTTTGTGTCGATGTTTAAATGTCCACATTAAAAGAATATTCACACGAAACTTTGAGGAAATATTACACATAAATATTCACGTGCAATATTCAGTCAATGTTGTGTCAATATTGAAATTACATTTTCGCCTAGTTATAAAAATTTCATTTACTAATATAATAAGTATAGGTGAATATTAACACAACATTAACTGAACATTACACGTGAATATTTACAGTGTAATATTTCCTCAAAGTTTCGTGTCACGAAGTAGTATAAGGAGACGTAACGCCATGCATTCAAAGCAACCCCAAATGCCTGTCCTAGAGTTACTAAGGTTTTCGAATAATGCTCTTGTAGCGCCTCTACTGAGATAAATCGGAATCAAAATATGTCGTCTGCTATCGCGTAAACAACTGTAGTTGACAGCAAAAGTGTTTTGATCACGAAGTGGTTTTGATAAAATATTGTGTAATAAATAAATAATAAAATAAATATTGTGAAATATTAAATATTAGTGCTCCTTTTACAAGGTCATATCTACCTCGTTTTATTTTGTGTACACTACCATCAGGTAACTTTGTGATATAATCTTTCAGAATATCTGATTCCACAAAGTGCAAATCACATATCTTATCCTTTTTTGTCAATTTTGGTTTTTTTCCAATGCCAACAATAGCACTCGACCAAGTTAACAAACTTTCATTCTATAATAGGAAAGCATTAAAAAATAAAAAACACTTCGGAAATAATTAAAACTGTAATGATATAATATTAACAATAATAAAACAATAATAAATAATAAAAATTAAATACTGTTCGAGCCGAAAAAAAACTTCCATTTTTTCCATTTTTTTCTTCTTTTGTAGTTATTTTTGATCCACATCCTTTTATAAAACATGACATTTCACTGATAACATTAACAAAGCACAAAGTGCAAGCGCGAAACACCGGTTCAAGACAATTTGTCAGCACATGCGAGCACGTGATAAATTTTAATTCTCTATTTCTCCACGCGCGGCGTCCTCATCGCATTATTAGAAAAATGCGTAAACTCTAGGACACGATTTTAGGGCTCACTTTCACCACAATCTACTATGGGCGTTACGTCTCCTTATACTACTTCGTGTTTCGTGTAAATATTCTTTTCATGTGGACATTTAAACATCGACACAAACTTGTATGAACCTTGCCACTGAAGTTTCCTAACCCCGTGTGGAAAAATTTCGGGGCGCTGGTAGGACGCTGTACAGACTGTCTAACGTCTCTATAGACCCAGGCCAGACGGTCTTGTCGAGCCCCCGATCAGAAATGGAACGAAAGTTCCATGATACGGTCTAGAGTTAGACAAGCTGGCCAGGTCTTGATAGTCGCGTTCAATAATTCTTAATAATAATAGTAATAATAATAATAATCCTATTAATATTACGTATTATTATATTTATAGATAAAATTAAAACAACATTAGTATTCATTAATAATATAATTTTAATTTACTAATAATAAGGAGATAAGTTGTATTGGAATCTTATAAGTCAAGACAACTTATCTCCTCATTTAATTATTATTAGTAATTTCAAAAAAAATTTATTATTATTTAATTAATTTAATCCGAAGTTTTTTACTATTTTTATATTATCACTTAAGATTAATTAACAACACCTGTGGAAATAACACCTAATCTAATTTGAAAAATCTCGCTCGCACTGGGCACCGAACCCACGACCTAACACTCGCAAACCTACTACGCTAACCACGGGGCCACGCTGGCTACTTGGCGACAATCTGTTAATACCGGTGATGTTTTTGGCGCGCCTTTATGCTAAATTCAAAATGTTTTTATCCTTAAATTATATATATATTTTTAATATAATTATAAAATTATTTCTATTTATATAAAAGCCATATCCATTGCCTTTATTGTTAATAATATTATAATATAATATATATATTAATAATAATATTGTTTTTTACGTTATATTTATGATTTATCATCTCTATAATGTATCAAATAATAATTCTTTAATTATTACAATATTATAGGTATAATTACACCCTAAAAAAAGTAATTTTCAATCTAGAGGATTCCTCTAAAATAAATGCATATTTTCCTCTTAATTTTGGTATCAAAATTATTATTCTTCATTTAAGAGGATTTTCCTCTTAAATTAAATGTCGACATCCAAACCTCGTAAAATTGTTTTTAATGTCAAAGCCATCAATAAAATAATTATAATTTCAATCAAATAATAAAATCTTTGCAGAAAATACATTTTTAAATTAAAATTAAGTAAAATTATAATAGTTCATTTCAATATAATAATAAAAATTGTTTTTTAATATAACATTAACAATGTCATGTTTTTGGTTAATTATCAACATTTTATATTGATAATTAAAATACAAAAAATAAGCTTTCATTACTCATAGTTGTAATGATCAACGAGATTTTCAGCGCAAAAATAATTTTAAAACATGATGATATGTTCAAAAGTTAACATTTTTTATATGACAGAAAAAAATTTCATATATGAAATTATTTAACGTTTTAAAACTTTTTTAAAAAAGTAAATAAAAAGATTTAAAAAATTCGAAAGATTCAAAAATGGGGTTATAGTATTTCTATTTACCTGAGTAGTAAAATTTCACAAGAAATATCCAAATTTTTTAAATCTAAAAAGAGCGTTAAAAATATTCATTTAATTTGAATTTAACTATATTTTCTGTATTTTTAATAAAGCAAATCCATTTTTTTGTCCTTTTTGTTGACATTTTACCAGAAATATTAAAACTGAAAGGTTAAAAAACAACTTCACAACTATCATACCCAGGGAAAGGGATCAAACGATTACATTATTTTTTTCCGTTTCCTTTTTTTAAATCTTCTAAATTTAAAACGGAAAATCTTAATTAAAGAGGAAAATACAAAAGGAATCCTTTTGTCATTCTTCCATTAAAATGAAGAATAAAAATATTCTACATTTCAATTGAATAATCTTGTTTTAAGAGGAAATATTTAGAGGATATTAGAAGAGGAATTTTCCTCTAAGTATAAGATTACTTTTTTTTGGGTGTATAATGAATAATATTGAAATAATCCATAATAAAGATGTTTCAATAGACGTAGTCGAGTTCGTCTTATCTAGACCGTTTTTCAAGACTCAGGCCAGCGACTTTACAGCGCTACTTGACAAACGTATAGGTTATGGTCGTTTGCGGTTGTCAGTGTACTTTTATAGTTGTTGCACTTCTGTAAAATACTTTTGGGAAATACTTTTGTGAAATACTTTTGCGAATTACTTTTGTAGTTGTGTACAAATATTTTTAAATAATATATTTTTTACAATTTTTACTAATAACAATTTAATATATTTTATAATTAGTAATTAATATTATTTAAATTAATATATATTGTACAACTGGATATGTCGAATTTGGGTGTAATAAATTTTAAATATATTTTTAGTTTTGTTAAAAACGACTTTTTAGTTTGAGGTTATGTTAATGGATATATAATATAAAAATAAATAAATTCGTGACAAAGTTTTTTCTTCGATTAAAAAAAAAAATGTCAAAAATCTATAAAAAAACAAAGAATATTTTTATTGAAATTAACAGCAATATATAAATATAATTTAAATAATATTAATTACTAATTATAAAATATATTAAATTGTAATTAGTAAAAATTGTAAAAATATTTGTACACAATTACAAAAGTAATTCGCAAAAGTATTTCACAAAAGTATTTTACAAAAGTATTATACAAAAGTATTTTACAAAAGTGTTTTACAAAAGTATTTTACAAAAAAAAGAATTTCACAAAAGTGCAACAACTATAAAAGTACACTGACAACCCCAAACGACCATAACCTATACGTTTGTCAAGTAGCGCTGTAAAGTCGCTGGCCTGAGTCTTGAAAAACGGTCTAGATAAGACGAACTCGACTACGTCCATTGAAACGCTTCTTAGCGAATAGCAAGACCGACTAGTTTAGACGGGCTTGCCTATGACTGGTAAGACTATTTCTAGACGCTAGACTTCCACAAGATTTTTCCACACGGGACCTCACGTGTGAGGCTCTGTCAAGTTTCAGGGAATTTTGGGTACTGTGTGGGATATTATTATTGAAACAATTATTCATTATTTAATAATAGGTGTCCCACTGTTTAACACAAACCTTCAAAACAAGAAAAATGTATCAAGTTCCAAAAACCTGAAATTTTTCTATTTAATCACAATATAATTTAAATAGAATATATGCATTATGTAGAAAAGAGTTCAAACTTTATGGTAATACCAAAAAGTGTCCAAAAATATATAAAATTGACATATTAATATGTCTTTGAAAAAAAGTGTCCCACTGTTTGTCACTCTCCCCTATATACAGTAAGAAAAGCTCCATGGTAGTCATAGGAAAGCATGCGTTACGCATAAGTTTGTCTCACTCGCACTCATGGGCTGTGACTACCATGGAGCTTTTCTTACTGTATATATATATACTATATATATATATTGCATATTTTTTATATCGTGCGTTATATCTATAATAACTAACAATAATGTGTAATGATTGATGCAAACGTTCACTAGTGTGCGTGTGAGGGAATTCCAAGTATCGAAAATTATAAAAGCTATAAGAAAATTAACTTTCCTGATATGAAATAACTAATTAAAGAGAATGAATGACAGTCTTTTTCCTTTCAGGTGTTTATCTAATATATATATACGCATTCATATAATAATTTACATACACACACACATTAAGACTGCAACATCGAAAACTAGTTTTCATTGTAATAATTACCAGCCTAAAGCGGATGAAACTAGATTAGTTGACTCTAAAATTTCAATACAAATTTTTAAATTATATAAGTTTGAATACTAAGACTAATAAATGATAATTAAAAAGATTGTTTTCTTTCCAAAAGACAGTCATGCAAAAATAAAAAAAATTAAAAATAATTTTTTATCTAAAAGTTCAAACAATGTTATATTTCTGCTATGAATATAATTTGTTTAAAACAATACTTCAGAGGCACATTGTATTTGTGTAACAGAAAATTGTATTTAATTAAAATAAACTACCAGTCATATTTCAACCATTTAATGCCCACAGCCATAGACATGCAGATGTCTATTATTATTTATTATTATTTATTATTATTATTTAGATAATTTATTATAAACAAGTAGATAAATTGTAATTTTTTGTAGTATTATATCTGACTGACAGTTTAAGCAGCTGTCAACCCTGATTCTTTCATTCACAACAAAATAATGCAAAATGTGATTTGCGTCAGACCAATAATAACCCTTCATACACTATATAGTATATTATTCAAACTCGAAATGATTGCCATCGCATTGCAGACAATTTGAAATGATTAAAACGTATATCCCATTGAATTACACTTTTCTTTTATAAAATTTGATGAAAAATAAATAGTAAACAACTGTACACAAAGATAATTGAAACAATGAAAATAATAAATTTTCAAGTTATATTATATCACTCCTTATCATTCTATCAATCTGCGAAAACGAAGCGTGACAATAAAATTATTTCCATATTATTACAAACAATTTTTACATAATTATTGTAAACTTACATAACGAAAGATAACCTTAAAAATAAAATTTGAATTCTTTTTATAATCTACTAATTAGAACAAATGACTGTAATGTATATAATAATAATAATAATAATAATAATAATAATAATAATACATGTATATATTTTAAAACAATTTTTTATAATATAATATAAATATTTTTCAAAACTGTAAATTTTAAAATTTTTTTTGCCATAATAGAACAAATTTATATATAAGAAATCGAACATATTATATAAATTATGTTTTTCATGTTTAGATAATTATTTTGGAAATTGTTATTTATACTATACTGTATACTTTATAATGTTGCAACTTTTTATTTCTTTTGCGTGTTTGTACAATTATAAAAATAGTTAAGTTATAAAGTAATAAATCTAGAATATATTGATCAACTAATAAATGTACTATAAAAAGTAAATAATGAAATGACAAAGATAAAAATAGTTAATTTAAAGGAAATGGAAATAAATATTGTATTATAAAAAAGATAATAAAGAGTAATAAAATAACTTTAAAAGACACTATCAGAAATTGACAGAGTTTACTACTGGCGCAATACTGATACCAGTACCGCGCCAGTAGTCAATTTTTGGTAGGACAAAAATTAATAAATGTCATTTTAATATGTACCATTCTCCATTATATATATATATATATATATATATTATACTATAATAATAATTGAAATATTCCATTAATTCTTAAATCACTTATATATAAAATTATTTTGTGAATAATTTTTATTTTTAATATGTACTTAATTTTAAAAAAAGTAAAGAAAATTTCAATATCGAAATTTATGTAGCAAATGTCGCAAAATTCACTTAAAATTATTTTTCCAAATTAAAGTGTGTTTAAAATCTTTCTTTAAATATATCTTTTTTATTTAGGATTTTTTATTAAATTTGTTAAATTAGAAAAAATTATAGATTTTTTAGATAAGATGTTATGTTTTTAACTGGAAAGAATAAGACACATGTGCAGTTTATGTTAAATTTATTATTTATTTGTTTACAAAATAAAATCTTAGAATTGTATAATTTACTTATTAAATTCAAATAAATTAACTGTTCAATATACGTGCATGGATAGCATTTGAATAATGAAAAAATAAATTTTTTCAGATTTCTCCTTTTATTTTTAAAAGTAACGGCAAGAGGAATTTAAATTTTTATTTCGAACGAATACAATTTATACACGATAAATATTATTAAAAATTTACATTTTTGTAAAATATTTTTCTTTATATTATAGTTCATGTTCCAATATTTAACATCAAAATTAAAAATAATTTAATAACTCTAAAACTCACCGCAAAGATAGACTTCTTTTTATAATTATTGATTCAAATGCACTTTTTAATAAAAAAAAGTCAAAACAAATTAACCAAAACCACGCCGTGGATCAAAGTTAATAAAAACGTACGAAATTGTAATTGAATAATTTTGCTGGTTTTCCTGACGTAACGCATAAATGTAATCTGATGAAATTTTTTTGAAAAAAGTTTCTTGATTATTATTTTGAAAAATAGTTGTCACGATTTTAACAAAAAAAAAAAGTTGAAGACAATTTTTGTCTAGTATAAAATCCACGATAAAGAAGTTTTATAATCTATTGAAAATTTCAGTGTCCGATGTGATCAGAAAATATCAAAAATGAACTTAAAATTCTCGATGGATTAAGAAGAATTTTAAGACTGATCGTTTTAATTGTTCTGTACGCTTTTATACGAAGTATACCCCTTCCACTAACACTTTGGTAGACGTCCTCCTGTCAACATTAACACTCCAATATGGTTGTGAGGACGCGACCAATTATATGGGTTAAATGGAAAATAATTTTTTATTCATATATAATTTTATATTATAACTAATGTTTATTTTCTGGGATTTTTTAAAAAATTAAAAGATTCTTAACTTGATTTATTCGTTTCGTATAACATGCATAAAAGTGCATGCTTAAAAAATGTTTATAATGATTTTCATTGCAATTCTTATTAATTACAATGACATTTATACTTACGACTAAAGAAATTAATTTACTGTAATTATAATGACAAATCGTCTTACTGGAAATTAACACATCTAATTACTAATTACATTTATGATTTTCATATTTGCCGGAAAACGATAATACACGTGATCTTCAAAATTTTAATTTTTTAACCACTTTTGTCGTAGAAGACTGAATGAATGGAATTGATATTTTGTATAGAAATGTAAAATATGATAAAGAAGTTCTTGATATATTTGAATCAATTGTTTGATTAAATATTTTAAAATACTTGCCAGATAGCACCACCATTTGCGGCAAATTTACGCAGTAAGTTAAAAATGTTAAATTTCTGAAAATTTCCCAGAATCATTACATGTTCTCACCAGCATTTTAACTTCACGATGTCAATTTTCAAGAACTTCCCTTAAAACAAACGTTAAATATTTAAATTCCCTGAACTACATGTCTCACGGTTTTTACTTTTTTGGTTTAAATATAATAATTATTATTATCATTACTAGCTGAAATATAGCGCGCTAATGAGCGCGTGTAGTTTCTACGTCGTGGAGTAATAAACTAATAATATATTTCTAATTTTCACATTATCCTTTTTTTATTCACAGAGAAAAATCAGTTTGATGTTATATAAATAATGATTTTTTGCTGAGGCAGCTCATAATTAGCTAATACAGCAAAACAATTTAGTTAAGTTAATTTTTAAAAATAAACTTGTAAAACTATTTGTTCAATTGTTAACGATAACAACAATGAAAACCCCATTAAAGAATTTACACCGAAAAAGTGATGATGATAAGATAAACAAATTAAAACCAAATTCTAGTATCGCCAACATAACCGCCGCCACTTGAAATACCGAGAAAAATTGATTATGATGTGTCAATTATTATGATTACAAAATTCACTGTTTTGTCACTTATATTTTATACCGAAAAGGCAGAGATTGTTGTAATAAAAGGCATTATCGACGAATGGATTTTCTTATTTACGGAATGTATATAACGAGAGAAATCAATTTTTTAGTAAAAATTTTTAAATATAAATATTATATTTTTAGAAATAAATATTTTTGATAAAGTCAAAGTTCGATGATTTTTTATAATCTTTAAAATTACAAAAAAAATTAGTTTTTCTAAATGTTTTTTTGTAGATTTACATTTTCTATAAATATTTCATTGCAAAAGAAAATTTTATATATATATTTTTTTCAAAAAATTTAATTGATTGAAAATTAATAAACTAGGTGTTCATTTCATGACCATTTAGCTTCCTCATCATAATATACTTATACATATTCAAAATTAAAACAAGGATTACAACTAAAATAGCGATTAATTTTATAATTATTGGTAAAATGTAAACTGTATATACATCAATCGATTCGTTTTCATGCCAGGAATACAATTTTGACAAGAATTAATTGAATTAATTGAAATTTCTATATAAGAAAAAGTTATTTCAAAAAATACAAAAAAAGGGTTTTTTTCAAAACATCAAAAAAATGATTTAATCTATAGATTTCAGTCAAATATGAACTTTATATAGGTTAATCGCTTCGTTTTAATGCAAGAAATAAGTTTTTTTTACAAAACAAAATTAAATTTACAATAAAAAAAATTTTTTGAAAAAAATGTTCAAATTTTGAAAAAATTGAAAAAAAAATCTTGTGAATATATTTGGAAATCCAAGTGTCAGATTTTAGGAATTAATGACTGCAATAAGCATATATAAAATTTCAGTACACTCCGTCAAAACGTTTCTGAGATAATTTGTATACAATATTTTGTGACATACACACACATACATCTGGACATTTGCTCAGAACTTCAAATATATTAATTCTAGATGAGAATTAGTCCATATAACTTTGTTTTTAAACATTGAAAATCGTCACGAATGCAAAGCTTCCTCATGAGGAAGCAAAACGTCTAACTTCAAGTGTGGACAGACAGAATGAATGAATACGGAGGTTATTATATGTAAAAAATAAAATAATAAAATCATTATTATTTTTATTATTAAAATTAGAATAGTGACAATAATATAAAATACAATAAGCTGTTTTATTGAAAAAATTGATTTTTAAAAAGTTACCGTCAACTGAAGTAATTATACCATGGCAGATTAAAGGCATTTTCACACCTAGACTGTCTGCACAGGCAACACACTTAGAGTAAGAGAACAAAAATTTGAATTCAATTTAAATTGTCTCTTTCTCTCTCTCTCTCTCTTACTCTAATTGAAAAAATTACATCCGAGGTAAGCAAATGCCTTAAGGGATCAACGCGCAGATGTAAACAGTATTAGAATATTGAACCGGTTAAAATTCGTAAAATTAAAAATGCATGCTCTAAATTTATCGGACTATATAAATTTTAAAATAATCAATCCTAATAATGATAAAAATTGTGAGTGTGATTTATGCGTTATAGGTATAGCAATCCACGGGGATGTGAGATATTATATTACTAATAATTTTATAAAACAACCTGAAACTGAATATAAATTATTTTGAAATACAATGAACCTACTTTGACCAAAATTGACTAATTAAAATTAATTACTTTTATTTTTTATCTACCTTCACCCCCCACTGAAAATTCCCACATAGGCTCCCATATGGGAAACCACATGGGTCCCTATATAGGAAGCCATATGGTTTCCTATACAAAATCGTATACGTAATTGGAACAGGAATTTGAATAGGAAATTAAGTCGGAATTATATGAATCTACATCCACACAGGAATGTACATTCCTATGTATATTTCTATTTCAATTCCTATAATATAAATTTTTTTTTCAACTCTAAGATATATATCTTTCAATAGTAGAGGTTCATGATAGACTACAGAGATGAAAAAATTTATTGCGCAGCCGAAAAAGTTGAAGAAAACTACTGCGCATGATATTAAGATATAATGTTCATTCATATGATAATTCCTACTTAATTTCCTATTCAAATTCCTGTTCCAATTACGTATACGATTTTGTATAGGAAACCATATGGCTTCCTGTATAGGAGCCTATGTGGGGATTTTCAGTACGGCCGTGCTTTGTTCTTATTTTAGTCTTACTTTGAACCTACATTGACGTCCTTCTAACCTATGATTCTAATTTTTAAGGTATATTATATTCGTTATAGTAAGGTATAATTATATTGATCATTCCACGTCAGGCTGCCGCTGAGTTTGACGTTAAAATCAGAGCCAAAATACTAATCCTATCCTCCTATCCTATATAAGAAATCTCTAAACGATAAACTCTCGATCTATAGTAACGCCTATCCCATTGGTTGATTGTCGCCGTGGCGTCTATTCCATTGGTCGAATTCTTATTTGTCATCTTCGTCTCGCAAGAGCGTAAAACAGACACGATCTGTCCGCGTACAGATTTACCGACACACAGAAATAAAAGTGGTGTGTGCGTCAGTTATCTTTGTCAAGCAACGTTTTCAGTCAGTAAATGAATGAAAGCAATATATACGGTCGAATTTTCTTAAAACTTATTTTTCCAAAGAATCTTCAAGGATTGTTTCTCAGAATAAAAAAATGTTACTTTGTAGTATAAATAATTAATGAAAATTTTGAAGTTTGATTAATTTTTTATGTACAAAAATGAACATTATGTTTATTAAATTTTCTGTCATGAAGAACGTGTTGAATAATATTTTTTCTCTCATAATTTTTTTTATTTAGAAGGAAGGATAAATATTTTGTTTGTAATAATTATTTTAAAATTAAATGTACCGATTGTAATGATTAATTTTAATTATAGAAAATGAAGGTTAACTTTTAATATTTCAAGAGAATTCACATAAGTCAAATCTTCTGCAACCTTGCCTGATTGGTTATAGAATGTCAACTAATTAGATAATATTAACCGAATAAAAGGTTCACTATAAATAGAATGTCAGTTAAACGGTGCACATGAATAAGTTCTAAAATTAATTTTTTTGAATTTCCATTTGTTAGAATAAATTATTTAGATAGATTTTAAATAGATTAGATAGAATTTTCTTTTAACCGAATTTTTATTTGACCGAATTATTATTTCACAGAATTTATATTTATCCGATTTTCTATATTACAGAATTCTTATATAACCGAACATTCAACTGACAGAACTTATATTTGATCGAATTTTCATATGCTCGATTTTTTGTTAAATAGAATAGCCATTTAGACGAATTCTTATTAGACAGAATTTTAATATAAAGAATTTACTTTTATCCGAAGTTTAATTTTTTAGAATTATTATTTCACAGAATTTCTATTTCATCGTTTTTTCACAGTATAGAATTATTACTTAACCAAATATTCATTTAACAGAACTTACAATTCATCGAATTTTTATGTGTCAGAATTTTCATCTTTTTGAATGTTCATTAAACAGAATATTCATTTAATCGAATTTTTATTAGGTAGAATTTTAATAGGAAGAATTTACTTTTAGCGGAAGTTTCATTTCTTAGAATTATAATTTAGCAGAATTTTAATTTAATGAATTTTTAGCATTGCAGAACTTTTATTTAGTCTAAATGGCTATTCTATTTAACAAAAAATCGAGCATATGAAAATTCTGAGAAATGAAAATTCGATCAAATAGAAGTTCTGTCAATTGAATGTTCGGTTATATAAAAATTCTGTCATATTTTAGACAACTTTGAATGTTTTTACGAATTACTTCTTCTTGGACCTTTAATCAATTCGACAAACTATTTAAAACTGTCATGTTTCAATTTGATTTAATCTGCCATAATGAATATTTGCAATAAATTAAAATATTTTATCGGACATTTATTCTTTTATTAAAATTTTTATAGTTCTACTTTTCTACGCCATAATAAAAGCATTCTAATTAAAAAAATTTGTTTGTGATTTTAATTTTTTATTTATTACTTTTTGGTTCATAAAGAAAAGTTGTTTAGATTTGTTGGTTTTCAAAATGTGTATATTTAGGTAAATATTTTTTTAGCAAATATTCTACTTCATAAACAAAGATCTTAGGAGATTCCATGAAATATTTAGAAAATTCTATAAAGTTTCTAAAAGGTGAAATATATTTTCTAAATATTTCTTTAGGTTTCTAGAAAGTTTCATCAAGTTTCTAAAAGGATCTATGAAGATTTCAGAAGATTTCTTGAAATTTTTAGATGCTTTCCTGAATTTTCTAGATATTTTCATAAAGTTTTAAAAATTTTGATGAAGATTTCCTAGATTTTTCCATTATGTTTCCAAAAAGTTCTACGAAGTTTATACATAGAAAGTTCCATAAAGATTCTAAAAGGTTATTCATTCAGTTTCTTCAAAAGTTCTACGAACTTTCTAGGTATAAGGTTCTATGAAGTTTCAAGAAAGTACCATTACGTTCCTAGAAGGTTTTATGAAGTTTCTGAAAAGTTCCATGAAGTTTTTAGGAAGTTTCTAAAAAAGAGTAAAAAAATTAAAATGTTTATTAAAATTAGACTTTAGAAGGTTTCAGGAATGGGAGTTCCAAGAGGTTTTTAGAAGGTTCCATGAAGTTTCTAGAATGTTCCGTGAATATTTTAGAAGTTTTCATGAAGTTACTATAAAGATCCATGCACATTGTGAAAGGTTTTATGAAATTTCTAAAAGGCTTCATAAAACGTTCTAGAAAGTTTCATAAAGACTCTAAAAGGTTTCATGAATGAAAAGTTCCATGAATTGTCTAGAAAGTTCTGTAAAAATTCTAGAAGGTTTCATTAAGTTTCTATGAAGTTCCATGAAGACATTAAAAAATTTCATTAAGTTTCTTTTTTAAATTCTACGACGTTTCTAGAAAATTCCACAAAAATTCTAGAAGGCTTCATGAAGTTTCTACGAAATTTCATTAAGTTTCTAGAAAGTTTTATGAAAACTCTAAAAAGTTTCATTAAGTTTCTTGAAAATTCTAGAAAGTTTCTAGAAAGTTCAGTTAAGTTTTAAGAAAGTTTCATAAAGACTCTATATGGTTTCATAAATAGAAAGTTCCATAAAGATTCTAGATTATTTCATTAAGTTCCTAGAAAGTTCCATTAAGTTTCTAGAAATTTCCATGAAAACCCTAAAAAGTTTTATAAAGGTTTCTAGAAGGTTCCATAAAGTATCTAGATAATTCCATGAAGATAGTATACAAGGTATTGTGAATATAATGTTCCACAAAGTTTTTCAAAAGTTTCAAGAAATTTCTAGAAAATTCTACGGAATTTCTATAAGTTTTTATAAATTTACTAGAACGTTCTATGAAGATTCTAAAAGTTTTCATTAAGTTTTTAGACAGTTTCATTAAGTTACTAAATGGTTCTATGTCCTTTCTCGAAAATGACAAATCAATTTCATATAAAAGCATTCTAATAAAATGTCGACTTTTAAGAGTGTTGACTTCATAAATTGCGGTCAAATAAATTATTATCGACAAAAGATTGAACTTTTGACTAATTTTCAATCATAACACATTTTGACATTTGCAATATGAATATTCTTTACTTATTTCTGGTCAAGTACGAAATATCAACTTAAAAGGCGGGTTAAATTTTTTTGAAAAATTTAAACAGTAAATTTTTTAAAACTTGTAACTTTTAAACAGAAAGAAGAAAAAAAATTTGTCCTATGTTTTCGAAAGGTTTTTTCCAGCTCTTTCAAATGGTACAAAAAAATTTTTTTAAAATTCAAATTTTGACATTTTTCTTTGAAAATTAAACTTTTTTCGAATTTTTTTTTAAGTTCGGTCTTTTTTATTTATTTTTTTTGAAAGCTAAAAATGTGTATTTTCACCACAAAAAATATTGAGATGTCCTTTTTTGTTATTTTCGAGATATTAATTAATTAATTAATTAATGTTAATAAAAAATGAAATATTTCACAAATAAATAAAGTTATTAGTACTAAAAGAAAAAAATCTCAAAAAAATCGGAGATGCAATTGCAGATGGACTTTCACATTGGCGTGGAATACATCATATATGTTATTCATATGGTAGGGGAGAGTTGCCAGTTATGAGACGGGTTTTGTTTTTGACTTATAAATTGTAAATGGGTAAACGAAATTGAAAAAAACACCATTCGAAAAGTAAAGTAAATACGCAACTTTTATTCAGAGGAAGTATAATATTTAGAAGAACTCAAAAAATTTTATGATCAACTTTTTGAGCACATATTTTTTGTCAAAAAAAAATTGTCCAGTTGTGAGACACTTATAAAAAGTTGTTAAAATTTAAAAACTTTTGCTTAAAATGTTATGTTTATTATCAATAGTTAAATATATTAATGATATATATCATTGTATACAAAATAATATTATTATTTTTTTATTTATTTATATTAAATATGCATAAGAGCATTAAAATTGACTTTTTCTAATTCGGTTGACTTTCTTTTATTTGACATGCCCAAAAATACGGGAAAAGAAATTAAAACAATATTTAAATATATACTGTGTTGTCAAAAGAACACAACGAACTAAACTGAACTGAGCGTTTTAAGCTATATAAAAAAAGTATAGGCTAACCCAGATGGATGGCGCCACCGTCTCACAACTGGTAACATGTTGTGTCTCACAACCAGAAATTGGCGCTATTTTTAAAAACGAAAAAAAATTCTTTTCAACCGTAGATTTTGAAAAATGCAATATTGCATCACAAAGTATAAGGAAAGTACTAAGTGAAAATGCATAACATTTACCTTTACTAATTAATTAACTTAGAAAAAAAGTAATTTGCTTATATTGAAAAAATGGATTTTAGTCGATTCTCACAAGACGGTGTTTGCATTTAATACAAGCAATATATATATCCGCTTCAGTGTACACGCAAAAGTTGACTCATATAAAAAGAAATGTTTTATATAAAGCAATCGGCTTTTTAATATTACGCGTTAAAAAAAATCGACTGTCTCACAACTGGCGGTGTATCACAACTGGCAACTCTCCCCTACATTTTTAGTTCCAAACAATTTAAAAATCAATTTAAAATAAAAAATTTTTTAAGAGGGGAAACTCATGTAAATGCACGTTTTTTCAAGATTTTTTAAAAAAAAAGTAGTAAAATTTATTGAATTGAAGGAAAGCATATACCTTAAAGAGTACAATATAGGTAAGCTATGTATAATAATTTTTTTAATTAAAAATATTACAAAATTGCGGCGTTACAGGCCTTTGAAGTTAGATCTTTGGTTTTGCGCTGCAGTCTACTGGTCTAAAATCTCAACCAAAATCAAAAACTAAATTTTTATCTTTAAAATACCATTTTGAAGAAAAAATTAATTTTTATTTTATAGACAATTTACAAAAAAATTTTTTTTTTTAAATTTAAAAAAAAGAAGCTTGTCATTAACTCTTTATACCTGTTATCTGTTACGTAATGTCGTTTAGAGTCCTTTCTGGGGTAACAGCCAATAGAAAAAGTGGATATGCTTGTGTTCGTAAATTAGCTTCGTGTGAGAACGTGATTGTCTGAATTTGTTGACCGTTCATAAATGAAAATGGAGCTCGATTGAGCTCCCGCCGGCAATAACTCGATCTGCGCTTGAAGAGAGAATTTCAAGCCAGTCAAGCGGTCGAAAAATGAGAAAATATAAATATAAATAAAAATTGACATACTTACGTATCAAGGTCTACCAAAGACGATAAAATGGTAAAAACATTTTAAAAAAATTATTGCAAAATTATTTGTTAATGTAAATAGAGACCTGTCAGTAAATACGTTTACTCAACTTTGACGAGAAAAAGTATGCGGGGAACTTTCGAGTTGATAAAACTTCCAGTGAGACATTTGTTTATTAATATGTGAAGAAGTTTTTTGGAAGGTTTTGTTTAAATCGGATTAAAAATAAAAAAGTTACACAATGTTTAAGAAAATATGCTCCGCGCGGCGTTTTTACATTTTGATACGCAGTCTTCACGGGGAGGAAACTTTATTGCTATTTTCCGTTGACTTGTTTAAAAGTAAGTTTCAGATTAATATATTTAGTCTTTTAAATTATATTTATTCAAATAACAATATTTTACATTTGTCTAAATTATTTATAATATATTTTTATGAAACTTGTATACTAGGAAAAAGAAATAGTAGGACCTGCTTTGTTTACATTAATGCACAGTATACAGTGCATCAAAACAATTAAAACATTAGATTGAGTTAGAACATAAAAATAATATTGAAAAAACAAAAAAACTGTCTATTATGTTTATATTCATAAAATTATGTTGACAAGAAACGGAAAGAATAGAGAGAACTTGTGCTCATCTTTAACTGTATTTTGGTAGCATTTGAAGAGCTAAACATATGTATACTGTAGACATTCATACATCTAATAATAGTTTAGTAATGTAGGATCATATTCTACTGATATTAAACTTATTTTTAAAGCTAAAAAAAATTGTAAGATAGTACATTGTGCACCAAGAGCGGAAAGAAGCAGTTTTCCGACGAGTTTGAATGTTGCTGCTCGAGCGAAGCGAGAGCAGCAATCAAACTCTTCGGAAAATGCTAGTTTCCGCACGAGGTGCTCACAGTGCTTTGTGTAACACCTGCTATAAAACCGCCATTTTTGTAGGTATTGTTATAAAATGCAAAAAATTTATTTCATAAATTTTTTTTATTATATTCGTAATTAAACATAAAGTTAGTATTTAAACATTAAATTAGTAACAGTATTCTCTATTATATTAGTAACAATTTTTATATTCTTATCAACATTATATATTTATTAATTTAATGATGAATTTTATTCATTAATGAATTAATTTAATGAATTTATGTTATATAATTGATTAAATAAATTAAATTATGTTTTATGCGTATGAATGTTAATATTGAAATTAGAACAGCCGGATAAATGAAAATGTATGTCTTGACCAGACAATACCTTGTTTACAGAATTTTCTTTTGACATACTTGTGTTCATACTACTTGAAGAATTACTTATTCGAGTAGTTTCATTAACAGGATTGTTCATTTCTAACTCATTGAATTCGGGAAATGAAAAACTATAATTGGAATTACTCGTTGAATTACTGTCAAATTCTATTTCTTCGGTAATTTTCTTCTGTGGTTCCACAGTTTGAGATTTTCTAGCCCCTTGGATGGTAGAATTTGACCTCATGAGACCTGAATTATTATATATGAAATATATACATTAATGTGCTTCTAAAAATATTATTAATTTTGTTATTATTTTATTTTTACCTGATTTCTGAAATTGTAAGTTTGAATGAGAACTAGTACTCGGCAAATCAATTTCTGAGGCTATTTTTCGCATAGTTTTGGTTTTCTGTCCGACACAATCAGCTATATAGCCTTCAACTACAGTAGGCGACTTCCAGGCTCCATGCCGCTTCATATCGGACATCGTAGCACCTGTTAAATATATATGTATACAATATATATACACACAAATAAATATTATGATTAATAATGTATCAAATTTTTATTCTTTATAATAATATTTCACCAGAATTGGCAAGTAACGTCGCTGATGTGCGACGAAAGCAGTGCCCCGTGTAGGTGTCTGCATTTGAAATGTTTAAATATTCCGCAATAATTTGAGGCATTTTTGCGAATGAATTTCTGCCTATTGCTTGAGAGGTGCACTTTTCATCTTTATAATACAGGAAAAATCGATTTGTCGATGCTTTGGGTGGTCGAAGAGATCGGTATATTTTAATTAAATTTAAATATTCGTTGCCAATAACGAAGGACCGTGAGACTTCGGTTTTTGTCTTTGGAATTTTAACTAATAACAAATCACCTTGTTCTTCAATATCTTCTTCTTTTAAGTTTGTGAGCTCTTCCAAACGGCAAGCACCGTATACGCCAAAAATCATCGCAACCTGAATCGAAAATTTTCTTTTATATGTATATAAAGTGTAGTCCTAATAAAGTGATATATTTAAGTGTAATTGTGTTTTAGGTTAGGTGTCAAATTTTGAATATATTATAAACAATATGTAAATTGATTAAAAGTAAATACTAATTTAAATTACCTTTATGGCTAAAAATTTCTCATTTGGAGCTTCCAAAAAAAATTTTTTAATTTCTTCCGATGTGAAGACGCTAGACTTCTTTGGTTGAAAACCCTTCGCATTTCCTTTTAAAAACGCGATCAGGTTTATGTATCCATTAATTTTTATATTATTTTTAACACTTAAAGTGCTTCGCAACATTGAATAAATAGACCATACAGTTGATGGCTTTTTTGTTTCGGATAAATGTTTCATGTAAGCGAGAAGAACGTTTTCTGAAAAATTTTGTAGTTTTTTATCAGACCTCCAATCCATGAAATTCCTGTATGCTAATTCGTATTTTTCACGAGATTTTTTCGGTAAAATATTCGATTTCGCTTCTTCTGCGGCAGCTGCAATTTCCGGAGGAGTAGAGTATTCGGGATCATTGTTATTAATTTCGAGATCGCTCATTTTAAAATATCAAAAATCCAAGGTTATGTTGTCTAATGGCACATTTTAAAACTTGACGTACACAATATGCGCTCGATTATTCCAGATTGTCACTTTTACACATCAATAAATAACCACTGTTTTTTAATATTACACCTGTTAATATTTAATTCAAAATGGTAAAGTATTAATATTTATAAAATTCGGTTCTATAAAAGCCGGTAGATTGCCGGTACATGTCAACGAGCAGACAACTAGACTTTAGTAACTTTCTAGTAACTTTCGAAAAATGATAGTTATAACTAGAAATTTACTAGAAAGTAACTATATTAACGACATGTGAACGTATCCTTAAGATTTTCTGAGTATTTTATAGATTTTAATGTTTTTTATAAAGAGAAATCTTTTCATTGAGGAGATCGAAGATAGAGAAAGCAAACTGTACTTTTCTGCATAGTATGCAGCAAAGTAATGGGAAGTGTGCAGAAAAGTAGATGCGCATGCGCTTTAGACTCTTCTGTTATAATATGCAGAAATCAACCATTTTGTGCTTTGTTTATATTAAAGTAAAGTGTCATTTTTCCTGCAGGTGTTACACAAAATTTATTTCACACGAGTTTCCCCCTCTTAATTTTGCAAGTACAAAAATACTGTAAATACGAAACAGATTGAAAATCGTTGATATATTGTTTTAAAAATGAGTATTAATTGTGCGTCATGCGGAAGCCTTAGCATCATAATTTAAAATTCGGTAAATGGGCAAATCTCACGAGATGGGGACTTTAAGGCAAAAAAAATTTAATTTTTAAATTAGTGGCACAATGTTTTCTAATATTGATCTTTTGTCGACATTTAAGAAGTATATTTTAACCAGCGTAACTAATATTTTTTATAGCTATTCCTTTTCAACCGATTAAATGATATTTTTGTGGCACCTTAAAATAGACGGATACTTCGCAATAGAACCCCTAAAGGATTTGAATCAAACTTGGTATACTAATGTATTTTTCTACGCTGATTACGAAAATGATAGTGAAAATTGGCGCTTTGATTATCATGGTGAAAACCATAAAAAAACACCATAATATCATGGTTTTTTGCGATTCACTCGTAAAAAAGCAAAATTTTAAAAAATGTTTTAGATAAAAGCTGTAGGTCTTAAAAAAACATAAATTTTATGTTTTGCACGTTTTTACCAAAACTGACTATTTTTCGAGAAAAATTCAAAAAACAATAAATAACATAAAAATCGGACAAGTACGAGTTACACTCGCACTGAAATCGCCCACGTAGCACTGAAGATTTAATAAATATTTATTAAATATTTATTTTCAATGTTCGCAGTATTTAGAATGAAGGTTAAGTAAAGCTTCTATAAATATTTAGATGTCTGCACTTGAGCAAATGTTTAGCGCAAACCTTGAGAGAAGCTTGAAATTAAATATTCGTTAAAGGTTCAGCTCGAACCTTGATTCAAGATTTAAATTAAATACTCGTTGAAGGTTCAGGTCGAACCTTGATTGGAGATTTAAATTTAATATTCGTTAAATTTTCGCCCAGGTATCTGTGTTTTAAAATTATTATTTTATTATTATTTTAAATTTGAATCAGTTTAATAAATAAATAAATTTAAGAAATTTTAATTTTCAAAAATACAAAGAAATAATTTCTTAAATTTAGGTACTCATACTTGATTAAATAATTTTTTAGAGACTTCAAAAAAACGAAATTAATTTTAAAAATAAATTTGGGGGGACCGGGGATCGAACACGGGTTTTTTAAATATACTTCTTATGAAACCTATCGGAGGTTGTAGGTCACAAAAAACTAAGAAGAATGGTGTATATAAAATTCTCCAAACACCCCTAAATTTTCATTTTAGAGCCAGAAAACCATTTTTACGTATGTTTATGCATAAAAACCTTTGTAACTTTCTTATTTCTGCACCGATTTCAAAAACTTTTTGTCATTTTGAAGCTGAGAAACAGTGCTTTTTAGCCCATATTCGATATTTTTGTTTAAATTAATATTTATAAGAGAAAAATTACAAAAATGTTCAGAAGTTGTTATTTTTCTCGCAATTTTTCAACTTTAACTGATGTTTTCATCGTTAATTTTAATTTAAACATTTTTCTTTTGTAGCGCTATTAAAGCGTATTAAATTCTGCATCCAACTCGGTCGGCCATCTTTTACTCCGTGTCCTTAGAGTTTCTAAAAACTATAAAAAGAATATTAATACAGAAATTAAATAATCAAAGAAAAACACTGTCGTTATTTTATAGACTATCGTATACTTCTTATTGTTAGTTCGTTAAAAGTGCTTTTGTAAATAAAACAGTCAAAAATTTATTTACAATTTTATTCACAGTTCAAGATTTTATTTCTTAACAAAATATGAGTTTCATAAGCAAGAGGCTTCGTCATGATATCTGCCCACTGATCTTTCGTCGAAACCCATTGAATAATCACACGGTTGTACTTTGAACATTCTTTGACATAATCCTGATAAACATCAGTCATATGCCTCAGTCGATTTCCACCACTCGTTTGCACACATATCGTCGCGGCTTTATTGTCACATCTCAAGATCGCGGGAAGCATACTTCTCTCGGAAATTCGTATGATAGATTTATTTATCGCTATTATTTCCTGGCAGGCCTGGCTCATTGCGACATATTCTGTCTCGCAGGTCGAAAGCGCAACGTATGTCTGCTTGTTAGCACGCGAAGAAATCGTATCACCGAAAAGTCGTATTACGAATTCGAAAGTAGACACTAGATTGTCTTATTTGTATAACCTTTAATCTTACCTTGTTTCGAGGGGTGCTGATGTTCTGCTAAGTTACTTTTCGCGATCTCGCTAGTACCAGTTCGCTTCGGTCGTGATCTTAGTTGAAAAGAATCGTTTTTATAAACAAATAGTTTTTGTGAGGAATTATCGTTATTCTTTTTGTAAGGTTGTTTACTGTCGTCTCGTAATTGTCTGGTAGAATGGAAGTTTTGTTTGCCTCTGTTTCCTTTTGCTTTATAAACTCGTTTATTCTTTGAGTGATAATGACTGTCGTTTCTATTATTTGAGATATTCAATGTTATTTTACTCTCCTTGCCTACGGCAAAGTTCGAGGAACCAAATACAATTTTCTCAACCTAGTTACAAACAATCCTTAAATATTAATACAATTTTCCTTATCCTATCTTAACTAAGTCTATCCGCCAGTGTCCGGGCTTCCGTTTCCAGTTCTTTTTGCCCATACTGGCTTCGTCCCCTATTACGCCCTTCCCTTATATTTTCATTCTCACCTCTCATTCATTCCTCTTCCTCTCATCTTTTCTCCCCTCCTTTCATCCAACTTTCTCATCCATTCCTCCCCTTGCCCATTCTCATCCAATATCCATCGCACCTTAGCCTCTTTACCCCAATTCTCATTCATCCCACTCTTTTTTTTTACACACCTCTCTAATACATGTTCCCAGTCCTCTACATCAAACTCGCACACTCTGCACAGCTTCTCCTCTTTCCCCATCCAATACCTGCATTCTCTCATACCCTCCCCCATCCTATATCTCACCATTCTTTGCCATTTCGCTTCTTTCCTCAGTTTCTCTAAATATCTCGGCTGTCCCACATTCTTCACCATTTTATACCATCTATTATACTTAGACTCTCTCTCTCTCTCTCTCTCTCTCTCTCTCTCTCCTCTCTCTCTCTCTCCTCTCTCTCCTCTCTCTCTCTCCTCTCTCTCCTCTCTCTCCTCTCTCTCTCCCTCTCTCTCTCTCTCTCCTCTTCTCTCTCTCTCTCTAACACATTCTCTACACAATTGAGCCCATTCATTCCCTTTTCGTTGTTTCAATCTCTCCTCAAACCCCCATGTCCTCCCTCTCTGCCGTACTACCATTTTCTCTCTCTCTATTTCCTCTCTCAACATGTACCCAGGACAACTTGCGCTTACTCCCATTGTCCATCTCATAAATCTTTCATTCATACTTTCTACTCTTCCTCTCTCCTTCCATCCCCATATCTGTAGGCCATAACAGAACGCTGCCCATACTAACGCATCAAACAACCACATTCTCTTTTTCCATTCATTCTTAAACCTTCTCTTTCCAATTCCCCACACTTGCCCCATTATCCTCCCCGCTTTCTCAATTCTCTTACTCACATGCAACTCATGACCCCCATTATACTTTAGCCAAAATCCTAAATAACAAAACTCATCTACTTCCTCAACCACACTCCCATTCAATTTACACACTTCCTCATCCCCACTCTTTCTATTCCTGAATGTCACCATTTTCGTTTTCCCCACATTCACTTACAAATCCTTTTCTTTTGCGTACAACTTAAACTCTCTCATTAACAACCTCATCCCACTTTCACTCTCTGCTAATAAAACCACATCATCCGCATATGCTAACGAATACAATCTCTCTTTTCCCAGCACTACCCCTCCTTTTCCTCTCTTTTTCATTTTTTCTTCCATATCCGCCATTAATAAACTGAATAAGAGTGGGCTAAGTAGGCACCCTTGCATTAGACCTCTACCCATCCATATACAATTCCCTAATTGTTCTCCTACTCTCAACCTGGCTCTCACATCGACGTAAAGCTCTTTAATTCTCTCCACGAGCCCGTCCTCTATCCCTCTCTCCTTTAAGGTTCTCCACAGTATTCCTCTATTTACAGATGGGAAAGCAGCCTTAAAATCTACGAACAATCCTACCAATTTACCCGCTTTCCTACTTAAATTACTATTTATCAGGTAATTCAAGGTGTAAATGTGGTCCATTGTTCCCATTCCTTTCCTAAATCCAGTTTGATTATGTGGGATATCTCCCACTCTCTCTTCCAACCCTTTCCTTATCACTTCTGCATAAATCTTATACCCTACCGGCATTAAAGTAATCCCTCTATGCTCATCTACCTTCTTTGCTTCTCCTTTCTTTGCCAAAGGAACAATCAACCCCGTTTTCCAGTCTTCTGGCCATCCTTCTCCTCTCCATACCTTATTGATAATCACCCACATCTCATCCATAAATCATACTTTCCGCCTCGATCCCGTCATGCCCCGCCGCCTTATTCCTTTTTAATCTCTTAATTGCACCTTCCACTTCTTCCATACTTATCTCGTTCACTTCTTCATTCTCAATTTCCCTTCTCTGCTTCCCCACTACTCTATATTCTACGCCCCCCCCACTTAGGCCTTTAAAGTAACTCGTCCATTCTTGCATGCTAATATTTCTATTTATTATCTCTCTTCTCTTCCTTTCTCTATTGATTACCTCCCTCTCGCTTCCTTCTCTCACCGCTTTCTTTACTTCCTCTATTAACCTCTTCTTCTCTTCCTCTTTTTTCTTTCCAATCAGATGTTCGTGTTCCTTCTGCCGTCTCTTATATTCCAATCTATTAATCCGTCCTTCTCTCCATTCCTTGATATTCTCTCTCATCCATTCTTTACTCCGTTCACAATCTTCATCCCACCATCCCTTTATTTTTGTTTTTTCTTTACCTTCTTGTCCCAATTCATTCCTTAACCTTTCTATATTATTCTTCATTCTCCCAATTCTCTCATCTATACTTTCACTCTCACTACCACTCGTCCATTCATCCTGCACTCTCCTTTCAAACTCTATTAGTTTTTCCACTTCCCACTTTCCCATTTTTATTTTTTCCTCTTTTCCCTTTCACTCCCTGACATTTTTCCTTCTGCTTATCCCTTCTACTTCCACTATCACCGGGAAATGATCTGCCCAGTCTCTCTCCCTACTTCCATTCTTCTTATCCTTTCTCTCATCTTTTCTTCAGCCAATACATAGTCGATCACCGTATCCCCCTTTTTACCAAACATGAACTCCCCTCCCTCGTCACCCTTTGTATTACCATTGCATATCATCCATCCTCTCGCCTCTAACATCTCAATCAATCTTCTTCCATCTGCATCCACTTCCTTATGTTTAGATACCCTTTCATACTTTTTCGTTTCCTCATTCCACTCTCCTCCTCCTAATTCCGCCGTCCATTCAATCAGATCCCCTCCAATTAGCACCATTCTATCCCTACCTATATCCATCCATTCTTCTACGTTCGCCCATCCTTCATCTTCTCCTCTTCTTCTATATACCCCCACCACGTCGACTTTCTCTCTTCCAATTTTCAAAGTTCTCACCATACAACCATCTGTTTCATTCATACCTACAATTCCCCTACCCTCGTTAATCCCTATCTTCACCCCAGAGATCATTCCCCCCGCGCTTCTTCCAATATCATACGTCCTTTTTGCCCCTTGCATTTTCCACTTATATCCTCTTGGTAACTTTCCTTTTATTCTTTTCCAATCCTTACTTTCTACCCACGTTTCCATTAGAAAAATAACTTCCCATTTCTCTAGCGTCTTCCAAAATCCTTCATCTTTATTTTTCCACCCTCCAATATTCTAATATCCTATTTTTATTGATCTTTTTCCTTCTTCCTCTTTGTTTCCCCTCCTTCTTCTCCCTCCTACTCTTCTTTTTCTTTGTCTATCTCCTCCTGCCTTATTACTCCAAACCCCTCATCCCTACCTACCCCTGCCTGTATCCACTCATCCCTTTCCATCCACCATTTCACTCCATTTATCCAAACACAGTCTCTCCTTAAATTCACAACATTGCCCCTACTTCTCTCCTGCCAAGCTTTACTTCTTAACACCCACTCCTTCTTTCTTTCCTCCCACGTTTTGTCTTCGTCTATCCTTTCTGTTTGACCCTTTAGTTTGCTTTTTAACCTCATTACCTCTCTTTTCTCTTCTTCACTGCTCAACTGTACCACCCACGTCATTAGCTTCTCCTTATCTCTTCCCTCTATACCTCTTACGTTTCTAATATTCACCTTAGCCCCTATGTCTGATAGCAGTTTCTCGACCTTTACCCTACCCTCTTCCTTCCCTGCCTTTAACCCTCTAATAACTATTCCGCATTTTCTCTTCTCCTTTTCTCATTGCTTAACCTGCCTCGTTAACACCGCCACTTTTCTCTCCATTTCCGTTTCTTTTTCCGTTCCTACTATCTGCTCAGCACTATTCCTTTCATCCCTTTCTTTCTTCTCCAATTTTTCTAATCTTCTCTCTAACCTCACATAACTCACTTCCCTTTCCTTCTCCTATCATTCTACCTCTCCGTGTTTGATCTCTAATGTTTCGAGTCTCAACATCATCCTTTCTTTTTCTCCTCTCCATGACTCTTCCCACTGTTCCCACCTATTCTTTATTTCTCCCACCTCTCCTCTTATTTCATCCAACTTTCTGTCCCTTGACCCCTCCTTTCTATTTCCTTCTTCTCTCAACTCATTTAATTCTTGGCTCATACTTTTTAACTTTTTATTCGTTTCTTCTCCGAGACCAATCATGAGCTGTGCCAACCCGTCCAACGTCATCTCTCCCTCTTCCCCCTTTTTTTCCTCTTTTGCCCTTCTTACTTTATCCTGCCATGAAGCCATAAACCGCTTTTCCTTTTTCTGCTTCAACCTATCTATCTCTTTCTCTGCATTTGTCCGCCTTCCTACCCTTCTCCGAGCACTAAAATCCGCGCAGTCAGTCAAAGACTGACTTCTACCGGCTTTTGGGGTTCCAAAGCACTCCTCCTCGCTGTCATCGTCCGTCCCTGACTGCTCTCTCTCTTTTCCTCCTTCTCTTCGTCTCTCTAACGTTCCCCTGTCAACTGCGGCCCACTATCCTCTTGCTCCGTGACTACTCCCCCCGTCATCACACTGTCACTCGGCCGATCACGCCCATCAAGCCCACTCTGTCTTTCATTTGGCGATCTCCCCACAAAAGCCATTCCTACTTTATCCACTCACTACTCTAATCACATGCAACTCGTAATCTATATATCATACACACAATTTCCTTATTCAATTTCACTTTAACCTTTCTTACCTTTTTAACACTAACCCAACCACCCTTACTTAAATATCCTCAGCACTTCTCACCCTAACACTCCCTCTTTCACTCGACAAGCACCCCCACAATACCACCCACTTTCGCCTAACCTCCAAACACTCACGCTTTCACACTGACCTTTTTCGCCCTGTTCACTCCTATTTCACTCAACATCAATATATCCAAAAACAACCTTACACTTCACTTATCCACTTTTATATTCACTCAGCCCTCCCTTCACTTATTAACTTTACTTTATTTATAAAACTTTAAGATCCCGTCAAAACCGCGTGTACACTATACCAGTACCGGAAACGGAAGCCTTATTTGGATATAAAAATGTTTACCTCTTCCACCTCTTGCAGAGTGGTTTCTTTGTCTAGACAGTGGTTGAGGACATTCGTAGGCTTTGTGTGTCGTGAATTTTTGGCATTAATAACAATTTTTTAGATTTTGACCCTTGAGTGGACACTCGTTCTTCATATGTCTATAATCGTAGCAATCAAAGCATCTTTCGTTTATTCAATTTTTATTCAAGTTAACTAATTGATCCGAGGCTACGTAAGACGGTTTTGAGGCAGGGTGGTCTTTCATTGAAGCTTCCCTGTAAAAAAAGAAGTATTAGCAGTGGCGCGATTCCGTATTACAAGTAATGACGTTGAAATACGGAAAACGAGAATTGATGTATTTGAAGGAATGGGGAATAAGGAATTCGGGCAATTGAAATAGGTGAGATTTTTAATTAGTAAATAAAAATTAAAAAACGCATGATTACGCCCTGCTGCCGTTAGGTGGCAGAAGCATGCAGAGAGCACAATGTCGCAGATTTCATTATATTACTTTCGTACTTTTCATTTTACAATAGCGTTTTGCGATTTTACAATCGCACAATCTTTCGGATTTAGGAAATTTATATGATAAGGATCTTTGGTATTTTTTCGATTTTGAATAAGTGTACGCGTTTGGAGAAAAAACTATTTTACAACCAATGTTTATCATTTTTACGTTCAGTGCCGTTTTTATAGGGCGATTATTAAATGCCAAAGAATTTCAGAGATCGTTTGACACCCTGAACTATAATTTACCTACCTGTTGAATATTAATTGGCTTTTAATAAATTTTAAATAGCTTCTTCTATAAAATTATTTAAACATGTTCACTTTAATTATAAAATTAATTCATTAAATTAATAAATTTAATTTCTTGAAACGTTATCATCATTTGAGGACACCAATGCAATAACCAGACGGACGCTCGGACAGGCCGCGCTGAAGCCAGTCAACGAATGAAAAAGTTGAAAAAATTAAAATTCAAAATTTTGATTTTTGAAATTTACTACGTTGTAGAAAATAAAATGGCGCATCTTTTTTTCCTTTAACTTTTTTTTGTAGAATGAATAGTTTTGACAATAATTGCAAAAAACTAAATATTTTCAATCAACAAATTTTATTGAATTTTTAAACACAAATCGTTCCAGTTCCGACAAATATTAATGAATTTACTTCAACTTTGGTATACCCACGCATTTAGGTCTAGAAAAGACGATAGCATGATGAAAAAGTTAAAAACCGTAAATTATGTAATTATTTATTAATTTAAATATTAACTAAACTGTACTCTCGTTTTCCTATATTCGCCGACAAAAAGTCTGTGGGAAACTTTTTCGTTGAAAAAACTTCCAGTGAGACATTTGTTCCTCACATATCGAAGAAGTTTTGTGGAAAAATTCAGATCGATTTATTCAAAACTGACGAAGATACACAATTTTTAATGAAAAACACGCAACGCTTTGGCTGATTTGTGTTTATATTGCTGAACATCGACCTTATCGACAATGCCGTCTGGCAGTGTTGGATCGTGGAGTTATTTTGATTGGCGTTGCGTGTTTTTCATTAAAAATTTTGTATCTTCGTCAGTTTTGAATAAATCGATCTGAATTTTTCCACAAAACTTCTTCGATATGTGAGGAACAAATGTCTCACTGGAAGTTTTTTCAACGAAAAAGTTCCCCACAAACTTTTTGTCGGCGAAGATAGGAAAACGAGAGTACAGGTAAGTTATTATTTAAATTAATAAATAATTAAATAATTTACGGTTTTTAACTTTTTCATCATGCTATCGTCTTCTTTAGACCTAAATGCGTGGGTATACCAAAATTGAAGTAAATTCATTAATATTTGGCGGAACTGGAACGATTTGTGTTTAAAAATTCAATAAAATTTGTTGTTTGAAAATATTTAGTTTTTTGCAATTATTGTCAAAACTATTCATTCTACAAAAAAAAGTTAAAGGAAAAAAAGATGCGCCATTTTATTTTCTACAACGTAGTATATTTCAAAAATCAAAATTTTGAATTTTAATTTTTTCGACTTTTTCATTCGTTGACTGGCTTCAGCTCGGCCGGTCCGAGCGTCCGTCTGGTTATTGCATTGGTGTCCTCATTTACAGTGATGCAGTCTATTACCTATTATTACATAGTATACCCGATGTCGGTAAAGAAGTACGATCATTTACTTTTTTCCATGTCACGTATTAGAACCCGTCACTTCACGTATTTCCATTCATATTTCACTTTTAACTTTTAATTATTCCTTTAAACATCACTATTTTCACTAAACACAGGTATTTTTACATTCTGCTAACTTGCTATCTTACTACATATAACTATTAATGATCAATCACGCGTTTTTTAATTTTTATTTACTAATTAATAATCTCACGTATTTCAACTGCCCGAATTCCACATTCCCCATTCCTTCAAATACGTCAATTCTCGTTTTCTGTATTTCAACCTCATTACTTGTAATACTGAATCACGCCACTGCTAATACTTCTGTTTTTACAGGGTTGGAGCCGATTAACTTCAGCCTGTATTATAAACTTTTTAAGTGAGTCGAAGTTCAAACCATTGCCAGTCTGGCTTTTAGTTATGAATTTAACCGACTGAATTTCCGGAACCTGGTTCATGATCGCGTTGAATAAAGCGTCTCTTTTCTCATCGTTTAAAAGCGGTGTCAAGTCAGAAAACCGATCTAAAAATTTTATTGCTGATTCGCGTTTCGGGTCATATTCAATGGAATATAATTGTTTTCGCGCGCAAAGACTCGTAACATTAATTTCGCATCGTTTAAATTCTCTTATTTTATTAATCATTTCAACAGGATCTTTGATATTCAAAACTCTCGCGTGGTAAACTTTGTCGACGCGATTTATAAGTATGTCGCGTACTCTAAATTTATGTTTTTCTTTTAATTTTTCTGTTAGGCCCTCCGGAGGGGAAATTGTCGAATCAATAACATACAACAACTCTGACGTTCGTAATTCCGAAGTAAGAAATTTGTAAAAATGTTCGAATTTAGTCTGTAAATTACGTTTGTAATCATACTCTATTTTGCTTTCTTTCCCGACAAATTCAATTTTAATCGCTTCTTTAATATAATTAGGGAAACTCGTGTATTACTCGAATTTGCTTTTGAGTTATTTACTTCCTCGCCTAAAGCCGGATTAATTATTGCGTCTTTATTATAGTTTTAGTGACTAGGGTGAAAAGGAGAAAACACGTTAGTTTACGAGTACAATATATTTATTTATTTATTTTAAAGAGTGGAGTGTTGTGCTCAGGACGAAAGAGGAGAACTGACTGCCGGAAAAATGGCGGTACGCAGATTATATAATTGGGCCTTAGAAAAATAGAAAAGGATAGGAAACATTAGGTAGAAAAGGAAGAAACAATTGCAGACATAAAATTAGGGCGGCAGAGTATCTTAATCTCTCTGGCGCCGAATTTTATGATAGGTAGGTGTACCGAGGGTACTAAGGTAAAGATCTAGTTTTGAAAGAAGGTAGGATGATCCGAAAATTGTAAGGAGGTTATAAATTAGATATTAGATATTAAGTTTTCAGAGCATATAAATTAAAGCAGGATTATCTTTAGAAAAACAATAATTAGGTTCTGAGCACATTTATACAATACGTAAGTTGTTAAAAAATACAATCTTATACTTTTAGTAAGAGTGTTACAAACTGTGTGTATATGTATGTTTGTGAAATGAAATAATATAAAAGAAAGATATTAGAAAATATTAATAGTGTTCATTAGTGTTCATTTATAAGGTATATAGTCACCACATAGTTATTTTGAACTATTCGTTTACTATAATTTTAATAGTCGTCATGACCCGAGAACAAGTCGAATTCTTATAATTTAAAGGAACAGTTATGATTGAATCAATTTAGGGTTTTTCTTTACCAGTTCCTCAGACTCACGTTGTTTGAGCCATATTTTCATACTTTCTTAGATCTTAGAATCTAACTCGAACGTTGTTTTAATCATTTTTCCCAATTCATTTATTTTATCGGTTAATTTCCCATCGTTTTCATTATTTTTAACAATCGTATCATCACCACTGTCGTTAATTTTTAACTGTCGTTTTGTAGTTGAACATGATGCTTTGTTTTGAGAAATTTGATTGTATCCATTATTTGAACTTTCGTTTTGATTGTCAGTTAATTTATCATGATTTCAGTCTGTATCATCTATGTTATTGTAACTTTTTTCTTCGTTTGTCTCGTTCTGAGCGAGCTCTCAGTCATATCAGCTACGAGTCATTCCTGTTTGTTTTGCTCCGGACCACACATTTTCTTCGATGGTGATACACACCTACCTTAGAAATCGTCAAATAAGAAACTGTCGATTTAAATTGAGAGTTGTCGACAATACATTCGTAACTAATCGTTAATATTGGTACTACCGCGGATTGAACAACGTTAACAGGAGTGGCAGCTATTTTTACCTGTTCTGCAAGTGTCAAAAGGTCTAAATATGTTTCTTCGATGTCAAAGCGATCTGCTGAATGATCAACTCCTTCATCGAGAATTTCTTATTGATCAGCTATCTCATCAAAATTATGATAATTAGCCTTAAATTTTTCTAACCGGACATTCAATTTAATTATATTTGGCTCGGTAGTTTGGTATTCTTCTAGAAATTGTTTGAAGTTAGTAGATTGTGCCTTTAAAGTCGTGAACTTTTGTTTAGTTTGCTGATTTGATTTTCCGCCATTTTTTAGGAAGGGAAATGAAAGGATTAGCGTTTCGATTAATAAGCGTTACTTTTTTTATGCTGTGCTCGATAGATCGGTTGATTCTCAATCCCACCCTTCTCGGAAGATGTTAGAATAACTCTCTGGTCCAGTAGTAAGTTGACACTACTCTCTACTGATTCACCACCGTATTTAGGCTTGAACGATAACCTTGATTAAAGTACAAATTTAATAGTCCACTATATTTGGATTGTCAGTTTGTATGAACACTCTCACGTCACACTTTATTCTTAATGTCGCTTGATCGATTTTGGAGAGTTCATAGAGTTGCCGTTACGAATTAAAGTGATAAGAACAGCGCACGATTTATTTGTCTTAAATGCACTTAATGTCTCCAGGATGCAATTTTATTACTCGACCTAATCTCCTCTGCATCGGTGGTAAATTATCATCTTTGATAATGGCAAGCGTCCCTTCCTGGATAGAGTGATCACTTTTGATCCATGTTGAGCGAATATTTAATTGGTTTAAGTACTCTTCGGACCACCTGACCCAAAAATGGTGTCGAATCTTCTCCAGATGTTGCCAATTGGAAAGCCGATTGGTAGCAGTTGATGAAACATCATGAGAAGAGATACTTGTTAACGATTCACCAATCAGGAAGAGACCAGGAGTCAATAGTAGGGGGTCATTAGGATCATTTGATATAGGAGTTAAAGGTCTGGAGTTCATAATGGCTTCAATTTCAATAGTAAAAGTGTTAAATTCTTCGAATGTAAATAAAGAATCTGTTACCACTCTCTTGATGTGATGCTTAAAAGATTTGACACTTGCTTCCCAAAGTCCTCCAAAATGAGGTTAAGCAGGTGGCGTAAAATGACAACGTATACATAAATCGCTTGAAAACTTGAAATATTTTGATCGATGTTCATTAGAATTGAATAAAGCGAAAATCCCTTTCAGTTGATTGTTCGCACCAACGAAATTTGTTCCATTATCAGAAAAAAGGTTAAGAGGTTTTCCTCTACGTGCTAAAAATTTTTTTTAACGCGGCTAAGAATCATTCAGTAGTCAAATCACTGACTACTTCCAGATGTACCGCTTTAATTACGAGGCAAACAAATACGGCTACGTAACATTTTACTCTATTTCGATTTCTAAACTTTTTTCTTTTATGAAAAATGGTCCGCAATAGTCAATACCTACGTTTACGAATGGACGTTTGTAAACTTGAATGATGCCCCTTTAGATGATAATGCCTAACAATAAGATCAGTTATTGAATGAGATTTATGTAAAAGAATAGGATGTTGAACTGTATATGGCGATTCTGCGTTTTTCAATCTCCCACCCACTCTCAAAATGTTATCGTCATCCAAAAATGGGTTAAGAGATAGAATTTTACTTCCTCTAGAGAGTTCTTTAGATTGAGATAATAATCGAATTTCTTCTGAAAAGGAAAATGCCTGAACTATTTTAATTATCCTTCTTTCAGCTCGATCTAATTCATCAACACTTAAAGGCTCATTATCCTGTCGATATTTAAATCTTAAGCAATATGCGACAACCCTTACTAATGTTGAAAAACTAGAAAATGTTAGCAAAAATTCAGACATTTTTTCATTTAATAATAAACAAACGTTTTTCCTTAATTCAGGAAGATCGTTTATTCTCTCAATCTGAAATTGTGGACAAATTTCTTTTTCATTTTGCAGCCAATTTGGACCGTTAAACCAAAGATCATTTTTGAGAAATACATAAGGTCGAATGATTTTGTATTTCAGAAACCTGATTCGCAACAAATGTTTTTAATGAATGAGGAGACGTTTTAATCCAGTTGAGAGTAATTGTCGAGTCAGTCCAGTAAGTAATTAAATCGAAATTTAATTTGAGGTCATTTTTAACCTCCTCGATAACTTTAGTTAGTAATTGCGCGCCGCATAATTCAAGTCGCGGTAAAGAAACAGTTTTTAAAGGAGCTACTCGCGATTTTGCGTACACGAGTTTAACAAGACTTCTCCCAAATTTATCGACGGATCTTAAGTATACGCAAGCTCCGTAACCCTTTTCACTGGCGTCGCTAAATCCATGTAATTTTATTTTAACGCTATCTGAAATCAAAATTCTTCTATCAAAGGCAACGTGGTTTAATGCTGGGAGCTGATCGCAATATCGAGACCACATGGTATGTGTGGGTACCGATTCATCCCAATCTAATTTTAATTTTTAAAGCTCTTGCATTATTTGTTTTGCTAATAAAATGAATGGACCTAAAAGACTGAGAGGATCGAAAATTTTAACTATCTCCGAAAGAATATTTCTTTTCGTTTTTACTAAGTGTGATTCGATAAAGGTTAACATTCCATAGAATTTTTTGAAATTTACGATCTTGTTCACGAACGAGGACTCTTTGATACATTTTTTCTATATCTGCCGTTACAACATATTTGTATTTACGAAATCTAATGAAATGACTAATTAGATTGTCTTGAATAGTTGGTCCTGTCATTAGAACGTCATTTAATGATAAACCCGTTGTCGTTTCGGATGATCCATCAAATACAATGCGTAGTTTTGTGGATAGACTCGAATTTTTAATCACAGCGTGATTTGGTAAATAAAATCCTTCATTTTGAATTGCAGTATCAGTAAAGTCAGTCCTTTGCCCGAGAGTAATATATTCGTTTATTACTCTTATGTATTCCTTCGCAAAATTAGAATCTTTTTCAAACTTATAGAAAAGCGTTTTTAATCGTTTTAAGGCTCTTGAATAAGAATTTGCGAGTTCAGAAATTTTTTAATTATATAATAACGCGATCTTATATTGACAGGACTGAACTCGGCTTACTGTTTTGAGAAAGAATTCTTCACATTTAACTTCTTCTCTTGACCAAATTACATTCTTGTATCCTTCTTTGATTTCCCAAAAACGAGTTAACGTATCTTGTAATTTAGTTAAATTACTTTTTACTGAGTTTACTTGCTTTGAATAATTAAAGTTT
Organism: Leptopilina boulardi; assembly: GCF_019393585.1. Taxonomy (NCBI): domain Eukaryota; kingdom Metazoa; phylum Arthropoda; class Insecta; order Hymenoptera; family Figitidae; genus Leptopilina; species Leptopilina boulardi. The sequence goes on along the minus strand of NW_026137699.1, from coordinate 159,269 downwards.
CCTCCAATTATCCCTCCTAATCGCGTTTTTTGCAAATAAAGATCTTCGCGATTTTTTGATAAATTAATCTGACCTATACATAATAAAGACAACGTCGGTCCAGATTCTCTTAACCCTTTAAGGACGGGAAGGACACTTTTTTAGAGCAATTTTCAATGACATATTTCTCTGCGACTAAGAGTTTTAAAAATTTGAGAGGAAGTCTGTCTTAAGGCGCTCTCACACCTTTTTGGCTGCCTGCAGGTTACCATGGCAACGCATGAGAGTGAGTGCGACAGAAAATTTAAAAATTTGAATATTCAAATTTGCTGACTCACTCACACTCGTGCGTCGCCATGGTAACCTGCAGGCAGGCAGGCAGCCAAAAAGGTGTGAGTGCGCCATTATGTATTTGATATGGCTCTTTCAGAATCCATATTCAAAATTTTGAAAAAATCAAAATTCAAAAAGTTACGGCCATGTTTTTATTCGCTTTAGGAGATGCATAAAACCCTAAAATATCGTGTCCTAAATGTTCAGACATGAAAAGGTGCAAAAGGTTTTTTTTTTAAATTCAAGATGGCGTACCAAAAAAGGCGTCCAAATTCAAAATTTTTTACAAAATCATAACCTAGTGGACGAAATTTTAAAAAATGCTCAAATATGCTTGAAATTTGTTACTCGGCGGGTTTTTGGGGTCGCTGAATCCGATGTTAGTTTTTCAAAATTCAAAATGGCGGATCCAATATGGCGGACGACTTTTTAAAAAATTGATCCAATTTGCCTGAAATTTGTTACTTGGGGGTTTTTAGGGTCGCTGATTACGAATCTGAAGTCCGTTTTTGAAAATACAAAATGGCGGATCAAATATGGCGTACGAATTTTTAAAAAGGCTCAAATTTGCTTGAAATTATTTACTTGAAGGTTTGTGGGGTCGCTGATTACGAATCCGATGTTAGTTTTTTAAAATTCAAAATGGCGGATCCAATATGGCAGACGACTTTTGGAAAATGTAATGCAATTCGCTTGAAACTTGTTACTCAGGGGTTTTTGGAGTCGCTGATTACGAATCTGAAGTCAGATTTTTAAAATTTCTAAAAATTTAAAAATGGTGGATCCAATATGGCGGACGAATTTTTAAAAATCGTTTTGATTCGTCTGAAATTTTTTACTGTGGTTTTTTTGGGGTCGCTGATTACGAATCTGAAGTCAGATTTTTAAAATTTCTAAAAATTTAAAAATGGTGGATCCAATATGGCGGACGAATTTTTAAAAATCGTTTTGATTCGTCTGAAATTTTTTACTGTGGTTTTTTTGGGGTCGCTGATAACGAATCCGATGTTAGCTTTCAAAATTTCAAAATGGCGAATCCAACATGGCGGATAAGTTTTTTTAAAAACCATTAATTTTTGCTTGAAAAGATAGTTGTGATTTATTATTATTATTAACTTTTTGATGAATAATTTATGGTGGTGGTGGTGGTGGTGTGGAAGACCGTAACAAATTTCAGACGTATCAGAACGATTTAAAAAAATTCGTCCACCATATTGGATCCATCTTTGAATTTTTAGAAATTTTAAAAATCTGCCTTCAGATTCGTAATCAGCGACCCCAAAAACCTCCGAGTAACAAATTTCAAGCAAATTTAAGCCTTTTTTAAAAAGTCGTCCGCCATATTGGATCCGCCATTTTGTATTTTCAAAAACGGACTTCAGATTCGTAATCAGCGACCCCAAAAACCCCCGAGTAACAAATTTCAGGCAAATTGGATCAATTTTTTAAAAAGTCGTCCGCCATATTGGATCCGCCATTTTGAATTTTGAAAAACTAACATCGGATTCGTAATCAGCGACCCCAAAAACCTACCGAGTAACAAATTTCAAGCAAATTTAAGCCTTTTTTAAAAAGTCGTCCGCCATATTGGATCCGCCATTTTGTATTTTCAAAAACGGACTTCAGATTCGTAATCAGCGATCCCAAAAACCCCCAAGTAACAAATTTTAGGCAAATTTACAAGAGGTAAATTCGAAGGCAAATTTAAGTTATCACGATATGATGAATTCTCATATCGGGATCATTCGGGATACAATTTGTAATAGACGGAATTGTAAGGAAGTCAAGAGTTTTTTCAAATTCATTATATGTTAAACGAAAAGTTATCGTGACTACGTGTATTGTTACCGTCGTCATGTTATTAAGAGCCCCTACAGGTATCGAGCATTTTCGTTTGGCTAAACCCAATTTATTTGCTAAATTTTCAGTGACGAAATTAGCAGTAGAACACGTATCTAGTAATGCGCGACATTTAAAAAATTCCTTATTTTGATTCGCAACTCGTACACATACACTAGTCATTAATTGGTTATTGGGCTCGCGAATAATTACTGAAAATGCAAGGGGCCTTGTAACAACCGCAGAATCTCGGGAGGGAGTGTTGGAATATTTAAATAACGCGCTCATATTCTACGATTCTCACTTGATTCCGCTAGTCAGTTCCTATATCTCCCGCTAAGCGTGAGAGTCGACTTCCGCCTTCTCACTCTTACTTTTTGTTCTGCGTACGATGTGAGAAGATCGTCAATAAACGGTAGTATATTTTTGTGTTTAATTCTTGTGTTGTTCACTTATTTTTAATAACCCAAACCACCAGTAAGACAATAGATAATAATTATCAAAATAATTAATTGAAATTAATTTTTTGATTAAGGAAAATTTTTATTGTAGGCGTAATTATGAAAATTTGGTGTGAATTATTTTTAAGTATTTAATAATAACACGGTGCTTTTTATTTTATGTTGGTCATGCTAACAATAAGTGTTTTCAACAAATATTAATTTTACAAATGAACTGTAAACGAACATGATTGGATAAAAATACTCCAAGTTATGAAGGTTTTACAAATTTTTGATAATTTTTTAAAAAATCTATTCAAATAGGGCTCGTTGGATGCAGAATTTAATAGCGCTACAAAAGAAAAAATGTTTAAATTAAAATTAACGATGAAAACATCAGTTAAAGTTGAAAAATTGCGAGAAAAATAACAACACCATTCTTCTTAGTTTTTTGTGACCTACAACCTCCAATAGGTTTCATAAGAAGTATATTAAAAAAAAAATTTTGTAGCACCGTGTAATTTTTATTTTTTAATATTTATATCCTTCATTATTTTTTCGTTATTCCATTTGCAGTAGTATAGGTAAATAACTAATTCACACCAAATTTTCATAACTGCGCCAACAATAGAAATTTTTCTTAATAAAAAAATTGATTTCAATTAATTGTATTGATAATAATTATTAACTCTACTTCATATTTAGACCAAAACTATTCTTTTTTTCTACATTACACGCATATTTTAAAAGTGTAATTTGTATAATTTTCCATTTTTAAATTTATATATTATTAATATTAAAAAAATTAATTAAAACTGAACATAATCCTTGGCTAACTTTCATTTCAAGAATTGTTTCGATGGTTAAGATAATTTTTGCTTTGTTATATACTGTCAAAACAAAAAATCCAATTTTAATTTATCTCGACGTTTTCCGCAACCAATAAAATCACTTGTCACTTAAGAGCGAGATTTTTTTTAATAATAGTTGCTCGGTTGGTTAGGTATTACGTTTGCTTTCGTCAAACCCGTGTTCAATCCCCGTTCCCCCCAAATTTATTTTTAAAATTAATTTCGTTTTTTGAAGTCTCTAAAAAATTATTTAATCAAGTATGAGTCCCTAAATTTAAGAAATTATTTCTTTTTATTTTTGAAAATTAAAATTTCTTACATTTATTTATTTATTAAACTGATTCAAATTAAAAATAATAATTAAATAATAATTTTAAAACACAGCTATCTGGGCGAAAATTTAACGAATATTAAATTTAAATCTCCAATCAAGGTTCGAGCTGAACCTTTAACAAATATTTAATTTAAAGCTTCACTCAAGTTTCGAGCTGAACCTGTAACGAATATTTAATTTTAAGCTTCACTCAAGGTTTGCGCTAAACATTTACTCAAGTGCGGACATTTAAATATTTACAGAAGCTTTACTTAACCTTTATTCTAAATACTGCGAACATTGAAAATAAATATTTAATAAATATTTATTAAATCTTCGGTGCTACGTAGGCGGGGGTCCCGTACATGAAGTGAACTTATTTGATATAAAAACAAATGTTTAAAAAATATAAGTTTTGTATGTCAAATAATATAAGTGATACAAAAAGGAACAATTTCATGAAAAAATTTAAGAAAATTGTTCCTCTTCGTATCCCTTACATTATTTGACATATGAAACTTATTTTTTTTGAGGGGAATTTACTAGTTAAGGCCAGGCTCCTCCAAAAACCGTGTTTTTTTCAAACAAATTTTATTTATATTACAAAAAATATTTATAAATCAAAGTTTTTATAAATTAAAAGACTTATAAAAGTACTACTTGAAAAAAATTTTTTTTCTTATTTTTTCAAAATGGCAGCTCCTAAAATCGCTGCCGAAACGCGTCCTTCGTGTTGGTGGGTGACAGGATAACTCAAAAACGAATCATCTGAAAGCAAAAATCAAAACGGTTTCTTAATCTGTATCACATTGGCTATGGTGTGAACTACAATAAAATATTTTCACCAAAAAAAACAAAATGGCAGACTTTTTAAGTATTTTACCCTTTTTTTCACTTTTAATTGTTTATAACTTTTGTAAATAACAATGAATATTTTTGGTTGTAGTTCACACCATAGCCAATGTGATACAGATTAAGAAACCGTTTTGATTTTTGCTTTCAGATGATTCGTTTTTGAGTTATCCTGTCACCCACCAACACGAAGGACGCGTTTCGGCAGCGATTTTAGGAGCTGCCATTTTGAAAAAATAAGAAAAAAAATTTTTTTCAAGTAGTACTTTTATAAGTCTTTTAATTTATAAAAACTTTGATTTATAAATATTTTTTGTAATATAAATAAAATTTGTTTGAAAAAAACACGGTTTTTGGAGGAGCCTGGCCTTAAAAATGTTTACACTTGACTACCGGTATTGCACCTCATATTACCCTTATTACTAAGTATTACACGTTATTACAAAGTATTACAAGTTATTACAGTGATATTACATCTTAAGGTTACCAAACCAAACATTATGAAATATAAAGAATATTTGATTGTCTTTCTCGTAACAATAATTATCCAGAATGTTTTATTTTTTTGTGTAAAATAAATCATTTTTATATTGCCTTTCTATAAACATTCATTTAATAAACCTTTCCACAACTTAGAATTAATTTAACTAAGTTTACTAAATTTAACTAACTAACTAACCCTAATAGGGTGTAATCGTAAGTTCAGATTAGGCAAAATTAATAATAATTTAAATTTTAAATAAATATGACATAACAGAACATACAAATTCTGGTGCATCAGCCTGGGTTAAAATATTAAATAAATGATGCTTTTTAAAGAATTTTGCAATATTAATTAAAAATATAAATAATTAAATCAATAATTTAAAAAACAATTAATATTTTTTTTTATTCTTTTTTTTATTTATTACACTTGTCTGTGACACGAACAGTGTCTATAAGGGAGCCACACAAAAAAAGAGAAACATAAAATACAAATTTCTGTCATTCTGACATACACAAACGGTCGTCGAGTACAAAGATCGATACTTCTCACAAAACTCTTAATTAAAGTACGGTTATCATAAGATAAAACAATTAACCAATTCTCAGATGGAGAAAGATTCTTATAAAAATCGGAAGCAAAATTTTCGAGCAATTGTTCGCAAGCTGGACAGGAGGTTAAAATATGTAAAAGATCTTCGTCTTCCAGATTACAGCTGGAACAAGTAGTGTCAGGGAGGAAAACATACTTTTTTTGTTAAAATAAATACGGGTAATATGTCCATTTAAAAGTCTACATTGAGCAAAAATTTATTTTAAATAAAATGGAATGTGTAAGAGAAAACAATGAATAAATAAACAGTTAATAAAATAAAATAAAAACTCAGGGTAAATGAGGACAGATTGTCGTCATTAACCTAATTGAAAAAAATTAAAAATTCAAGTCAATTTATATTATGGGAGTCATAAGGAATAAGAAAAAAATTTGGTATGATTTTTAAGTCTGTTTTTTTTCAAATGCGAGACGAAATACTAAAATAGTTTGACTTTGATTTTTAAGTTTTTATGCATTGAGCGATAACTTTTTTTATCTTGCTGCCAATTGTCAAGATAAAAGCTTGGGAATACTCAAAACCTCTTGCAGGTGATTTGAGGTTAAAATATTGACGTTGAACTTAATTTTAAAATCCAAACCCCTGTATAGACATATGTTTGTTCACAAATACAAAAATTAGAAACATAAAACTAACATTTTTTATTCTACACTACATTACACTTACAAATTTTGTTTACTTTTTTCAAAAATGTTAACCAATGTCTAAAAAAAAGAGAACTTCTCGTAGTCAAGCTCAAAACAATCCTTTATTAGCAAATGAAATACTAACTAATAATCAAACTGCATTTGAAACTTATAATAGAAAAACTGACTCTCCACATCCTTATTCTAGACAAAATAATAGTGTTATAATTAGTGGCAATACAGCAAACGACGAAACAATAACTAATTTTGAAGAATATATTGACACAAATTTACTAAATTTAACTGACATTTCTTCTACCATAATCAGAACAATCTTAAAACCAGATAACGTAGAAACATATACTAAATCAGAATCTGAATCCGAAACAAAACCTCTAGAAAATAATACAAAAACCCCATATAACAATTTAGACAAATCAATTTCAGATAAAGACGATATTTTATAACTATTAATTAAAGACAAACAAAACAAATTTATAAATATTGCCGATTACTATAATAGAAAAATAGTGCAAGAAACACAAGAAACGATTTTTAATAATCAAGTCGTCTCACTTCGTGATGCCTTAGAAATAGTACCAATTTTTTCGGGCGATAACATACCTTTAGAACAATTTATTTCATCATGTAAAGAAGCCAAAAGCCTATTACCCCAAAATGCAGTGGCAAACTTAACAAAACTTATTAAAACAAAAATTGGAGGCAAAGCTCGACAATCTTTATTAAATGATTCCTATGATAACAATAATGAATAAATAGATAGCTTAAAAAATGTGTATTCTTCAAATAAATCTGTATACCAACTACAGGGTGAATTAGGAAGCATTTATCAATGGGAAAACGAAAAAGTTATTTCTTACGCAACTAGAATACCGGAAATAGGAAATAGAAGTTTAGATTCACATAGGCGAAGTAATCAAGGAAGAGAAGATCAAAATTTCGTAACTGGATTTAAAAAAGATATTTTATATTGTTTTATTAGAGGATTAAAAACAGACATTGAAACCAGATTAGAAAACGTAAATTCATTTAAAGATGCCATAAATAATGCTATTGAAGTTGAAAGGAAATTAGCAGCAAATTTAGCTTTAAGAGCTTCCCATAGGAACAGGGTGGAAAAATTAGAAACAAAAAAAGGTAAAATCCACATCATGAGGGAATAATTGATCTGTCAAATATGTAACAAAATAGGTCATTCAACCATAGTTTGTTGTTAATTAAAACAAAATTTTAATTACCAAAGTGCAAACAGAACAAACAATTGGAATCAAACATACAATAACCCATTTTAATATCCGCGAAATCAGAATCGACATTATCAAAATCAATGGAACCCACATCAACAATATCAAGAACAATGAAAACCTAAACATAACAATAGACAATATGAACAAACAAATTACAGATCTTCTGAATATCCACCTAATCAAAGGAATACCCCATATAATACTTATCAAGCTCAAAAAGAATGTTCCTATTGTAAAAAACCTGGTCATCTTATTAGTGAATGTCGTAAAAAAATATACAATAACCAACAAACACAAAATCATCAATACAGACCACAACAAGAACAGTATCAACCACAACAACAAAGATTTTAACCACGAAATCAAGGAAACTCCAGACTCCTCCCCAACACAGATGCTGCTGCAGGGGAAGCTCGTTAGAAGAAAATAATGAACCTACTACACAGAAAAGAAATATAAAATAAATATTAGTACAGGCAACCCCATTCCTTCAATAACTACAACAGTTAATGGTTTAAAATGTCCAACAAATATAATGATAGATACAGGAGCAAGTAAAAATTTATTAAAATTAAATACTATCGACCATGGAATTCAAATTGAACAAGATGAATTATTAAGATTAACAGGAATAATCACCCAGTATACACACTAGGAAATAATAAATTAAATATATTTGGTTTTCCAACAATTTTCCATTTAATGCAAAATAACTTTCCAATTACAGAAAACGGAATATTAGGTTCAGAATTTTTTTTACAAAATAATTTTAACATAAATTACACATTAAAATGCTTAGAAATAAAAGGTAAAAAATATTTTTTTTAAATCCAGAAAAACCTAAAAATACAATACATAACAATAATAACTAAATTAATAATATTTCTTCCAATAAAAAAATTGAAGATATTAAAAAACAACAAGACTTGACCATTTAAATGAAGAAAAATTATCACATGTAGAAAAACTTATTGCAACAAATTCTGACAGATTCCAACTACCAGACGAACCACTAGAAGCTACACCTCATTTAGTGCATGCAATTCCAACCATCGACGATAGACTAATTATAACAAAAAAATACAGATATCCACCTGTCCACAAAAAAGAAATAACTACACAAGTGAACGAACTTTTGAAAAACAAAATTATTAAACCTTTCCGGTCACCATACAATACTCCAATTTTTCTAGTACCCAAGAAACTTGATTCTCACGGCGAAAGAAAATGGAGAATGGTATTAGACTTCAGAAAATTAAACGAAAAAACCATTTCCGACAACTTTCCTTTGCCTAATATTTTGGAAATACTTGACCATCTAATGCCCGTTGTTTCTCAGTATTTGACTTAGCAACAGGTTTTCACTATATTCCAATGGACAAAAAAGATTCCTAAAAACCTAAAAATCGAAAATGACCTCTTTGTGTATTTAGACGACATAGTATTATATGCAGAAACTCTAGAAGACTACTAAAAAAAGATACCCCCTTCCTATGGACTGAAAAACAACAAAATGCTTTTGATAATTTAAAAGAAAAGCTATGTGAAAAACCTCTTTTGCAAAGACCAGATTTTACAAAACCATTTGTCCTTCCAACAGATGCATCAGGATATGACATTGGAAGCATACTTTCTCAAGGTAAAATTGCTTGGACAAGATAAACCAATTGAATACACATCCCGTACTTTAAACGATAATGAAAGAAAATTCGATACATACCAAAAAGAAGCACTAGCCATAGTTTATTGTGTACAACATTTTAGACCATATCTTTTCGGTAGAAAATTTACATTAAACCATTAGTATGGTTTCAAAATTCAAAAGATCCCTGCTCAAGAGTAACAAGATGGAGATTAAAATTAGCTGAACACGAATTTGATGTAATACATAAGGCAGGTAAAATAAATGTAAATGTTGAAGCACCGTAACCCTCTTGATAAAATTGAAAATATTAATAAAATTAATTACATATGTGAAAACTATTACAAATATACAGAATCTGATAAATTGTAATTAGATGTAAGTTTTAGTTTCGACTTGTGGCTAAGTATATCATAGGTATAGGTGTAAATTTTATAAGTTTCATGTCAAGTCAATGTATAAAACATATATTTTTCTTAATTAGAAGCTTTTCGATCACATCACGTTGATCATCTTCAGTAACACTAAAATATTAAACAATCGATTAGTTGTTATTATTGTGAACTTAAAAATTATTCCTGCAATATTGCATTAAAAAATTACAAAAAATATGGAAAATATTGCACGATGGTGACATTATTTTATATAAAAATTAGAGAAAAATAATAAAAGTATCAAGCATACACACAGCAGTTTAATATTTTAGTGTTAGTGAAGATGATCAACGTGATGTGATCGAAAAGCTTCTAATTAAGAAAAATATATATTTTATACATTGACTTGACATGAAACTTATAAAATTTACACCTATACCTATGAGAATCTGATAAAGAAGACTATAGTGAAGAAGAATCTAATGAAGAAGAATCCAATAATGAAGAAGAATCTGATAATAAAGAATTTAGTGAAAAAGAACCCAACAATGAAGAATTCAGTGAAAACAATTCTAATGAAGAAAAACTTAATAAAGGAAAATCAAATGAAAAAGAATCAAATAAAGAATCAAGTACGAAATCATATAAACTTCAAGAAAAACAATTCGATGAAGAAGAATCCATTGACAAAAAATCAAATTTAGTGAAATCTACAAGAAAAAGAAGAAACAAACAAAATGAAAAGAATATAAAAAAGACTAAAACCAACTGCAAAATAAATGTAGCTGTAACAAGAAAGCAAGCAAGGAAAAATTATAATGAAAATCTCGAAGAAAATAAGAAAATCGAACTCAATGAAGAAATAAAAAGGAAAAACGTTAAGAAAAAGAAGAATAAGACAAGAAGAGAAACTAGTGAATCTGAAGAAGTATATAAAAATACCAAGAAGCAAAAATAAAAATTATTAAAAGAAAAGCTCCCCTTCAAAGAAAAAGAGGGAGACCCAAGAAACAAAATCATGAAATAAATAAATCTAATGATTCTTCTAACCCAAAATATAATAATAAAAATGAAGAAAATTATGACACTAGTTCCAGTGACAAAGAATTTTTTACAGATGAAACCGAAAGTGAGTCCTTAGAAGAAATATTTTTACCTAAAATAAATCCAGAAATGAAAAACACACTGCATCAAGCAACAGATAATAAATCTCGACCCCCACCGGAGCCACCCTCTTCTCAAGATATTCCGACGGTAGAACAATTACCTATAAAACGAAACATAATAGAATGTAGAGACCAACTTACAATGCGAAAAGATAATTTCGCTTATTTTACTTCGATAACAAGCGAACCTAGAGATACGGGATCAAAATTACTTTTTCAAAGAAACGAATTGCCAAAATTTAAAAATTTCACCTTAGGACAAGTTAAGGAATATCACCGTGGTAATAAATATCACTTAGTATTACTAATTGATTGAAATATAAAACTGAACCTTACAGATAAACTAAATTTTATTAAATCAGCTATAAACTCATTATCTGTAAAAGCTAGAGAATTAAAATTACATTTAATAAGTATATCAAAAACTGCAGAAATAAACCCTATATCCTGGAATGAAATTTTGAATATTATAAATGACGTTTTTTCCGATTTCACATTAAAAATTATTATTTGTTTGGGAATAACCCAATTCCCATCCAAAGAGAAACAAAAAGATTTCATAGAAGAAGCACATTCTTCAGCATTAGGAGGACATAAAGGAGTATCAAAAACATACAACAGAATTTGTCAAAATTTTTATTGGCAAAATGTAAAATTAGACATACAAAAATATATACAATCTTGTCTTAAATGCCAAATAATAAAATTAGTGCGCGTAAAAACTAAACATCCTATGGTTATCACAGATACTCCAGGTACAGCGTTTGAAAAGGTCGCCATGGATATGGTAGGGCCATTACCTGTAATAAAAAAAGGAAAAGAATATATATTAACAATACAAGATAATTTTACTAAATATTCTCAGTAAGACGATTGGCTTGAATTAGCAACCTTTTCTTATAATACTGGTATGCATGAAGGAACACGTTGCACCCGATACGAATTAGTTTTCGGCAAATTAGCCAGACAACCATCTAGTAAATCTCTAGCAGACCATGAAAAACTCGAAACATACGATGATTATTTAATAAAACTAATAACTCGTTTACATGAAATCAGAGGAATAGCTAGAGAACATCTAATTACTGCAAAAGAAAAATCAAAAACATATGACAAAAAAATAAACCCACAAAATTTCAACATAGATGACGAAGTATTTTTATTAAGCGGACCCAAACCAAAGAACTTTGGTGATCAATAGACTAGACCCCATAAATTTTTAGAAATCCTAGGAGAAAGAAATATTAAAATTGAAATAAAAAATAAACCAAAAATAGTACACGTAAGCAGACTCAAAAAATCAAAATTACAAAACAAAAACTAAAATATTTTTCTGTTCTAGTTTAGGCTAACACCATCATAACTCGATCTACCATTTCCAGTTAAAGAAGAAAAGGAATACAAAATATATTTAATTTTTCAGAAAAACCAAACAAAAAAGGATAAATTTCTCTATGGTAACATTATTTTTTATTTACTACGAAAACTTTTTTAATTATCTACATTCTTTTCAAACTTACTGAAATTATAGTCACCCAAACATGCTTTTTTATCTTAAATTGTTGAGAAAACGATCGAATATTAATTCAGGCGCCTGAAAGCAGGCTATTTTCTATTCATTTCTTATTAACAGGTGTGTATGTGTGTTATCTGTTTCCCCGAAAACTGCGAGCATTTCTCGGAATGACTCAGTGATTGTTAAATTGTACGCGAGGAAAGTCACGTCGTGTTTGTAAAAACCGTATTTAATTGTTAAACGTTTAAGAGCACTAAGAGTTACAGTTAATAGTGATCTCAGCCTTCCATTCAACCTAATTATTCTAAATTGAATAAATGTTAATTATTGGACATATTAATTATCTTGTGATTATTCTTACTCCACGATTTCTAGCTCCTCCTTTAATACGAAAATAAACATGGTCCTTCGAGCGGGATTTGGAGTGAATAATACACTAAATAAACTAAATTTCTTCGAAATATTGAAAAAACAATAATCGTTGTTTAATTATTGTTTAAGTGTTGAATGTGAATGGAAAGTTAAATAGTGCAAAGCAGTTGTAACTGTTTATGTGAAAAATTAACTCTTTCCTCATGTCGTAAAATTCACCTAAATTATTATTAAAAATTCAAGTGTACTAATTAACAAATTAACAAGCTGAAATGTTGATGGACGCTATCATTTCCCCTCCGAGGATATTTTGCCGTCAATTTAGTGCCCCTCTCTCACTGTATCAAAGAGTTTCCCGCTTTGATGTGGAAATTTCAAAAGGAGGGAAAGACTGGCAAGCATCGAGGAGAGGAGAAGTATCTGGTGACGCTTACGAGTTCCCCGCCAAATTTTCATTCCTTCTATGCTGCTGTTGACCTTGTTCGCCCAGCTGAGGAAATCATCAAGGAAACTCAAAGCGCAAGTATACTGGCCGTTGCTGTCAGAATTCGTTTTCTCACTGTTGAGGTTCTTTCCATTGCGTTTGTCATTTCTGCTTTCACAACATTGCGGATAATCTCCGATAAAACAATTTATTGTACACATGAGTATTTGGTGAATTTAATTAAATTTAAAAACCACTATTTTCTGTTTTAACACTATAACAATTACTGTAATAATTTTATTTAAAGTAGAGTGTTGATTATTGTATTGTTAATTTTGAAATTATTTCCATTTTTTTGTATAAATTTTATGAGATCAAAATGGATCAATTATTAATTGAAATGGAAAATTATTATGATCAAATAAATAGAACAATAACTAATTTCAAAAAGATCGGTAAAGGCAACGTAAATACAACAATTGTCAAAGGTCGTCTTGATTTGTTACTTCAACGCTGGAGTACGGCACAGAATTTAGATGTGAAAATTGTGACTACTGCTACTGCTGAGGAAAAATTAAAGTATGAATATTTTACAAAGTCTCACTTTTAAAAATTGAAGATGCGTTCTTAAAAGCTTTTGATTTTTTAAATGATCAACAACATTCATTGTCGGTATTAGATGCTTCCATCAAGAAGCCTTTAAATGAAACTCAGGTAAAATATGAATCGATGAATGTTAAACTTCCTCAAATAACGTTGCCAGAATTTTCGCGATTTATTCGAAGCATTAATTATAAAAAATGAAACTTTATCGAATATCTCTCGGTTGCATTACTTGAAAACTTCTGTTAAGGGGGAAGCTATTCAATTGCTAAAACATATTATGGTAACTGAAACTAATTTTACTGTGGCATGGGATTTACTCAAGTCTCGTTACGACAATGAACGCGCAATAATTACAGCGCATCTTCAATCATTTATGAATATTTCAAAAGTTAGTAATAATTTGCCCGACGAATTAAAATCACTTATAGATACAACGAATGAGGCTCTTTTAGCAATTAAAAATTTGAAACGTCCGGTTGATGAATGGAGTGATCTTTAGTTTTCATAATTACTCAAAAATTGGACACTTCGACACTTAAGGACTGGGAGGTGAAGTTGGGTTCCTCTAATTCATATCCGAAATTTGAAACGCTTATGGAATTTTTACTTACTCACGTTAGAGCTTTAGATGCTATACAATGTGCAAAAAATGCTAATTTTGATAAAAATAAAAATTTTAAACAAAGTGTAAAAAGCCATGTTTCTAACTCCGGCCTTAGGTGTCTTTTGTGTAAAGAAGCTCATCACTTGAGAAATTGTAATGAATTTAAAGAATTGCCTATTAAAAAAAGGAAGGAATTAGCTTTGCGACATCGTTGTTGTTTTAATTGTTTGTCTCTCGGTCATAATCCGCAGAAATGTTTTAGCAAGGTTAAATGTTCTAAATGTAATCGTAAACATCATACTTTATTACATTTCAATAACAGGGATGAGGTTCAAATTGAAAGCGTTTCAGTTTCAGCGACAGCTTGTCAAACTGCGATTATTCCGTCAACTTCTGGGGTGAGCCATGTTGAAAACGAAAATCAAAGCGTAAGTGTTCTTAACGTAAAGGTCGGAGATACTAATACAGCAATTAATTTATTTAATACGAATTTTAATTTATCAGGAAGTACTCTCTTGGCGACGGCGTTAATAAAGGTTAAAACGGAGTGGGGACGAACTGCTGAATTTAGAGTTTTGATTGATCAAGGGTCAGAATGTTGTTTTGTATTAGAAAGAGCAGTTAGAATTTTGAGTCCTCGATATGATCATGTGAAAGCTCTTGTTTACGGGGTGGGAGGTCATAATGTTGGGGAGTCTAAAAAACTTGTTCACTTTGAATTTATTTCAAAGGAGGAGGGTTATCCAAACATTTCATTGAAGGCCTTAGTTTTGTTTAATTTAACCTCTTACAATCCACCGAAAAGACCTACATTTTGTGTCGAGAGCAGTTTGGAGGGTATTTTTCTGGCCGATCCAGAACCCTTTAGTAACACGCCAATTGATTTTATCTTAGGTGCTGATAAATTTGGAGATTGTTTATTGAACGGTATTAAGCGAAAAATAATGGGTTCTTTGACTGCTCAATCCACGATTTTTGGATGGATTCTTTCGGGTTCCCTTTCGGATCAATCGCGTGCAAATACTGAAACTCAATTGTGGCATCACAATATAACCACTTAAGTTCTGCAGAACGAATTGTCTCGCTTTTGGCAATTGGAAGAGGCGCCTTCGAGTACTTCGCTAACTGACGAAGAAATTCGGTGTAAAAATTATTTTGTTAAAACACATACTCGGTTACCTTCAGGTCAATACATGATTCGCTTACCCTTTAAAACCGATCCCCCTATTGCAATCGGTGATTCCTTTTATAGAGCAAAAACTATTCTTAATAAGGTGTGGCAGCGTTTGTCAAATAAACCATAAGTAAAGAAACAATATTCCGATTTTTTGTCTAAATATGAAGAATTGGGTCATATGAAGCGACTTTCGGTGGAAGAATATGAATCTTATTCTCAAGTGGTTTATTTGCCTCATCACCCAGTTATAAGAGAAAGCAGATTCACCACTAAACTACGTGTAGTTTTTAATGCTTCTAGCTTAACTTCGAATGGCTCCTCATTAAATTCCCATTTCTTGATAGGGACTAAGATATTGAACGATTTGATTTCAATTTTGATGCGTTGGAGGGAATATCGTTATGTTTTCATCGCCGATGCTGAAAAAATGTTTCGTCAGATCTTGGTAGACCCTAGGGATGTTAATTATCAAAGAATTCTTTGGTATTCTAAGGATGGAAAGTTGGAAATCTTCCAATTGTTAACTGTCACCTACGGCACAGCATGACGAATTTCTTCTTCCCTTTCTTGCTAATCGCGTTATAAAACAGTTAGTTATTGATGAGGGTGATAGATTTCCTTTGGCAAAATCGATTTTGGAAGAGGATGCGTATGTTGATGACTTTCTATTCGGGTCTGATGAATTGGAGGAAGCCGAACAAACTCAAATCCAGGTTGCGGAGTTGATGGAGTGTGGAGGTTTTCACTTACGTAAATGGGTATCGAATTCTGAGATCTTGTTAAAAAAATTGTCCGGAGGGAGAACATGAACGCGCGATTCAGATTACTTTAGACCAAGATGTGAAGCTGAAAGTACTGGGGCTCTTTTGGGACCCTGGTGAAGATAATTTCCAATTCAAGGTCTACAATGAGGACATTCCTGTCCCAACTAAACGAAAGGTTTTGTCTGTTATCTCGAAACTGTATGACCCATTTGGATCGTTGACTCCTGTCACGATTGTTGCTAAATTGATGATTCAGGAGCTATGGTTGCATAAGCTTGAGTGGGACGATTCATTACCGGTCGATTTATTAAAAACTTGGAATGATTATTATCACTCTTTGATCGAATTGGAAAAACTTAAGATTTCTCGTTGGACCGAAAAAACAAAATCGGATGTTACTTATGAACCACATGGTTTTGCAGACGCCTCCTCAAAAGCTTATGCAGCTAATGTTTATATTCGTATTGTTGATGAGGATGGCAATGTTAAAATCACTTTGATTATGGCTAAATCTAAAGTAGCCCCCTTAACTCCGGTTAGTATTCCAAGATTGGAATTGTGTGCAGTGGTCCTATTGGCGAAGATTATGGGCTATATAGTTTCTACCTTGAATTATGAGGATTGCAATTTATATTGTCACACTGATTCGACTGTAGTGCTGGCCTGGTTGAACAAACACCCCTCTAATTGGCGTACTTTTGTGGCCAATCGAGTTGCACAAGTTCACGAGTTGGTTCCCACTGCAAAGTGGCGCCATGTTCCTACAGCTGAAAATACTGCCGATTGTGCAAGTAGAGGGCTGTCTGCATTGGAATTGTTGAACTTCTCTCTTTTGTGGCAAGGCCCATCATGGCTAAAAAGGAACTCTGTTTCCTGGCCTGATACAATCGCTGTCGTTCCTGTTGATGTTGACCTAGAAATGCGTCAAGTTTCTAACCATGTCTCTAATTTTAGCTGCGACTTGCAAATTGCTGATCGTTTTTCCTCGTGGCCTAGACTTTTGAGAGTTACTGCCTATTGTATGCGTTTTGTTTCAAATCTCTGAAATTAAAAGGTTAATTAGAATCCTACTGTTGAATTGCAAAATTCTGGAAGAAATCTTTCTTCACGGGAAATCTTTCAAGCAAGAATACTGTGGATTCAAAAATTACAAAGGGGATATTTTCTGAATGAAATATGTGACCTACAAAATGGGGAAGAAACAGTATCCGCTAAATCGTCTCTTAAAGCACCTTTTTTAGATTCTCACGGAATTCTTCGTTTGGGAGGACGTTTACATAATGCCCCCATAAGTTACGATTGAAAGCACCCAATTATTTTGCCTCGTCATCATATCAGTGAAATAATAGCTTATCATGCACATTTTGAGAACATTGCATGGAGGTTTGCAATTATCCTTACACATTTTAAGACAAAATTTTTGGATAGTTGGAGTTAGATCCTTAATGAAGGGACTTATCGGAAAGTGTATTCGGTGTGTTAGAGAAAGGGCCGAAATTACACAACAATTGATGGGTAGTTTACCTGACTTTCGAGTTAACCCCTCTCGTCCATTTACTCATACGGGTATGGATTACGCGGGTCCATTTGATGTCCGTTTTGATTCATTTCTTTTTGAACTAGTCACTGATTACACCACTCCCACCTTCATGGCTGTCTTTTCTCGCTTTGTGAATCCAAGAGGTACACCCCCTCATGTGTATAGCGACAATCGGACTAATTTCGCGGGAGCCCGAAATGAATTGAAAAAGGTTGTCAAGGCCCTACATTCTGATGTCGAATTGAAAAATCACTTTGCGACCAGGGAAATTGATTGGCATTTCATGCCTCCTAATGCTCCACATTTTGGTAGGTTGTAGGAGGCGGGGGTGAAAAGTGTGAAATACCATCTGAAACGTATCGTGGGACTACTTAAATTTACATATTAAGAATTCAATACCTTGCTTACAAGAGTCGAGGCAACCCTCAATTCTCGCCCTATTGCTCCGCTCCATGATAATGTCGAGGACTTCTCATATCTGACACCCGGTCATTTTTTAATCGGTGCACCTATAATAGGATTGCCTGAAGTATCCCAAGAGTTTACTCCGATAAATCGCCTTACTCGATGGCAACAAGTTCAAAGAACCTCGGAAATTTTTTGGCGCAAATGGTACAGCGATTATTTACATGTGCTACAAAAAAGGTATAAATGGTTTTCCGTAAAACCGAACTTGAAAGTTGGAGATATGGTTTTCCTCAGAAATGAAAATCTTCCGCCTTGTAAATGGTTATTGGGAAGAGTAACTCAATGTTCAGTAGGCCGAGACAATTTGATTTGTGCTGTCAGGGTTCGTACCGCTAATTCGGAATTTGATCGTCCTCTTGCGAAATTATGTCTTTTACCAATTAATTCCAACGACAAATAAGTGTAAGAAATTTTAACTTGAACGAATTTATTTTACTCTTTGTTTTATATCCATTTAAATTTTGATTGTATATGATTGTTATAATAAATTAATTTGTCATGGCGGGCGGCTGAAGATCACATTTTAATTTAATTTTGATTTTGTGCAAAGACGCGAGACGGGCGGTATGTTGAGATAACGATCGAATATTAATTTAGGCGCCTGAAAGCAGGCTATTTTCTATTCATTTCTTATTAACAGGTGTGTATGTGTGTTATCTGTTTCCCCGAAAACTGCGAGCATTTCTCGGAATGACTTAGTGATTGTTAAATTGTACGCGAGGAAAGTCCGATCGTGTTTGTTAAAACCGTATTTAATTGTTAAACGTTTAAAAGCACTAAGAGTTACAGTTAATAGTGATCTCAGCCTTCCATTCAACCTAATTATTCTAAATTGAATAAATGTTAATTATTGGACATATTAATTATCTTGTGATTATTCTTACTCCATGATTTCTAGCTCCTCCTTTAATACGTAAATAAACATAAATAAATTAAAAATACTGTAATAAATTCAATAATAATAATAATAAATTTTACTCAATAAAATAATGAAAATAAATACTTACCAAAATCACAATATTATTGATGAAAAACAGTCTTTTTAATATATATCACTCATATATGTTTTCGGGTTTTTGACCGGGAATCCATATATTACCATTATTCAGTTTTAATAACATAGGCACGAATATATATTTTAGATATTTCATGTATCACCCTTAATTCAAATACTCATCGATTATAATAATAAAAAAACACAAAATTTATAAATAAACAAAAAAAACATTTTTTAAATATAAATAAATACAGAAATAACATAATAATAAGTAAAACAAGGAGGGGGTCCTTTATGTTTATTTCATAAACATTTTGCTTCCTCATTGTGTGAAGCAAAAAATTTGCTTCCTCGTGGAGGAAGCTATGAATTTCTCAAATTCGATTGATTGATTTAAAAAATTTTGAGTTGAAAACTGTTTTAAATTAATTAAATTTTTTGAAAAATTAAGAAAATTTTAATTAATTTTGGGTGTAACATATACTTTATATATATATATATATATACATATCGATTCGTTTCAATGCAAGGAATACAATTATTATATTTATTAACTTAAATTTTAAAAAAACACAAATTTTTTTATCCAAAATATGAATTTTCGATTTTTTAATTTTTATTAATTCTCAAATTTTAAATCAAATCTATACTTTATATATACCAACCAATTCGTTTCAATGCAGGGAATAAAATTATTTCATATATAAAAATGAATTTAAATAAACACAACATTTTTTAGTATAATGTGAATTTTTGATTTTTTAACATTCATTAATTCTTTAAATTTCGCTCAAATTTATACTTTATATATATATATCAATTGATTAATTTTGACGTAAGGACGACGATTATATTATATATTACCTTAAATTTTTCGATTTAAAAATTTTTTCAATTAAAAAAAACTTTTTGGAGAAAAGACGATATAATTTTTTTTGGGTATTTTTAAAAATCCTCTCGTCATTTTTGAGAGTTTAATTGGTTAAATAAGCCTACAAAATTTTATTCAAATCCATTAAATCCTGTTAAAGATATCGTGTTCTCAAAAACGATCCACACACACATACATCCGGACAATTGATGAGAATCTCATATAACATATTTCTATATAGAGGAAAATTTGTTTTAACCATTTTTAAAAATTTTATAAACGAAAGGACTACAAAGTGTTAAAATAATAGAAATGTGTTATAAATTGTTATTTGAATAATCAGGAAGATTAAAAACACATTTAAAAAAATTCAATATAACCGTGGAATATTTTCTCAATATAACTGGAATATTACCTCAATATAACCTGAATATCCCCTTAATGATACTGGAATATTCCCTCAATGTCACTGGAATATACCCTGAATGTCACTGTGGAATATTCACATGATGCGGACATTTTGATTTTCCTAGAAGATCATGAAAATATTCCACTGTGGTACTCAAGGGATATTCAGGGAATTTACCGTGCTGCTTGTGTATTAAATAAAATTACGATGTCTCTGCGTAAAATGTTTAGATATTAGTAACAAAGCTACATAATTATTATGTTTGGTTAAAATTAAACAAAAAATTAATGTAAAACTTCTCTTATCTAGTGTCACGTCACTGTAACATTTTTGTTAAAAATAAATAATAATAATTAATAATAATTAATTTGAATAAATAAAATAAATAAATATTTATGTAAAATTAATTTTTTTAAATAAATAAATATATTTGTAAATAAATAATTGTTTTTAAATAAACAAATATTTGTAAATAAACAAATATATTTATAAATAGATAATTATTTATAAATAAATAATTATTAATATTTGAAACTAATACTTGAAAAACAATTGTTACAAATATTAAATAAATAAATAATTATGTAATTAATATTAAAAATCGGACAAGTGCGAGTTACACTCGCATTAAAACCGAGGGTTCCGTACCCTTAAACCTAAAATTTGAGGGGTTTAAAGTTTGAAGGCCTAGATAGAAAACATAGACATATTCATAGACATAAACATAGAACATAATCTACGCATAAATTTGAAAATAATGTGAGCGCATAGATTTGAAAATAAATTAATAAAACTAAAAAATAATAAAAATATCAAAAAATAAAAAATGTCAAAAGATAATAAAAATAGTAAATGGTAAAAAATAGAAACTGGCAAATTATAAAGAATGGCAAAACACTACAAAAAAATATAGCAAGCACAATTGGAGTTGAAAAAAATCAAGAATTTGTCCCAAGAAAAGGAAGAAAATTTTATCTTTCTAGGTCAAAAATTGTAAAACTTAAGGAACAAGTCCACTTTTTAAAAAAATTGTATGTTTTGAAAAAACTCAATTAAAAAATTTTTTTGGTGAAAAATCATGATTTTTATCGAAAATTATCAGTTTTTCCTTGAAAACGCTATAATAATCAACTTCAATCGTTCTCGCTATATTTTTTGTAATCTACACGCAAAATTACGTAAAAGTGTATACACTGCGACCTGAGTTTAGAGGCCGGTTTAGTGGGTCGTTCGCTAAACTCAGTAATGAGATTTCCCGAAATCGGCGTCAGCAATCAGGGCCGTACGAACTACTTGAAATACGAAATCCTTAAACTCTTTTTTTGAAAATTCTTCATCTTATAATACATAATATTTTTATTGCAATAATTATTATAATTATATTTTAATTTTTAGATTTTATTATTATTTTATTAATACGTAAAAAAGTATAAATTTGGATTTCTTAGGATAAAATTTTCTTCTTTTTTTATTCGAAAAATCCATGATTTTTTCTAAAAATATGAGTTTTTCTTAAAAACAATATGATCATCAACTCCAATCGTGCTCGCTATATTTTTCCTGTAATCTACACGCAAAAATACGTAAGTATACCAAATATGAACTGTCTTGGTCAAATAGTGTGTGCGCTAGGTGGATTAAACGCTTTTTTTCAAAATTTTTGATTTTTCCTTGACAACGCTATGTAAATTGATCCGAATCATGTTCGCTATATTTTTCCTGTAATTTTCACGTAAAAATACATAAGTGTACCAAATTTGAGCTCTCTATGTAAAAAGATGTGGCAACCAGAGGGGGGGTACATAGTCATTTTCAGGGATTTTTCGTAAAAATTCATGGTTTTTCCTTGACAACGCTATGATAATCAATTCCTATGAAATTCGCTATATTTTTCCTGTAATCTACACGACAAAATACATATGTATACCAAATTTCAGCCCTCTAGATAAATTCGTGTTGCCGCTAGGGGGGGGGGGAAATGCCTTGCTTCACTAGTCTCATTAATAGGGTTCCCCCTTCGGGTACGGAACCCTAAAAATGATCAATATGTAAAATTATAATATTTCTTAAAGATGTTATGTTCTTCATATTTGGAGTTATGAAAGACGATATAAAAAGAAGGAAATCAACATACGGAAGCATCACTACTTATTGTTAGAAAAAAGCCATAAAACGAGTGTTAGATACAGTTTCCAAAATTATCATAGTTCTCAGTGGTTTCGTGCGGTAATAAATTTCTTTAACGACCAGAAGATTTAATCTTAGGAGGTCACTATCACATAAGAAGCTAACTGGAGATTCCTCAATTCACATCTAAAGGTAACCAAACAGTTTTTTGAGTTTATCTCAAAAATAAAAGCCAATCTGATAATTCTGAGTTCGGATTCAGCGTGAAAAAATACATGAAAATAGACTAGTGTAGTGTCTCGGCCAAACAGCTTTTTATTTTTTGTGTGCCTGTGTTATCAAGAATGTTTTATTTTTTTGTGTGAAATAAATAATTTTTATATTGCTTTTATTTAAACATTTATTTAATAAACCTTTCCCCAACTTAGTTAATTTAACTAAGTTAAATTAGGGAATTAGAATAGGGTATAATTGGAAATTGAAATTAGACAAAATTAATAATAATTTAAATTTTAAATAAATATGACATAACAAACAAATTGACAAAAATCAAAAATTCAAGTGAATTTATGTTATGGGAGTCATAAGCAATAAGAAAAAAATTTGTGATTACAACTTATGATTACAACATTAGGTACTAATGGTTTTATATAAATTGCATGTAAATTCTTGAAAGAATTTTCCGTGAATATATCATGCGTTCTATGCAGATAAATATAAAAAATGTTAACTCATGATTATTGTTACATACTAATTTTTAAAATTATTTCATTGAGCTCTTTTGTTCATTACAACTGTAATGAAATCTAATCTATTAATGCACAACGAATTTATTTTTAATTTAAATAGGGTCAGTTGGCGTAGATGGGGACAAAATCCATATTTTTCACAAATTACGTAAGTTTCTTTCTTTAAAAGGCAATATATGCGGGTTTATTTTTTTCAGTTGTTATATAGATTCCCAGGATTAATTTTATGCAGCAGAAAAAATTTAAATAAGCTTTAAACGCATGAAACTAAATGTCCCCATTTACCCTATTTAGAAAATTTCATGAAAATTTGGGGTAAATAGAGACAGCACAGTTTCAAAAAAAGATTTAGGAAAAAAGTTTCCTTAAGTATATTACTGTATTAAGGGATGAAAAAACTTAAAAAAAAATTTGTATTAGATATACCTAATGTAGTACCTAATTTAGTAATCATTAGTTATAATCATTTGTTAATTTTGTTAACTGTTAATTTGTTAATTAATGTGTTAATTTTCTAGGTAAAATCAAATTTTGCTCTCGAAGCAATCAGGATCGATATAATTAAGCCAGTTCACATTTTTGTGTTTTTCAGTTAATAAAATTTAGATAACTATTATTTTATGACAAAGGCTAAAAATTGACAAGTTGGATAAACAATAGCATAACAATCAAACAGGAAAAGAGATTGATCGATATCATTTTTTTTTCTTCTCCTTTCTTCAAATCTTTTAAATTTAAAACGGAAAATCTTAATTGAAGATGAAAACATTAAAGAAATCCTTTTGTCATTCTGCTATTAAAACAGAGAATAAAAATATCCTACATTCCAATTAAATATTCTTGATTTGAGGGAAAATGTTGAGAGGATATTAGAAGAGGAAATTTCCTCTAAATATAAAATTGTTTTTTTTCAGGTATACAAGGAATTTTTTTTAAGATATCAGAGTGGTTTCCAATGTATTTTTATGTGTAGAACGCGATCCCGGATTCCAAAATTGCGTATCACGTCTGGATTTTGAGTAAAGTGGGGGTAAAGTCTCCAAAAACCGTGTTTTTGAGGGTTTATTATTTTTGTTTTCCTTAACCTGATGTGACAGACAGAGGCGAATCCAGAAGCGAATTTAGGGGGGAGATTCGAAAATAGAGATATACAGTAGAATCCCGCTTATCCGACCTTCATTTATCCGAGCTTCCGGGTTATCCGAGGCACCTATTGCGCTCTGACCAATCCGTATTATCCGAGGTGCAGCTCGGATAATACGGAAAGTGCCGTGGCTTATGAATACATAAACTTGTTATAACACGATTTATGTGCTCTACGTTTGCGAGTTGAAAATTAAGTGTTGTCTTAAAAAATCAGTGTGGAAACATTAACATGTCGCAGAAAAGGAAGAAAGTGATAGTGAGTGTGGAGAAGAAATTGGAAGCGATAAGAAGATTAGATAAAGAGGAAATTATTCGGAAGGTTGCGGCCGATTATGGTGTTGGGAAAACCACCGTGGGCGATTGGCGTCGAAATCGATCAAAATTAGAACAATTCGGAATAATATTCGGTGACGCGATGACAAGTCGTAAAACGATGAAACCCGCAGAGTATGATAAAATTGACAAAAATTTATTTCTATGGTTTACTCAACAGAGAGAAAAAGGATTGCCAGTATCAGGTGAGTACGCTTCATAATCTTCAAATCAACATTTGTTGAATATCAAAAAATTTGAAGACTTATTCAAAATAGTTTTTTTCAAAATTTCTTTTCATTTTTCCTTTTCAGGAACCATTTTACAGGGAAAAGCAATGATGATTGCGAAACAGTTTCCCGAAGAAAGTGAGACTTTTACAGCAAGTGTTGGATGGCTGGATAGATGGAAGAAAAGGCACGGTATTCGTCAGTTAAATATCTGTGGTGAAAAAATGTCAGCTAATGAAGGTGAATTGAAAAAATTTAAGGAAGAATTCGAGAAGATTCTAGAGAAAGAAGGATACTCGCGAGATCAAATTTATAACTGCCTTCTACGACATTGGCTTCACGAGAAGAAGCGACGGCTCCAGGGTATAAAAAGAATAAAGAAAGAGTTATCCTTTTAGCATGCAGTAACGCGTCCGGAACTTACAAACTTCCACTAATGTGTATCGGGAAATCGGCTAAACCAAGAGCGATTAAACACATTAAACCTGAAGCCTTACCAGTGTACTATGCACATCAGAAGAGTGCTTGGATGAGTTGTGATCTCTTCAAAAAATAGTTTTTTAATCAATTTGTTCCTTTGGTTGAGAGATTTTTGAAAAAATGGACTTTCTAGAAGAGCGATTCTTTTACTCGACAACGCTCCCTCGCATCCAAACGAGTCAACTCTCAGAAGTGACAACATAATTGTTAAATTTTTTTAACCAAACGTGACTTCCATTGGATAACCAATGGATCAAGGCGTACTAGAGACGTTAAAACGTCATTACCGACGTTACTTACTTCAAGAAATTCTGAAGAAATGTACCGCCGGAAGTACCCTTAAAGAATGTTTGCTTGAAATAAATATGAAAAGTGTCATTTAGTGGTCAGCTCAAGCTTCGGATGCTGTCCGAAGTCTCACACTCGAGAGGTCATGGTCAAAAATCTTACCTCCTATAAATCAAAATAATGAAATTGTAGACGATGTAGATCTTCATAACATCATGGAGCAAATTCCTGGTTGCGAAAACGTCGAAAGAAACAATACTGAAGAGTGGATTCAAGGGGATGATTGTGAATTCTGAAGAAGAAATCGCAGTTGATATAGAAGATAGCGAAGTGGAAGAAACTCCACAAATCAACCACGCAGAAGGGCTAAATGCACTTGAATTGGCTCTTAAATATGTTGAGGAACAGCAGGAATGTGATTCAAGTGATATTTTATTGATAAAACGATGGCGAGATATTGCGGCTAAAAAACGAATGAGCAACTTAAAACAGTGTTCTATTACAGATTTTATCAAACCTTGTTAGTGACGATTCACATGTTATGTAGAAAAATACTTTGAACACCAAAGTTTAGTTTACGCTCATATTTTTACTTTAATTTTATCTTTTCTTTACTTTCTTTTTTATTTTTACCTACTTTTGTGTTCATATTTCATTCTCCCAATCAAAATACATAAAAAATTATTAAAATTTTCAAATTCTTTATTTCATCCGTGTTATCCGAGTTTTCGCTAATCCGAGGTGCCCCTTCCCCACATTACCTCGGATAAGCGGGATTCTACTGTAATATATATATGGGGTAAAATTCCTGTAGCGTACGAAGTGAAAAAAAAGTTGATCGGATCTGGCTGTAACTTGCACATTGTTTAGCCCTAGGAATGAGTACTTTAACCACGAAGTATTGTTAGGTTTTTTCAAAAACTGTAGGAGAGGAAGGAGGTTTTTTTAAATTTAAACAGTGAATATTTGAAGACTTCTAACTATTAACCCTTTACCGTTTATCTGTTACGAAATGTCGTTTACAGTCCTTTATGGGGTAACAGCCAATAGAAAAAGTGGATATGCTTGTGTTAGTAAATTACCTTCGTGTGAGAACGTGAGTACCTGAATTTGTTGACCGTACATAAATGAAAATGGAGCCTGATTATATAATTAAAAATAAATAATATTAAAAAAATCTTATTTTATAACTAAAAATATGAAGAAATTTTTCAAAAAATTCAAAATTTGACCCTTTTTTGAAGATCAAAAATTTTTTTGACTTTTTTTTTAAGTCCGGTCTTTTTTTTAAAATTCTCTAATCCAAAATAGTTCATATAGGGTTCGTTGGATGCGGGATTACGTCAGTTTTCAATAGGTAGCTGCAAAATTGCAATAACCATATACCATATATATACATAATTCTATTTATTATTTTTCCATACACTGAGAAATGTATGGTAAGATCTTGATGGTTAAAAGTATTAAGTAGATGTTATCCGGTACGATCATTATGCTACTCGGTACCATTAGAACAATACGTTTAAAGTTTTACTACTAATTAAAACAGATTTCTTGAAATATTTTATATTTTAAAGGACCTAGATAAGTGTTCCACATTTATTTTTTTATGCTGAACACGATTTTTATGGTTAAATAATTTTTTGAACTTCAGTGTTATTGTTATAAACAATTTGTTTTGCAAATTACACTTTTAGACTAATATGAGCAAGATAAAAAAAAACTTAGATTTAAGTCACTCCAAAAAGTTTATTGGGGTCATGACCCACACTTTTTACAAAATTTGAAATTTTTTTTATAAATATGGGTCTTAAAATATACGTTTAAAACTTTAATTTAAGCCTATATGTATTAAAGTTTCTAGCACGTCAGTGCACTGAAAAAACTTAGTCTCATTTTTGTTGCAACTCAAAATGAGCCAATGCTAAACGACATAGACAGTGGCGCCACCAACGTTACTCACTTTGAGATCAGGTTTTTTCTGAGTGTAAGGAGAAAAAAAACTGAAAACCCTCAAACACACAATTTTTGAGGTCTTTATCCTAAATTTTTTTCAAAAATTTTTTTGTCTTGCGTATACTAGTCTTCAGTGTTCGGTTTAAGGTTTAATTTAGGCCTATAAAAAAGTCTCTAGCATGTCAGGTTTAGGAGGAAGAAAATGCTGAAAATACTTACCTTAAAAACAAGGTTTTTGGAGTCTTTATACCCATTTCTTTCAAAATTTCAAAATCTTTTTTAATCTTGCAAATATGAGTCTTAAAGTGTACAATCTAAGCTTTAATTTAAGCCTATATAGAAGTGTTTAGCACGTTGGGTTAAGGAGAAAAAAATGAAAACCCTTAAAAACACGGTTTATCGAGACTTTACCCCTACTTTACTCAAAATCCTGACGTGATACGCAATTTTGGAACCCTGAATCGTGTTCACTACACAAAAATACATTGGAAACCACTCCGACATCAAAAAAAGTCATATTTTGTAGACCTGTGTTATTAATTACTGTTTTTATTTATTTCTTTTAATAATTATTTTATTTAAATAATTTTTTATTAATTAATAGAAAAAACCTTTGATTTTTGTAGAAAAATTAATAATTAATAAAAAAACGTTAATTTTTTAATTTCGACGTATGATAAATATAAATGAAGATTGTGAATATAGTTAAAACAGATAGAAATTTATTTTACAAACTTCAAACAGTATATTTTTACTTGTCATTTAGTACGGAATTTTTAAAATCCGCCATTTTGTGAAATTATTAAAAAATAATTCTTCTCCTTTGCATAATTAAAATAAAATTAATAATTAATAATTCTTTAACGTCCGAGAGACGATATTTAAAAGGGTAAGTAAAAACGATAACATTCGGACAAATGGATTTTAATTAAGTTTTCTCCAACGTTTCGAAATCACACCGATTTCCTCTTCAGGGAGTCTAGCAATATCGAATGTTATCGTTTTTACTTATCCTTTTGAAATAAAATTATTTATTAAAGTCTAAAATTTTCAAATTTGGATAAACGTCCTTTTTCTATAAAGATTTTCTGGAATTTATGTACAAATTTTATAGAATCATTCTAGTGAAATTTTTTGAGTGTTCACTAGAATTGAGTACCCGGATCAAATAACTCGACCGACGTTCGGACGCACGCTCTAATGGTAGTCGGGTAGCAGTGAGCCGCCCACAGGCTGTCACTGCTACTTTACTACCATTAGAGCGTGCGTCCGAGCGTCGGTCGAGTTATTTGAGAATTCCATACGATGTTTAAATTATATATTTGAAATTGTTGATAACATTACAATTAATTTATAAGGAGAAAAACGATTGAGAATAAACGGTCTTACCGTTTTAATCTATGCACGTGTGACGGGCAAGTTGCAGGGCACCAGGGAGAACCAATGTGCGCATGATCTATTGAGTTTTTACGAAACTGTTGTGAGAGGCACAGCAGTCCAAACTTGACGGTCCCGAGTGATAACACTCCAGTGTATCACTTACAGTGAAAAAGCACTAATAGACACCAAAAATTATTGAAAAGGCTAAGAGGTTAGACACACATTTATGTTGGATTATAACTTCTTACATCTACCCATGTCGTAATGCTGGGCAATGTTTTTTTTTGTCTCGCCATTATGTTTCGACCAGCTGATCTCACTATAGTTTTAAACCGGTATGAATTACACAGCCCCACAAAAAAAAGTGTCGTGCGTGGCAGACCAGACTAGTCATTTCCTATGTATTTTGACGCGCTGAAGACGAATCCGAAGTCCGTTTTGCTCCATCACGTCAGGATTTTTTTCTAACCTCCAAAAACCTGTCGGATTTTGAGAGGTAGGCTATTTTTTTTAGAAATTGATGGATTTACTTCAAAATTGGTATCTAGGGCTTTTTTGGGTCGCTGATGACGAATTTGAAGTTAGATTTTCAAAATTCAAAATGAAAATTCTTATATACATAAGTAAGGTATTCACGTCTTTTTATGGTAGCGCACTCTTTTGTCATCAAAGGATCTGTGTAATGGTTTTCTTTTCAAATTAGTGCCTCCAGGTACAATATCCCTTTTCAGCATCCAACAGTAGTCGGCCATCATATTTACATCCCATCTTCCTTGATAACGACGCTCAAATTCTTTCAGATCTTGATGGAATCGTTCTCCTTGTTCTTCACTGTAATCTCCCAAATTTTCAGGGAATTGATCCCGATGCGAGTCTAAGTAATGCAACTTTATGCTCATTAAGCATCCTAACTTACCAAAGTTTTTAATCATATCACTAACTATTTGCTCCCAATTTTCACTCTTGTGATTACCCAGAAAATTTTCGACAACTGCTTTGAAACTAAGCCATGCGCCTTTCTCCTTTTTTTTCATCTTGGTGATAAATTGCTCATCTTTTAACAATTTGCAAATACGTGGTCTGTCGAAAACCCCTTCTTTTAGTTTCGCATCAGAGATTTCTGGAAACTTTTGTTCCAGGTATTTGAAACAGTTTCCTTTTTTTTCTAAGGCTTTGACAAACTGTTTAATTGCTCCTAGTTTCGTGTGTAAGGGCGGAATTATCACCTTTGAAGGGTCGATTAGGTGATTTTCTATTATATTTTTTGAACCTGGTTCGAAAGAATTCCTTTTTGGACATTGTTTTTTAATGTAGTGATTTGCTCGATCTCTACTGTCCCACAAACACAGGAAACATGGTGTTTTTGTAAAACCTGATTGTTGTCCAAGTAATATGTTTAAAATCTTGAAATCTCCACAAATTTGCCAGTTGTGTTCTCGGTATGTAATTTTATCCAAATTTAGTTTCATATATTCATAGTTTTCTTTCATTTCTGTTGAATGCGCTATTGGAATTGGGGCCATATTGGTCATATTGGAGCCGCCATTTTAAATTTTGAAAATCTAACTTTAGATTCGTAATCAGCGACCCAAAAAACCCCTAGATACCAAGTTTGAAGTAAATACATCAATTTTTACAAAATTCGTCCACCATATTGGAGCCGCCATTTTGAATTTTGAAAATCTAACTTCAAATTCGTCATCAGCGACCTAAAAAACCCCTATATACCAAGTTTGAAGTAAATGCATCAATTTTTAAAAAAAATATCCTACCTCTCAAAATCCGACAGGTTTTCGGAGGTTAGAAAAAAATCCTGACGTGATGGAGCAAAATGGACTTCGGATTCGTGTTCAGCGCGTCAAAATATATAGGAAATGACTAGTCTGGTCTGCAGCGCACGACACTTTTTTTTGTGGGGCTGTGTTATCGTCTTCAAAAAATCAATTGTTTAATAAAGGTTAAGTGAAACTTCTAATAGTGGGGCGCATGAATATCCCATAAAAATCATTAGCTAGAGTTTTCATTTGACATAATCTCTGTTTAGACGAATTTTCACTTTCATAGAATCTCATTTTTTCGAATTTTTATTTACACGAATAGTTATTTGATAGAATTCTTAAAACAGCTAATTTTCATTTGACAGAAATTGCAAATGTCCAAATACAAATGTTTATGTAATAATTTTTCTAAATTTAAAGTTGGACAAAAAAATTTGGTAAAATAAAAATTAATTAAATAATAATTTGATACCTAAAAATGATGTTAAATAAAATTTCGTTTACGAAGAAAGTAACTCAAATGCTAATTTGAAAAATGAAAATTCGCCTTAAGGCAGTATTACAGTTTATACCGTCAAAAATAATTTTTTTTGCATTTTCCTGTTCCAAATTATCTTGGAAATATAATCCTAAAATATTAAATCAAAATTCAACGAAATAAGAAAGTTACAAAACAAAATGCAGCACAGTTTATTTATTCGCTCAGCGCCAGTTATGCGTTATTTATTTTAAAAAAATAAGTAGGGGACGGCTATCTGTCTTTAGTCACAAACGAATTAACCAATAATGATCATATATTGCGCTTAATGTGGAACCAATATGACAGTTTTCAGTTAGTAAAAACATTGAACTATTATACCACATTTTTTTTGTTTCATAAAAAAACTTTTTTCGGCGATTTTCTTCTAACTTTTCCATTTTGTTTAGAACGTGTTGTTTGTAAATAACAGCATTTTATAAAACATTTTTTGTTTTCCATCAGTGTCACTGACTATTCTAGCAGGTGAACATTTGTTTCATTGTTTCTTGAATCATACTTTTTATTTGTTATAGCTTTTTAGTGTCACTTCGTATGGGGAGGCAAGTTGGGATATGGAGTTTATTTAATAATATAATTTAAATCGTATCATTGTAAGTACAAGCGTCGAACATTTTTGTATAAATGTTTCATTTTTCTTTTAGAAAAGTAAAAGAATTAGAAAAGAAAGATAAGTAGAGAAATTAAAAGAGTAGAGAGCATAAAAAATGCGGTGGGAAAAAAATGGGTGTCAACTTAGCAGCAAAAATATTTTCTGTCCCTCAAATTACTTTGAAAAGAAAGGTGAAGATACAACCTTCACTTTCAAAGATTGCAAACAATAATAGGTTGATTCTTTTATAAGTCTTGCTTCTTAGTAGAATATCCCATCTTACCCGCAGGGGAGGGCATGATGGTCATATTTCACTTTTCTACGTTTTGTTAATTTTATATTCAATTATGTAACAAATGTTTCTAAGACTATGCCACGAAAGAATCATTCACAAAGATGATTATTGTAATAAATAATAAAATGTAGATATAATAATGTTAGTTTTATTGGGCTTCAAACGTTAACTATCCCATCTTACCCCTCGTTCCCCTATAACTTGTTTACTTAAAAATTTACAAAATTTTCTTATGCGCCATTCGAAAAAGCGGTTTTCGGCACATAAGAAATGGCTATTGCAGTATTTTTTTTACAGAGTTTAACCCTTTAATGGCCGAGTTATTCTAATATTAAATATGAAAAAAAATTTTTCAACATGTTACTACCCCAAAAAAATGATACTTAATCTAAGTGACAAATTAAATATTTTTTAGATCCTGTCTGCTTTATTATTATTTATAAATATTCTTCAGTTGTTTCAAAATTGAAAACAATGATAAATAACCCCTTGAAAACCACCCTTAAAGTCAAATAGCAACCCCTCTAACGAAAACAAAATTTTTAGATTCTAAGGGCTTCTAAATTATAAAAACAATATTTCTAAGTAACACAGATATGAATAATTTTGTAAAAATTTGTTTTTTTTTTCATTGATTCTATTCGTTTCAAAAATACGAAATATATTTCTATGATAACTAAGTAATGATAGTAAATGTAAACAATGTAATCCCCTGAAAAATAACCCTAAGGTAAAATAACCACCCTTCGATGATAAAAAATTTTTGAGAATTTTTAAAGCTTAAAACAAATTATGATTTTTTTAAGAAAATTTTTTTCCTTTCAACGAATATGATTAAAAGGAAATTAAAATAATGCAATACATTAAAATGAAAAATGCTTATTTTCTTTGGCATATGGATTAATATAAATTATTATAATGCCTGTGACAATTTTTCTTTCGTAGTATTTAAAAAATGTAACTTATAATCTTTAACTACTGTAAGTAGAAACTGCTTTAGTTCTTCATCATTCGTTAATATTGAATTATATTTAGAAATAAGCTTTCTACTTCTTTCGGCAGAATCATTCACTTTTTTAAGATTTTTTATAATTTCGCAACAATATTTATAGTTTCACTTTTCTGACCATGTTTCGGGCTCAGTTTGAAAAAAATCTGTACAAAAACTTAACTTTTCAAAAAACTTATTACTACGGAAACTTACGAAATTTTCAATATTTTATTTTTAATATCATTAAGGGGGCATTTGCAGTTGTAGCGCCAAAAAATAGACATTTTCATGAATTTTTTTTTGTAAACCATTAAGTGTTTTTAAAATATCGATTTATTAACTAAAAGTACATAATTTAAACTTCAATTTAAAAAAAAAGTTAAAAATATTTAATAGTTCCAAAGTTATGTCTCGTCAAAGTGACGTTCTTCTGAAAAACATGGTTTGCGGTGACCAACACTATGGAAATGTGGTTCGTCTGAATTCAAAAATTGAAACGGTTTTACATTTATTGAAAGATTATGTAGTCTTTAATCGAAGTATTTAAAAAAATATATTTGCCAAAATGGCGATCAGTCAAAGTTGAACGTTCGATTTTCTTCAAAAAAGCGGTCGTTTTTCAGCTGTAAAAAGAAAAGTTTTGCATAAAAAAATCAATCCTTCGATTAAAGACTAGATTATTATAAATTGAAAAAGTATGTTAAATTGGAGGACAATCGGTTTAGTAGTTTTTAAGTAAGAGTGGTCACCGACTTCGAAAATGAAGTTTTAAGAAAATCGTGTTTAAAGTTTTAACTTACATTTACGTGAAGATGAAATTTTTTTTTTGAATATCAGCAATTCCAAGGCCATATAAAAGTTCTTCAGCAGATGATGCTGCTTCCAAAATCCCAATTCAAATATAAAGGTATAAAGACCCACACGGCCGTTAGCCTATTCTCGACCGACCTGACGCGCCTCCCTTTCAGCCAGTGCATCTCAATCAATTTTCACCGGATCATTTTAAAATTATGTAGACACATTTCTGATAACATATACTCTAAGAAAATGCAAGAAAAAAAATCGATTTTTTGAAAGTTACAATTGCGAGTGCCCCCTTAATGTTACCTAGTAAATTTTTTTAATGCCATCTCTTTTGGCACCTTTTACTTGAAGACTCTAACATAGCTTTTTTACTCTCAACGGAAATATCATCATTAAATAATGATAAAGCAGCATTTTCTGGATTGAGGTATCACATTAATAAAACGGAGTTGGACAAGATTAAAAAGTATCCTAAAGACTATTTATGTCCCAATTGCAAAAAAACGCCGGTAGTGACACCTCTCAGAGACCTAATACATTGCCACAAACTGAGAAATCTGCATCGGTAATGTCGAATGCTGATGCTGTTGTCAACAATGAACTCATAAAGGCAATTACGGCTGCGGTTGAACAGGGGCAGAGTGCGACACTGTCTGAATTTAAAAATGAATTGACTGGTATAGTAAGAGATCTGGATACAAAACAAGAGAATTTTGTGTCCGAACTTCGTTCTAATGTTGCTGCCATGAAGGATGACATCGTTGATAATTCCAGGCGTATTGGCTTGCTAGAAGTCGAGTCTGCTTCACAGTCTACGGAATTAAATCACATTAAATCTGAAAATAATAAAATGCAAGCTAAAATCACCATTCTTGAACGCAGTTTAACCCTTTGAAGCACGAATTTTTGACATGCATGAATTTCAATTACTTAAACACATATAAGGGTTTTTGGGGTCGCTGATCACGAATCTGCTGTCAATTTTTCAAAATTCAAAATGGCGGATCCAATATGGCGGACTTTTTTTAAAAATCGTTCGTATTTGCTTGAAACTCTCTAACCGGGAGTTTTTGGGGTCACTGATTAAGAATCCGAGGTCAGTTTCTCAAAATTCAAAATGGCGGATCCAATATGGCGGACTTTTTTTTAAAAAATCGTTCGTATTTGCTTGAAATTCAATACTCGGGGGTTTTTAGGGTTGCTGATTACGAACCTGATGTCAGTTTTTCAAAAATCAAATTGGCGGATCCAATATGGCGGACTTTTTTTAAAAAAATCGTTCGGATTTGAATTTTCATTATCTCTTCATTGCCTCAAATGCTAATTGAACTAGCAAAGATGTCAATGTAAAAATATTTTGATGTGATGAAGATCACAGTGAGCACATTTATGACGTAGATAAATCTGATATGCTAAAGTGGACAGAAAGTCAATAAATGGTAACACAGAATATTTTAGTGTATTTTAGACAACAATGTCACTAATGAATCTATCATCGATCAAAGCAGAAGTGTGTTTGAGATAAGTATGAAACAGTTTCGTTGAAAAATCACCGACTGGCTGATTATTAGAACATTACCTATAGAGCTGGGTAACAATCTTTACAAGTAACTTTTATGAGACCCGAAAAGAAGAAACTGACACCAGATTCGTAATAAGCGACCCTAAAAACCCCAGAGTACTGAATTTCAAGCAAACTCAAGCAAGTTTTAAAAAATGGTCCGCCATATTGGATCCGCCATTATGAATTTTGAAAAACTAACATCAGATTCGTGATCAGCGACCCTAAAACCCCCCGAGTACTGAATTTTAAGCAAATTCAAGCATGTTTTAAAAAATGTGTATGCTATTTTAGATCCGCCATTTTTATTTTTGAAAAACTGACATCAGATTCGTAATCAGCAACCCCAAAAACCCCCGAGTAGAGAGTTTCAAGCAAATACGAACGATTTTTTAAAAAAAGTCCGCCATATTGGATCCGCCATTTTGAATTTTGAAAAACTGACCTCGGATTCGTAATCAGTGACCCCAAAAACCCCCAAGTATAGAGTTTCAAGCAAATACAAACGATTTTTTAAAAAAGTCCGCCATATTGGATCCGCCATTTTGAATTTTAAAAAACTGACCTCGGATTCGTAATCAGTGACCCTAAAAACCCCCAAGTAGAGAGTTTCAAGCAAATACGAACGATTTTTTAAAAAAAGTCCGCCATATTGGATCCGCCATTTTGAATTTTTAAAAACTGACAGCAGATTCGTAATCAGCGACCCCTAAAACCCCCGAGTACTGAATTATAAGCGCATCCAAGCAGGTTTTAACAAATTTTTTCGTCATATACTATAATCTAAGTAGGTGGTACACTGGTGTACCGCTGTGCTTCAATATTCAAGAACAAGCCACGCATTCCAATTGTCTGGAAATTCATAGACTCCCTGCAGTTAATGGCGAGGATTTACATCAAACAATGAACAAAATTGCGGAAAGTTTAAATATCAACATAGTGCAGGATGATATCGTCAACTTATATCGTATAAATAAACAATCAAACGCACCACCACAGTCGCCTCTTGCAATACTTTTTGTTACATTTGCTCGACAAGAATTGAGGAATAAGTTCATCGATCAAAGAAAAAAGGACAAAAACTATTCTACGATCAACATTGGATGGCCACCGAATCAAAAATCTATCATCTATTTTCGAGAAGCGCTTACTCCGTTGAATCGCAAAATTTATGGATCTCCTCTGGCTTTGAGAAGAGGAAATAAGATTAAATACCTATGGGTGTCCAATGGTAAGATCTTTTGTCGAAAGGATGATGGTGATGGCAGAATTCTACTGTCAAGTATTGAAGATGTAAACCTTTTAAATGCTTAACTTTTGTTATCAACATATATTCTTTTATATCTTGTTATTAATTGAAAGCAATCCAGTCTTAAATTTTTGCAAATTTCAAATTATACCAATGTTTGATGCATATTATTACTATTATTATAATTTTGAGATATATATAATATTTTTTATTATTTTCCTTTTACTTCAGTATTTTTTAAGCTCTTTTGCAGTAATGGTATTTATTAACGTCTATACGAATAAATTTTATGTATATTTTGATGGATTATGGAATTATGTGATCTATATTTTTTCTCATTGGAATTACCTTTTTTTGAAGATTTGTATAATGCAGCTTTTCAAACAATTTTTTAATTTATGAACGAAAATAAGAATATAAATATTTGCCATGTTAATGCACAATCTATTCGTGCACATTTTGTAGAGTTTCAGGATTTTTTTCAATAATCGTAGGTACCACATAATTGCCGTTTCGGAAACATGGCTAGCACCACATATATTATCAAGTTTAATTATCCTCAATGACTATAATGTTTTTAGAAATGATAGAGTTGGTCGTGGAGGTGGAGGAGTGTGCCTATATGTACACAAAAGTTTTAAATGTTCGTTGGTTTGTGCGAGTGGTGAGGGATCACATCCTACAGCCGAATTTTTATTTATTAAAGTACAAGCTAAAATTGATAGTGCGTTGATTGGGGTTGTATATAAACCACCAAATGCTTCTTTCGGTCATGATTTGGAAAACCAGATTTTTTCTTTCAAGCAATATATAAATAATACAATTATCATGGGTGATTTTAATTGCAACCTCAATCAGCCTTCCTCAACAACCAATTATATGACTTCCATGTTTTACTCCTCTGGTATGTGTGTTGTCCCTCATGACTCCACGCACCATTCGGGAAACTCTAGCACTAGGATTGATGCAATGTTCATGGATGATACTGAGAAAGTAGTCTCATTTGGACAACATCCAGTTTCTTTCTTGTCAGATCATGATTTGATTTATATTAACTTTGAATTTGATGATAAGCATTTTCGGTATACTCGTCAATCAAAGCTTGTACGAAATTTAAATAATATCTCTGAAACAGACTTTTTAACACACTTGTCGAGCTATGATTGGCCGAGTTTATATAGGGAAGTAGATAAAAACGTTAAAGTTTTTAAATTAACCTCCTTTTTAACTTCAGCATATGACTACTTTGCTCCTTTGCATCTTTCTAATACAAGAAAGAAATTCTCCCCATGGATGACTGCTGAACTATGAGCGCTCATCAAGACCAGAAATAAACTGCGTGCTAAAGCTAGAAGAACTAAGTCTCATGACGACCTTAGGAATTTTAAAGTAACTCGTAATCTAGTTCGAACTAAAATAAAAAATGCATTCAATAAGTATAATTATAATCTCATTAAAAACATAAGTAAATCTGAAAATATATGGCATACATTGAGAAAATTGAATTTAATATCTAGTAAAAAGACCTCTAATAATAATTCCTTTCCTGTTAATTATTTTTTAGAAACTTTTAATATTAATCCTATTCTTGATACAAATTCAAATGATCCAACAGATAATAATAATCCTATTATTTTTTATGACAACAAGTTTTTTTTCTCCGACATATCACCAGACACTTTACTTAAAAGTATTATGAAATTAAAGTCTAATGCAATGGGCACTGACTAGATTTCTATCAAAATGATTAAATTAGCACTGCCAGTGATTTTTCCTGTTCTTTTACATATTAATAATTATTCTTTTCAAATAAGGGTCTTTCCAGAACTATGGAAGATGAGTAATATTAGACCAGTTCCTAAAGTTTCAAACCCAGTTAAAGTGTCTGATTTTAGACCTATTTCCATAGAATGTGCTTTAGCTAAACCCTTGGAAAGATTAGTATGTGACCAAATGGCTTCATTTTTAGCAAAAAATAATTTATTTGAGATACTGCAGTCCGGGTTTCGGTCGAAGCACAGTACTACCACTGCCGCTCTGAAATTTACATCCGACATTAAGCTTGCCATGGATGTTAAGGACATTACTATAGTTATCTTTTTTGATTTTTCAAAGGCCTTCCCATCAGTTAACCATAATTTGTTAGTTGATAAACTAAGTGCATTTGGAATGTCTGGAACAATCTATGACTGGTTTAAATCATACCTTAGTCATTGATTACAGAGGGTAGTGGATGATAATGGAGTTGGGTCGGATTGGGATATACTTAAATATGGTATTCCACAGGGAGCAGCCCTTTCTTCAATGTCATTTAATCTTTTTATCTCTAATCTTGGTAAGGAATTGAAGCATTGTAAATACCATAAATATGCTGATGATTTCAAATTATACATCTCAGGTTCATTGACATCAATCCATGAACTTATTGCAAAAATCCAGATAGATATAGACTATGTCGTTGCTTGGTCGAAAGATAATGGACTTAAACTTAACCCTAATAAGACTCAAGCAATGGTATTATCTACTTCTAAAAATCCCTCGTTGGAGTCATTGAGAGCTCTTCCTGATATTTTGGTTCAGGGAATTCCTATTGTATTTACCGAAAAAGTGAAAGAACTTGGATTAATTCTGGATAGAAGTTTGTCCTGAAGAGATCATGTTTATGAGATTTCCAGGAAGACATTCATTGTACTTCAACAATTATATAGAAATAGAGGCTCTCTTCCAACCTCTACGCGTATTCTCCTTATTAAAGCTCTTGTTCTTCCGTTATGTGATTATTGTTGTGTGGTTTATGATGATATCACTGATGATTTAAACACAAAATTGGAATGATCCTTAAACGCATGCATTCGATTCATTTATAATTTACCTAAACATGAATATATATCAGAATATAGAGATAAGACTGGCTTGTTAAATGTTGCTGCCAGGAGACAATTCTTCATGGGCAATTTACTTTTTTCAATATTAATAAATGGAGTTCGATCGTATTTGTATGATTTCTTTGAATTTAGAGACGTTAATGATACTATAAATAATAGGCTACGAAATAGAGATACTGTACTAAAAATACCAATTCATAGAGCTTGCAAAATGTAAAAATCATTTATTGTAAGGGCTGCACGTATGTGAAATAAACTGCCTACTCAAATTAGAGATGCATCAGAACAGCTGATATTTAAAAAATTATTTTTCAAATTTTTATTCGATAGAAATGCAGTATGGGACATAACTTATTGGTGAAAGTATAAATTAGTATATTGAAGTTTAAATATAATTTATCATGATTGTTAACTCTTTCCTTTTTGAATTCAAAGTCTATTATATTAAGCACCGAATTTACATTGTTATTTAAATAATGATACTCAGCTCAGTCTATATTGTAATACTAGCTAAAAGAAACACGCGTAAACGCGCGCGATATCTACAATTTTTTATGAAAAATTAAAAATTTATTTTTATTTGACGGACACTTATTGGAATTTTGATCTCACAAAAATAATAATATTATTTTTGTAATCGTTACTGTATTACTATTTTAACATTATGGTGTTATAATAATATAATACCTATTATTGCCCAGTCAATATGACTTTTAAATTTTGTACTCAAATAAAGATTATATGCTACGATCGTAGAATTGTCAGCAATACATTTAAATGATCCATGCAGGGTGAATTCCTATTTTGTTTACCACAAGGCCCATGAACTTAAAATCGCTTTACAATGTTAAAAAGTTCTGGATTCTTTATTTCGTCTGTGATTTCAGCACATATCATTTTATTTAAAGTTTCTGAATCGCAAATTTGTGTACGTAAAAATATAGTTAAACGCACATGTGGCAATCCACGCTTTTTTCTTCTCTATGAAAGACGATACATATAAAATTGTAAATGAATAAAATTGCAAGTACCTTGAGTATGCTTAAGGTTAACAGTCCATCCAGGATCACCATACGGAAACATTGTAGGATATGTCATGGGATCAAAATTTTCCCTAACAATAAGACTAGAAATTATTTTCTTATTATTTTCTGTTGTGCATACTGAATTTACATCAACATGTAAATCCCTCTTTAATTTCTGTAGATAATTTCTTCATCTTACAGGACAAATTTTTTTCTTTGGGTATTTTATTTTCATTCTCAGTTTCAGTAGACAGAACTCTGTTGTCATTTTTACTGGGAAAAGTCTTTAAAAAATATGAAAGGTTTAGTTCACCATTTTGAAGTTCTTTAGCTCGGTTTATGAAAAGACAATTCCAATCATTCTCTACAAATCGAAATCCTACTATTATACATTCTAACTGCCGGAAAATGATTTAATTAATTGTTTTCAAAAAATGATATCAAATGCTTGCTCATTATATTATTATCAGTTTCATAAGTTAATCTTTTAATTTACACTGTTAACCAACACAGATGTTGCAAATGCTATTGCATTATACATCACACTTAACTGTACCAATCGGTTGTTGATCAACATCTACAAAAAATTCTGTTGGTTTAAAAGGGAAAAATCTAATTAAATATTCTATTTGATGAATATTCAAATACCCTGCATTAAGGCTATCAAAAATATAAAGTCTTACTCCTTCGTAATAAACACAAATCCAATGACCAGAATTGTTATTACCGCTAAAAACTATTTGAATATGTTTATCTCTTTCTCTAATTGGAACAATTAAATCAAGCATTTGTAAATACAAAGTACTTTGCATAATGAAAAAAAACTTGGAATCATTTTTTGATAATTCTTGAAATTTATACATATGCATATCATTTAATGTTACGAACCGAAGAAATTATTTGTTATGAAATAATTATTATTAAAATAATTAGAACAATACATCGGGCTTTTGAGATGGCCCAAATTTCAGAGGTTCTCGGAGGTCCAAACTGCCAAAGCCTGAAGGGCCTTGTTTTTATTTATGGGTTCGTTTCGTTCTAATTGCTGATATTTTCTAGGATAAGATAGGAAAATATACCACGACTTCCTTTTATAACTTGTTACTATTAGAATACAGGGAACAGAAAATAAATAGAAGAAAGAATTAAAAGAATTATTAATTTTATTTTATCATTCAAAAAAAAATGCTGACAAATATATTCCACTCTCTCTTACAAGAAAGGAGGGAGGGAAGAAGGATGTAATTACAAAATTACCCCGGAACGATACTGAGTACTTACCGTTCCGCTTCCTTATTCTACCGTCGACAATTTCTTCTCGACGGGCAAAAACATAAATTTTGAAAAATCGTCCTTACACAATCACTCGAGTGGCGCATTCGCGGTTTGCCGTATGTTCTCTTATTGCGCGAACAATTTTTAAACAGGGACAGTCAAATCCACTCTCTCTTACTCTAATTCGTTAAGCCGTCAATTGCAAGAGCAGACGCGGGCACTCCGCACCCGGCTGGTCCTTCGACAAAAATTTAGAAAACGAAAATTAATTAGACTTAAAAACTCTTCACTTGAATTGATTCTTAACCGGCCTCCGTGGACATCGGAGTAAGTTAGCGTTTTACTTTACGTCCGACCGAAATTATTCGTGTTAGCACACAAATTATTTCGGGTCCTTGGTACCGGACGGGAGCGCTTAGGCTTTTTAATCCGGGCAGTTCCAAACAGAGTTGGAACTTCAATGCTCGCGGAAACCGTACTAAACAAAAATTTAGGGGCTGGAGATGCCTCTACAGGTCGGCTTAGGGCACCTGGTGGGAAATTTTTGCTGATTT
Source organism: Leptopilina boulardi (assembly GCF_019393585.1). Lineage (NCBI taxonomy): Eukaryota > Metazoa > Arthropoda > Insecta > Hymenoptera > Figitidae > Leptopilina > Leptopilina boulardi. The sequence goes on along the minus strand of NW_026137699.1, from coordinate 116,526 downwards.
TTAATTTCGCTATTGTAGGTGGAAAGGGAAGGTGCGGCCTGTTGCCATGCCAGTTTTGCTGAATTTGCAAATTAATAAAATCAGTTTAGTGAAATAGTGTTGAAATAATAAAGTTATTTCGAAACAAAATTATTTCCAATTATTCTTTTGAATAATTTTATATTTTATTTAATCTTTGAAATTTTAGAATTAACCCTCTCATATAAAAGGTTAATATACTTTAAGATAATGGACATTTCCAAGCAGAAAGAAATTCCATTCTATTTTGCAGTATTTTGAATGTTGTTGCAATTCCAGTTTTGAGATCAATTGTCTCAATATTGATCTGGAAGTGATCAGTTGCGTATAGATCTAAAAGCACATTTTAGTAAAGCAATGGCAGGCATAGCTTGTAGGCTTGAAAGATATAGAGGGGCAAGGTAGGATAGGCTGTGAGCAAGGAAACATAAGTGTATTGGTGCCATAGCGTACAGCATAGACGTCTCCAGACATATTAATGTGTATTATGGTCGTAATACCTAACGAGTGCGAGAGAGCAAGCATCCACTATGCATTCGACAGCGTAAGAGCAAAAGTGACGCGTACTAGTCATTGGAGCGAGGGAGAAAACCATGCGACAGAGAGAGAACGCAGTACTCCGCGAGAACAGTGTGTCTGAGAGAGAACGCTTCGCCGTTACATACAGTCTTCTTTCTCTCTCGCGCAATGTCGAGGGACGCGCCGGGAGCCTTCACTCAACGCGTTCAGTGAGGACTCCCACCCATGGCTGCAGAAATATTATTTTAATTTCGAATCTTATTATTTTAATTTCTATTTTAAATTTTATTTTTAATAATTTAAAATTTAACAATTCTTTTGCAACAATAATATAAATACTTTGCGATATATTTAGGATAATATAATAATACATTTTCATGAATAAATAATTAATGATTTTGAAACGGAATTCGCACTTATTGCGTAACACCTGGGGTGCTATTCTCGAAATGAGTTCCGTGCACGAATCGAAGACTTTCGAATAACTTTGTCGAAAACTGTATTCTCGAACTGTTCACTAGGCGTTCATAGACGAAACGATTCGAGTGAAATGCAACGAGTGGTCCTAACCACTCGAAGCAACAGTTTCGTGTTCGAATTTTGGTACTGATGGTTTCTTTCGATGTAGCCGGTCTTAGAGAATCCCCTGACGACCTGGTTGTCCTGGAAGTCGATGATGAAGTGGGCGGAGCTTGTCTAGAACCTGGAGGGGGTATCACTGACCTTGAAGAAGAAACTCCTTTCCTTGTTTCCGCAGGAAATTTGAAAGTAGGGATAGGTCGAATGTTTTTACCTTCTTGCTTGTTCGTGGGTTTGGGTTCAACCGTGGAAGGGTGGGGAGCACCTTGTCGGTTCTTGCTATCACTTTGGGGTTGATCGGATTTCACTCGCGTACTGTCACGCTTTACTAGATATAGGAAGGGCGCGGAGTGGGGGTGTACAATATTGCAAGGCATTCCTTCTCAGGCTTGAGATATTTCTGCTCGGTAGCATTTAAGACTTTTGAATAATACGCGACAGGGAGGTCAATGCCGTCTCGCTCTTGGGTCAACATTGCCCAAATGGCATATTCAGAGGCATCGGTTGTTAGTTTAAACGGTTTTGTGAAATCAGGGTAATGAAGAATAGGTCTTTTGCACAGAGCCTTTCTAAGTCTTTTAAAACTCTTCTGCTGTGGAATACCCCAATTCCAATCTTCTGTTTTCTTTAACAGATCGGATAAAGGTTTCGCTGCTTTAGCGTACTCTTTTATAAAGCGCCTGTAATAGCCTGAGAGGCCGAGAAAACTCCTGACTTCTTTTGGGGTTTTCAATACAGGAAAATGCTTGATGGCTTTGATCTTTACTGGATTCGGTTTTACTCCATCTGCTCCGACAATGTGACCAAGATAGGCAACTTCCTTTTTCAGGAATTCACACTTGTCAGGTTGGAGTTTTAGGTTAGCTTCTCGAAGTCTATTATATAGCCTTCGAGCTCGCCTATCGTGTTCCTCGAGGGTATCAGAATAGATAATGATATCGTCAAGGTACACGAATGCCTCAGAATCGAGCATACCGCCAAGCACGTTATTTAGAAGTCGCTGAAAAGTGGAGGGTGCGTTTTTAATCCCCATAGGCATGCGCTTGTACTCGAAATGTTCATTTCGAGACGAGAAAGCGGTTTTGTGCCGATCATCTAGATGTGTCTCCACCTGGTGAAAATCACTGGCAAGGTCAAAGACCGTAAAGTACGTTGCCGTCCCCAATTTGTCAAAAATGGCGGAAATATTGGGGAGGGGGTAAGCATCTCCTATTACCTTTTCGTTAAGCGCCCGATAATCAATAACTACCCTCCATTTTCTTTTTCCCGAAGCATCAAGTTTTTTTGGAACAATAAGAAGAGGGGAGTTATAGGGGGAGGTCGAACTTTCCGATAATGCCACTATCGAACTGTTTAAGCAATTGCTCGTGGATTTGCTGTAGGGCTTCATTAGGAGATCGATACTGCTTTTTGTGAATTATTTTATCGTCGGTGGTAGGGATTCTATGCTGAATTAAATGGGTGCAGCTCAAGGGCTCCCCATTGAGATGAAAAATATCAGCATAGTCCTCAGCCCATTGGAAAACAAGTTCCTTTTCTTCTGGATTTAAGTGGGACACGAAAAGGGCATCCTTAACCTTTTTAATTCGGTCTGCATAGGTTAAGAGTGGGGGTGAGGGATAATCAAACTCTGAGTCGGAAGATTCCTTATCCTCAAGATTATAAAAATCAAAAGGGATTAGTTCTCGAGGAGTCAATTCTAGGTCGACATCTTCTTCTGTGGTATTAATAGCAACAGCATGGCATACGCCATTTTCACTATTTACCACGGCGTCACCTAAATACACCCCCGGAGGAGTATTAATTCGGGGAAGATAACCCTGTGGTAAATTAGGGTTGCGAACGTCTATAGCAATTGGATGTCGAGTTCTGGCTCGAATGCGCAGAACCCTTTTAAAGGGCTTGATAAGAGGTTTCAAAATCTGCTTTGCGACCAGTGATTCCTTACCAACAAAAGGGATAGGGGTCATTGGGTTAGAGATAGTAACCAGGGTATTGTGCCAGAATGATAACTGGGCCTTTTCCTGTCGAAGGTAGGGTCGCCCTAGAATTCCATGAGTAGAAACAGGAAAATTGTTCCTTACTACGTGAAACTCGACAGGTGTATTTGCGATATTAAGTACAATTGTACCCAGTGTTCTGACTGTGTGATTTGATATTGTTCCTGATAATTTCTATTTGGTGGTGGTTGTTGGTACTGAGAGGGTTGATAATTCATGGGTCGCGGAGGGGGTTGAAAATTCGCGAATTGTGGCATCATTGGTCGATAAAATGTTGCAAGCTGCTCGGGTGTAAATTGCAGCACGTCACTTGCCGGATTCCTTCGCGACCTATGTGATTCAGAATCCCTATCGCTTTCTGATCTGCGCTTATCCGGATTGGGAACGTTCCTCTCGACCTGCCTTGTGTATGGACTGGTTGATCGTGAGCGTTCTTCGGCGCGAGTAATATGATACGATGTACCTCGCGACCGATCCGAATATTTATGCCTCTCCTCAGCACGAAGAGCATGCTCGAAGGCTTCTTCCAAGTTTGCCGGATTTCTCGTGTCCACAAAAATAGACATTTCCTCCGGCAGACCTCGAATAAATGCCTCAAGGGCACAGTCAATACTAGGTTTCATCATGATAGTACTTTCGGGAGTTTCTTGAATACGAACAGCGTCGCCTTGTACTTCACGATAACGTGCATTATATTTTGCTTGCTTGATCATTGTAATCGCTAACCGTCTCTGTTTGTTTAAAACGGATACTCATGATACCGTCTAAGTACCATTGATACTTTTTAAAAGAGGCGAATCTTTTCTTTAGATGGGTCACTAATTCGTCTAATCGTTGAAAGCGCCTGTCTCTCACGCATTCCCGAGCCGCACCTTTTAATTTGCTAAGTACGGCGTTGATGAATCCGGGGTTGGAATTTTCCGTCAAGAACGCGGCTCCATTTGCCACGTCTTGTAAGAATTCTTTCAGAGGCGGATTACGTCCATCAAAAACGGGAATGTGTAGGGTTCTCTGTTGTAACGTCATACATTCGAGAACTGAGGCCACCGCGGCCGTCGTATCAGGGTTGGCAGGGTTTTGTTGGAGGGTAATGTTTGAATGTGTACCCCCAAATCCTATACCGGTACTGGTTTCCCCGCGATCTGTCATTTCGTGTTAATGTTAAACAAAATTCGGAAAATAAATTTAAATTAATAAGATGTTTACTTGTCAATATTCGTAGAGTAGTTGGGAAAGAAAAGGAAAACAATTTAAATTTCAATTATTGTTTTTCGCCACCGCGGAATATTCCTGCTAATTTGCAAGGGATAGTTCGAAGTCGAAAGCAAAAATAAATAAAAGAAAATAAAAATAATTTAAACAAAATGCAACTATAGCTTAGGTGTCACTTTTTTCAACAGCTGTTCGCGACGCGATACTATCTGGTTCAAGGTAGTGAAGTGAATGACCAGTCGACCTCGCGGTGTCATGGGGACTCGCTTGATCAAAACACTGAGCGTAGGAGTAGGAGTCATAATGTTGTGGTGGGACATGTTTCTTAACATAATGCCCTCGTTCTCCCCTCCACTTCTCGAATTGACGCGTCTTCACTAGAATCTTAATTGCACAACTCTTGACTACTGACACGAGTAAACGTTCTATATACATATGTATATTTATTTGCGAATTTATTTCTTTATTTATTTTTTTTTTTCGTTTAATAGAACACTCGCGAGTTAGAGAAAAACTAATCGGTGCGTAGTAGCTCTATTTGTCTATCGATGAGGAATTATTTAATCGATGGTTACACATTATTGTCTATAAAATTGAATATCACAATAAGGGATGTTTTAGTCAATCACTATGACGTCATCGTCGTATTTTACAGTGGCGTCACTGTCACAACTGTCATAGTCGTTATTCTTGTATGATTCTGTGGGTACAATAGGGAGTCAGATAATCTTTATTTTATCGTCATTATAATTCTCAATACGTCTCACTCTTAGACGTAAGGTGGGGGTATCTGTGAGGATGTCAGCTGATCGCACCAAGGTTAATCAGAGCTTTCTCAAGTCTTGGCGATTCACAACAGTACCCTTATGAAACGGGAATTTTGGATTAAACACCACAAAATAATGCAATTGTTCTGAAAATTTCCCACCAGAATTTATAGGATTTTTAGAGAAGGTGTTGGTTGGAGGTGGAAGGGTTTTAGGGAGGGTTGTTTGAGAGAAAGCAGAATCTAAAGCTTTCACTATTTTTCCGTCAGCGGAAAATTCTCCCTGTACCTTTGACTTGATCCTTTTTGATCTCCCACCTCTTTTTCTATTTTTACTCGGCATTAGAAAAGGCAATAGAACTTAGTACCGAAAGAAAAGTGAGAAAGACTAAAGAATCTTATGGGTTCAGAAAAAGGTCGAACACGGTTCTTGGAGCCACCGACTACCTTTAGTAATAAAGAATTAAGTCGTTATCTGATTTTTAATCAGAGAGCCAAATTTCTTTATCCCAGGCGGTTAGAGTCATCACATAGTACCATTTTAAATCCCTTTATGCACCACAGAAAATTGGAAAGAATATGAAACTATGGGGGTTGTAGAAACAGATCGAACACTGTTCTCGGAGCCACCGGCCACTTTTAGTGATGCGGAATTAAGTCGTCATCTGGTCTGGACCAGAGAGCCCAATTTCTTTATCACAGTGGTCAGAGTCGTCACTTGTAACAATTTCAAATCTGTATATACAGTCCAGTAAAATTGAAAGAAATTGAATTTTAGAACGCAGGTAAACCTGATAGAGTTTTTCGAGCCACCACCGCAGCATGCGAGATTACGTCATCATCGGTTACCCGAGAGCCAAAATCTCACAGCTCGCAATAGAGTCTTCAAATCCACTCCAATCAAATTTAGTGCGAAAATTTAAATAGGGAAATAAACCCAAAAATTAATTCAAAAATTTCATTTCCTATAGTATAGGCAAAAAGTGCGAATAGTAAAATAGGGCACATTAGCTCACAGCAATTTAGAAAAATCAAGATTGAATAAATTTTAAGTTCAAAATCGAGATAAAAATTTTAAGATCGTAATCGAGATAAAATTTTAAGTCCAAAATCCCACCGGTGCCACCACCATTATTTGTTTTGAAATAATTATTATTAAAATAATTAGAACAATACATCGGGCTTTTGAGATGGCCCAAATTTCAGAGGTTCTCGGAGGTCCAAACTGCCAAAGCCTGAAGGGCCTTGTTTTTATTTATGGGTTCGTTTCGTTCTAATTGCTGATATTTTCTAGGATAAGATAGGAAAATATACCACGACTTCCTTTTATAACTTGTTACTATTAGAATACAGGGAACAGAAAATAAATAGAAGAAAGAATTAAAAGAATTATTAATTTTATTTTATCATTCAAAAAAAAATGCTGACAAATATATTCCACTCTCTCTTACAAGAAAGGAGGGAGGGAAGAAGGATGTAATTACAAAATTACCCCGGAACGATACTGAGTACTTACCGTTCCGCTTCCTTATTCTACCGTCGACAATTTCTTCTCGACGGGCAAAAACATAAATTTTGAAAAATCGTCCTTACACAATCACTCGAGTGGTGCATTCGCGGTTTGCCGTATGTTCTCTTATTGCGCGAACAATTTTTAAACAGGGACAGTCAAATCCACTCTCTCTTACTCTAATTCGTTAAGCCGTCAATTGCAAGAGCAGACAAGGGCACTCCGCACCCGGCTGGTCCTTCGACAAAAATTTAGAAAACGAAAATTAATTAGATTTAAAAACTCTTCACTTGAATTGATTCTTAACCGGCCTCCGTGGACTTCGGAGTAAGTTAGCGTTTTACTTTACGTCCGACCGAAATTATTCGTGTTAGCACACAAATTATTTCGGGTCCTTGGTACCGGACGGGAGCGCTTAGGCTTTTTGATCCGGGCAGTTCCAAACAGAGTTGGAACTTCGATGCTCGCGGAAACCGTACTAAATAAAAATTTAGGGGCTGGAGATGCCTCTACAGTTCGGCTTAGGGCACCTGGTGGGAAATTTTTGCTGATTTTTAATTTCGCTATTGTAGGTGGAAAGGAAGGTGGGGCCTGTTGCCATGCCAGTTTTGCTGAATTTGCAAATTAATAAAATCAGTTTAGTGAAATAGTGTTGAAATAATAAAGTTATTTCGAAACAAAATTATTTCCAATTATTCTTTTGAATAATTTTATATTTTATTTAATCTTTGAAATTTTAGACTTAACCCTCTCATATAAAAGGTTAATATACTTTAAGATAATGGACATTTCCAAACAGAAAGAAATTCCATTCTATTTTGCAGTATTTTGAATGTTGTTGCAATTCCAGTTTTGAGATCAATTGTCTCAATATTGATCTGGAATTGATCAGTTGCGTATAGATCTAAAAGCACATTATAGTAAAGCAATGGCAGGCATAGCTTGTAGGCTTGAAAGATATAGAGGGGCAAGGTAGGATAGGCTGTGAGCAAGGAAACATAAGTGTATTGGTGCCATAGCGTACAGCATAGACGTCTCCAGACATATTAATGTGTATTATGGTCGTAATACCTAACGAGTGCGAGAGAGCAAGCATCCACTATGCATTCGACAGCGTAAGAGCAAAAGTGACGCGTACTAGTCATTGGAGCGAGGGAGAAAACCATGCGACAGAGAGAGAACGCAGTACTCCGCGAGAACAGTGTGTCTGAGAGAGAACGCTTCGCCGTTACATACAGTCTTCTTTCTCTCTCGCGCAATGTCGAGGGACGCGCCGGGAGCCTTCACTCAACGCGTTCAGTGAGGACTCCCACCCATGGCTGCAGAAATATTATTTTAATTTCGAATCTTATTATTTTAATTTCTATTTTAACCCTTTGCGTCACAGTGGGTCGCTCAGCGACCCACCTTTGGTTTTTCACTATATTACAATTATATTTCATATGAATTCGCTTGAAAATCGTTACTCGGTGGTTTTCGGGGTCGCTGATTACGAATCTGACTTTAGTTTTTAAAAATTCAAAATGGCCGATACAATATGGCGGACATAAAAGTTAAAAATTAACTGAATTCTCTTAAAAATTGATACTCGGTGGTTTTCGGGGTCGCTGATTACGAATCTGCCTTTAGTTTTTAAAAATTCAAAATGGCCGATACAATATGGCGGACATAAACGTTAAAAATTAACTGACTTCTCTTAAAAATTGATACTCGGTGGTTTTCGGGGTCGCTGATTACGAATCTGATGTCAGTTTCTAAAAATTCAAAATGGCGAATCCAATGTGGCGGACATAAAGTTGAAAATTGACTGAATTCGCTTGAAAATCGTTACTCGGGGGTTTTCGGGGTCGCTAAATACGAATCCGATGTCAGTTTTTTAAATTTCAAAATGGCAGATCCAATATGGAGGACGAAAAAATAAGAAGAAAACGCATTCGCTTAAAACTCGTTAATCGGGGGTTTTCGGGGTCTCTGATTACGAATCTGATGTCAGTTTTTAAAAAATCAAAATGGCGGATCCAATATGGTGGACATGAATTTGAAAATTTACTGAATTCGCTTGAAAATCGGTACCTGGGGTTTTTCAGGGTCGCTGAATACGAATCTGATGTCAGTTTTAAAAAATTCAAAATGGCGGATTCAATATGGTGGACACGAAGTTGAAAATTGACTAAATTCGCTTGAAAATCGTTACTCGGGGGTTTTCGGGGTCGCTGATTACGAATCTGACTTTAGTTTTTAAAAATTCAAAATGGCCGATACAATATGGCGGACATAAAAGTTAAAAATTAACTGACTTCTCTTAAAAATTGATACTCGGTGGTTTTCGGGGTCGCTGATTACGAATCTGATGTCAGTTTCTAAAAATTCAAAATGGCGAATCCAATGTGGCGGACATAAAGTTGAAAATTGACTGAATTCGCTTGAAAATCGTTATTCGGGGGTTTTCGGGGTCGCTAAATACGAATCCGATGTCAGTTTTTTAAATTTCAAAATGGCGAATCCAATATGGCGGACATAAAGTTGAAAATTGACTGAATTCGCTTGAAAATCGTTACTCGGGGGTTTTCGGGGTCTCTGATTACGAATCTGATGTCAGTTTTAAAAAAATCAAAATGGCGGATCCAATATGGTGGACATGAAGTTGAAAATTTACTGAATTCGCTTGAAAATTGGTACCGGGGGTTTTTCAGGGTAGCTGAATACGAATCTGATGTCAGTTTTAAAAAATTCAAAATGGCGGATTCAATATGGTGGACACGAAGTTGAAAATTGACTGAATTTGCTTGAAAATCGTTACTCGGGGGTTTTCGGGGTCGCTGATTACGAATCTGACTTTAGTTTTTAAAAATTCAAAATGGCCGATACAATATGGCGGACATAAAAGTTTAAAATTAACTGAATTCTCTTAAAAATTGATACTCGGTGGTTTTCGGGGTCGCTGATTACGAATCTGACTTTAGTTTTTAAAAATTCAAAATGGCCGATACAATATGGCGGACATAAAAGTTAAAAATTAACTGAATTCTCTTAAAAATTGATACTCGGTGGTTTTCGGGGTCGCTGATTACGAATCTGACTTTAGTTTTTAAAAATTCAAAATGGCCGATACAATATGGCGGACATAAAAGTTAAAAATTGACTGAATTCGCTTGAAAATCGTTACTCGGGGGTTTTCGGGGTCGCTAAATACGAATCCGATGTCAGTTTTTTAAATTTCAAAATGGCGAATCCAATATGGCGGACATAAAGTTGAAAATTGACTGAATTCGCTTGAAAATCGTTACTCGGGGGTTTTCGGGGTCTCTGATTACGAATCTGATGTCAGTTTTAAAAAAATCAAAATGGCGGATCCAATATGGTGGACATGAAGTTGAAAATTTACTGAATTCGCTTGAAAATTGGTACCGGGGGTTTTTCAGGGTAGCTGAATACGAATCTGATGTCAGTTTTAAAAAATTCAAAATGGCGGATTCAATATGGTGGACACGAAGTTGAAAATTGACTGAATTTGCTTGAAAATCGTTACTCGGGGGTTTTCGGGGTCGCTGATTACGAATCTGACTTTAGTTTTTAAAAATTCAAAATGGCCGATACAATATGGCGGACATAAAAGTTTAAAATTAACTGAATTCTCTTAAAAATTGATACTCGGTGGTTTTCGGGGTCGCTGATTACGAATCTGACTTTAGTTTTTAAAAATTCAAAATGGCCGATACAATATGGCGGACATAAAAGTTAAAAATTAACTGAATTCTCTTAAAAATTGATACTCGGTGGTTTTCGGGGTCGCTGATTACGAATCTGACTTTAGTTTTTAAAAATTCAAAATGGCCGATACAATATGGCGGACATAAAAGTTAAAAATTGACTGAATTCGCTTGAAAATCGTTACTCGGGGGTTTTCGGGGTCGCTAAATACGAATCCGATGTCAGTTTTTTAAATTTCAAAATGGCGAAGCCAATATGGCGGACATAAAGTTGAAAATTGACTGAATTCGCTTGAAAATCGTTACTCGGGGGTTTTCGGGGTCTCTGATTACGAATCTGATGTCAGTTTTTAAAAAATCAGAATGGCGGATCCAATATGGTGGACATGAAGTTGAAAATTTACTGAATTCGCTTGAAAATCGGTACCGGGGGTTTTTCAGGGTCGCTGAATACGAATCTGATGTCAGTTTTAAAAAATTCAAAATGGCGGATTCAATATGGCGGACATAAAAGTTAAAAATTAACTGAATTCTCTTAAAAATTAATACTCGGTGGTTTTCGGGGTCGCTGAATAAAAAAATAAAAATAGAATTTCAGAATTTTAAATGTTTAAATAGAAATAATAGATGCTTATCTTTAAATGATGTACCTGACAACCCTTGGATTAGTAACCTGTAAAAATAAACGTTTTTTACAATCAGCAGTATTGTTATTTAGGGGTCATCCATAAAGCATGTGATATATTTTTCCGAAATTTTAACCCCCCCCCACCCCTTTGTGATGCTTTTTCCATTTACGATTAACATGTAGTGTGATATTTTGCTAAACCCCCCTACCCCCTAAAGCATAACATGCTTTATGGATGGCTCCTTACAAAATTGTTAGCATTTATGTTTTTGTAACTGAATCCAATGTATACCTTTTTTTACTATCATAACGCTGAGAGCAGGATAGATAAAAAAAATGAAATTATTATTTTCGAAAAGTGACATGAGATTCGTATTCAGCGTCCCCGAAAACCCCCGAGTAACAATTTTCAAGCGAATCTAATCAATTTTCAACTCTAAGTCCACCATATTGGAACCGCCAGTTTAAATTTTGAAAAACTGACATCTGATTCGTATTCAGCAACCCTGAAAACCCCCGAGTGTCAATTTTTAAAGAAATTCAGACAATTTTTAATTTTTATGTCCGCCATATTGGATCCGCCATTTTGAATTTTTTAAAACTGACATCAGATTCGTATTCAGAGACCCAAAAAACCCCCGTGTATCGATTTTCAAAAAAATTCAGTCAATTTTTAGTTTTCATGTCCGCCATATTGGATCCGCCATTTTGAATTTTTGAAAACTGACATCAGATTCGTATTCAGCGACCCCGAAAACCACCGAGTATTAATTTTTAAGAGAATTCAGTTAATTTTTAACTTTTATGTCCGCCATATTGAATCCGCCATTTTGAATTTTTTAAAACTGACATCAGATTCGTATTCAGCGACCCTGAAAAACCCCCGGTACCGATTTTCAAGCGAATTCAGTAAATTTTCAACTTCATGTCCACCATATTGGATCCGCCATTCTGATTTTTTAAAAACTGACATCAGATTCGTAATCAGAGACCCCGAAAACCCCCGAGTAACGATTTTCAAGCGAATTCAGTCAATTTTCAACTTTATGTCCGCCATATTGGCTTCGCCATTTTGAAATTTAAAAAACTGACATCGGATTCGTATTTAGCGACCCCGAAAACCCCCGAGTAACGATTTTCAAGCGAATTCAGTCAATTTTTAACTTTTATGTCCGCCATATTGTATCGGCCATTTTGAATTTTTAAAAACTAAAGTCAGATTCGTAATCAGCGACCCCGAAAACCACCGAGTATCAATTTTTAAGAGAATTCAGTTAATTTTTAACTTTTATGTCCGCCATATTGTATCGGCCATTTTGAATTTTTAAAAACTAAAGTCAGATTCGTAATCAGCGACCCCGAAAACCACCGAGTATCAATTTTTAAGAGAATTCAGTTAATTTTAAACTTTTATGTCCGCCATATTGTATCGGCCATTTTGAATTTTTAAAAACTAAAGTCAGATTCGTAATCAGCGACCCCGAAAACCCCCGAGTAACAATTTTCTAGCCAATTTAGTAAAAAGAAAAATGTGTGACTTAAAGGGTTAAATTTAATTTTTAATAATTTAAAATTTAACAATTCTTTTGCAACAATAATATAAATATTTTGCGATATATTTAGGATAATATAATAATACATTTTCATGAAGAAATAATTAATAGCGGGTCTTGCAACGACGTTATTGACGAAGTTACAAGAAATTTTTATTTAAAATAAAAGAACAATCAATCAATGAAGATTATAAAATTATTACCCTTCATTAATTAATATATTCTTAAAATTCGTGTTGGCTCCAATAACTTGCTTCATAAAAATTAATTTTTTTTTAAAAAGGAATAAAATTATTATTTTTCCAAGATGCGAGTTGCCTAATAAAGTCGCGTTATTTATTTATATTGTTTCGCTGACGTCCCGAAATTCCTGACGGTAATATGACATTAGAGTTGCTACAGTCTAACTTGAAGCAAGTCTAAGAATAAAGAAAAATAATTTTAAAATAAAATAATTCTAACATATTTAATTAATAATTTTATTATTAAAAATTTAATGTTTTAATTTTATTTATGTTGCCAAATAAATATTAGCATAACATTTAACATTTCATTTACATTTTCAATAATTTTAAAATCTTCATTACTTAAAAAAAATACTCTTCTATGTTCGACACGGTATCCTTCTTCAACTTTCAAACTGTTGATAAAGCCAATTTTCAAAACAAATCGTTTATTTTAGTTCATTGCTTTAAAAAATTTACTTACATGTGTTTCACCTATAAAAAATTTCATTAACTATAATTCAGCTAACTAGTGCAACAATGATAGTCTTACATGAATGTGAATTAGCGTTGTTTAATCATTTTCCATATTATATTATTTTCGATAATGATTATTATTTAACTTATTTTCCTCTGCACTTTTTATTAATATTCAAATAAATATTCAACTCACAAACTATTATTTAACCCATAAAACAACTTTAACCCTTAAAAAAATATTCAAACCACTTGCTATCTATTTAAATACTTTTCCAAAAGCCAGCATCCTCTATTATCAAACAGTCAAAATTTTTTTTTCAATATCGAAATATATCCAATACCAATGTTATCCAATATCATATTTTATTATCCTCAAAATCCAAATATTTTTAATGCCAATCTTATCCAATACCAAAAAATTTTTCCAAAAACCAACTTTCACTGTGGTCAAATAATCAATATTTTTTTCCAATATCAAAATATATTCAATACTAATGTTATCCAATATCTTTCTTTATCCTCAAAATCGTAATATCTTTAATGCCAATGTTATCAAATACCAAAAAAACTAAATGGATTGAAGTATTTTTTATATGAAACATTTAAGACAACCAAAAGAAACACAATATCTTCTATACCAATATTATGCAATATCCATATTTTATGCATAAAAAAATTATTCAATAATCAATGTTTTATCTTCAAAATACTTATATAATTATTAATACTATACAAAAATAGGAATATATTTTTTGGGCCCAATACAAAAATAAAAAAGACAAATATATTATAAGAAGATTCAACACATGCAGTAAGTTATTTATCGACAAATTGCAGTAAAATATTATAAACTATATAATATTCAAGTTTAGTTACCTGAGACTATTAGAAGCTTTTTTAGCGACACTACTACAATGTTGTTGCAACGGTAGACTTACATCAGCAGCTTAATCAGCAGTAGCCGTTTCACTTTATTGAGGAGAAGTGTTATACCCCCACTCTACCAATCCGGGCCTATGTTAAGTTCTCGCGTAAGGCAGATATTACGGTAGGCCTAGGTGGCGTCCTCGAGGATAGATGTTGGTAAGTTAAGTATGGATAGACCACTTTCACTCATGGGGATTAAACGGTTATCATCTATATCACATACACAATAATAAAAAAAATTTCCCTCAACCCAAGGCTGTTAGGACGAATCGAGCGATCACGGATTGGGTCCTAAAAAGGGAAGTGGTATATCCTCACTCTACCGGCCTATCCCGGGCACAGACCTCGAGTAAGTCAATTACAGCGGGGGCCTGTGTGGCGTTCTCGGGCTTAATGACAATATTATTTTATGACGCTTAATGAGTTTTTCAAAAGAATTGTAAAATTCTGATTGTGATTTGTGATTGTTCGGGCCGGGCTGGTAAAGTGGCGGACACAACTTCACCTTACAGGACAGTATTTAAAAGGTTATCGACCATCTTATGAACCCTCAACCGAAAGCTGTTTTGACAAAACAAATTTCAGGTAGAAACCTTCAGGAACCCTAATTATCAAAGTAAAGATATATATGAATGAATGAAGGAATGAATACAAAGATTATTATTGTATATTATTGTATAATAATTAGATTAATTTTCTTCTTTTTCTTTATATTATATTAATTAATTAAAAACATTTTGTACCATGTAATCTGTTCCTTTGTGGGTCTTTTAGCCCTAGGAACGTTTAATAAATAAATAAATAATAAATAAATTTAAGTGGGCCAAAATAAAGGTTGTGACTCCCCTTAATTTCAACTTGAAAAAAATTATTTTCCAACAGTATATTGCTTTAACATCCAGTGTGCGTGATGTACAGCACCTGGACAATAAAAAGTAACATCAGAAGGATGTTCTTTAAGAAATAGCTTACAATTAAACCTACGAAAGTGATAATCTCCTATTTTAATGAAACTTGGTATGAATGTAGTACGCGGAAATATAAGAGACCCGTATATTTTTATATCCACAGAAAAACAGTTTACTTAAATTCCGTATCACAACCTTACGGAATTTAAGGTCTGATGTGAGTCAGTTCAGTCTACATGAAAGTCAGTATCAAGGCGATAACCTTAAATTCCGTTCCATGTAGCGACTAAAAGTTAGCTACTATCGGTAACAAATTAGGACGTAAATTACTGAAATGTATTATATTTAAATTTATTTTCAAATAGATATAGTTTATTGTTTAACATTTTATAACTAATTTAAAATTAAAATTTTAGAATTCACTGTTTTTAATTAAAAAATTATTATTTTATGTAAATTATTATTTTATTTTTAAGATTTTAATAAAATATTAAATATTGCAAAATATTGAAGGGTTTATTAAATTTATTTTATAACAGCGTAATTAGGGCGTTAAAATTAATAGTTAATAATTATTTTGAAACACATTTCCAAATAATTTTTTTGTACAAAAAATTTTTAAATTAACAAATATATCAATAATTACCCTGGCGGATTGGAAAAATCGAGTTGTAACCGAATTGGGTTACGATTCGGTTACGTTTCGGTTCATTGTGAAATATTATCGTTAATCGACAAAATATGTAGTGAATAACTATTAGGAATGGTTAATATACATTTAGAGAGCTTATTTATGCAATAATAATAATAAAAAATTAAGATATAATTAATTAATAATAAGTGTTTTAAGTGTACAGTGCATACAGTTGTTGAATTACCATATATATATGTATATTACCATCAGCGGCAGCTGTGATACGCGCATTAAACCCTAGATGGCGTTAAGGATGACTTTGTGAATGAATTTCTAAAAGTAAGCCCTTGAGTGTCAAATGTGTAAGTAAATATATAAGTTTTAAAAAAATAGATCAATTTATTAAAACAACTTTTTTGATTTGTACAAATATAAAAAAAAATTTATAACGAACAAAAATTTTTTTAATGAGAAAAAGTTTTTTTTGTGTCAAAATTAATCTTTCTCATTTTTCTTTTTTTAAATAAATTTTTTTTGAATTTTTGAATAAAAAAATTCATTTTCTCAATAAAATGAGAAAGATTAATTTTGACACAAAAAAAACTTTTTCTCATTAAAAAATTTTTTGTTCGTTATAAAAATTTTTTTTTATATTTGTAGAAATCAAAAAAGTTGTTTTAATAAATTGATCTATTTTTTAAAACTTATATATTTACTTACACATTTGACACTCAAGGGCTTACTTTTAGAAATTCATTCACAAAGTCATCTTTAACGCCGTCTAGGGTTTAACGCGCGTATCACAGCTACCGCTGATGGTAATATACATTTATATGGTAATTCAACAACTGTATGCACTGTACACTTAAAACACTTATTATTAATTAATTATATCTTAATTTTTTATTATTATTATTGCATAAATAAGCTCTCTAAATGTATATTAACCATTCCTAATAGTTATTCACTACATATTTTGTCGATTAACGATAATATTTCACAATGAACCGAAACGTAACCGAATCGTAACCCAATTCGGTTACAACTCGATTTTTCCAATCCGCCAGGGTAAAAGGTTAATCTATATAAAATTACAGGAAATGAATAAAATGAAACAAAAATATTTGTTGACTGTTTATTTTTTTTAACAGAACGCCGAAATTATAAATCAAATGTATAATAACATTTTAAATTTTTCATCACAATAATACAATTGGCTAATTTTCACAGTAAATTTTAACATTCAATACAATTTTAACATTCATAAACATTCATAAACACAATCACTTACACGTGCCACTCACGCTTGCGCCTTGGCACAGTATGACTTTCCGTTCAACTTGAATGAATTTCAGTTCTTAAAGTAACAAATTATATGGATATATAAGATACTTACTTTATGTAAGTTACAGTAACTTATTTTCAGTTACTACATTAATTTAAGGCTAGAATGATTGTAAGTGTATTTATATTTTAAGTAAAATGTTTTAGTGTGTCTGCAATGATCCACTTTAAAGAGTAGAAATCACCCCTTGAAGTTATAGGGGTGTAATGTCATAATTAAAGGTGCACGTAGCACAGAAGATTTAATAAATATTTATTTTTAATGTTCGCAGTATTTAGAATAAAGGTTAAGTAAAGATTCTGTAAATATTTAAATGTCCGCACTTGAGCAAATATTTAGCGCGAACCTTGAGTGAAGCTTGAAATTAAATATTTGTTAAAGGTTCAGCTCGAACCTTGATTAAAGATTTAAATTAAATATTCGTTAAAGGTTCGGCTCGAACCTTGATTGAAGCTTGAGAAAAAATATTTGTTAAATGTTCGCCCTGATAATTAAATTAAACTATGAAAGATTGTACGCTTTAATAATAATAATAATAATAATAATAATAATAGAATTGAAATAATTAAATTTTTTTATTTGAATTGATTTAAGAAATTTTAGTTTTCAAAAATGAAAAAAAATAATTTTTTAAATTTAGCGACTCATACTTGATTAAATAATTTTTTAGAGACTTTAAATAACGAAATTAATGTTAAAAATAAATTTGGTGGGACCGGGGATCGAACACGGGTTTGACGAACGCAAACGCAATACCTAACCAAGTACAAGTACAATTATTTTGTGACGCAATTACAATCACTATCTTAGCCACCAATACTTATTAGGCTGCTTTCTATAGTACTTTACCCTATCCCTTTCAGGCATACTTATTGAATATTTTAGATAGACAGTCGGATTATTTATTAGATCATCTGCATTAAATTTAATGTGTCTGTCTGTCGAGTGTCTGTAAATATAGTATAGGATGGGAGTGTTATTATTATCTTGAATGAATTTATATTTATCTAGAAAAATGAATGCCTCGGGCGGTAGGTAACCCCGTGTCGCCAGATTTTTCAGAGGCATTTCATCTTTCGCAAATGGCAACAATATGTGGGGATTAGCATGGTTATATTGAAGGCCTTTGCGATATGCTCGCGTATAAGACCAACGATGAAACCATGAACTCTGGGGATATTTGCCATATTGTAAACCTTCGTGTTGGATAGATGCCTCCGATAACACAGCCCCACAAAAAAAAGTGTCGTGCGCGGCAGACCAGACTAGTCATTTCCTATGTATTTTGACGCGCTGAACACGAATCCGAAGTCTGTTTTGCTCCATCACGTCAGGATTTTTTTCTAACCTCCGAAAACCTGTCGGATTTTGAGAGGTAGGCTATTTTTTTTAAATTGTCTATATCTATTACGCTATTCATGTTTTTGTCATTCAACGCTAACACACTTGTATACCTGAAATCGCTATTATCCATATGAGAATTCTTTTATGATCATTACATTTTTCAATTTCAATAGAATCAAGTTTGTTCACATTTGTAGAATTCACACTTATAACTGAGGATTTTTCTACTTCATGAATTTTATTGATGTTTTTTACAATTGAGGAAAAAGGTATGTGAGGTTTTATTAGGTTTTCCAAGAATTTGTTTTTTCTTTAGTTAATTTTATACTATTTAATCTATCATTATGTTTCTCTTTCAATAACAATAACGTAGGACAGCCTCTATACGATGCTGGGTGTCCTGTTTGTTTACAGAGTACACAATATATTTTATTCTTAGAAATTTCATTTTCAAAAGTCACCTTTTACATTTATCGGGATCATGATCCTTGTCACATTTTACGCATCTATATTTATTATTACAATAATTGGCTGTGTGCCCTATACGCTGTTAATTAAAACATTGCGTAGGGTTTCTATAATTTATTTTCTCCCACCACACTATTTGATACGCTAGTCTGTATATTTTTGATAGTTCAGTACTATTACTAGTGCTGTAGATTCCGACGAGGAATGCATCCCTTTCCCTTTTTGCTTTAAAAAAATCTTTTAGATTAACTTTTTTAATATTTTTTATATCGACGTTTTTTAAGTTTAAAGACTTCAATTCGGAGAGGATGTCACCCACGTCGAAGTCACCTGCCACACCTTTTAGGATCCATGTCATGATTTTTTCCTCTTTCGGAGTTTTCGTGTGAAATTCTATTTTATTATCTTTAAGGACCTTATATACTGTTTTGAAATCGCTATAAGTATGTACATATAGAGCTAGTTTGTTTTCAGTGAGACTATTAAAAATAAAAGTTTACGAACTTAATGCTTTGATTAAAATACTAGTAATTATTGTTAGCCTTATGTTTTGTACGATCAATGGTGGTAGACCAGATTGAATTTACCTCTTGTGAGTGGTGTTGTTGTTTTTGGTAATAAGTTGACGTTTACGTAAGTGACATTGTTGCTTAGGCTGATTTTAGTGCATTTTATTACTGAAATACCGACCAAAACAACAATGTCACTTACGTAAGTTTTTGTTTAACACGGCAGTATTATGAAGCTGACTTTTCTCCTAACCAACCGAGCTATACGAGCAACTATGATTGGAAAAAATCTTGCCCTTAAGCTACAAGTAATTTTGTTGGTTGCAGAAAAGGGCGAGATAATTTAAATTTGGAATTTTTGTTTTGACAGTATATAACCTAGCAAAAATTATCTTAACCATCGAAACAATTCTTGAAATGAAAGTTAGCCAAGGATTATGATAAGTTTTAACTAATTTTTTTAATATCTTCTATTATATTAAGTTAACAAATTTCAAAAACAACACCGACACCGTGACCTCGACACAGTCCTTGGAAAATCTATTATCACTTATTTTCAAATAAATCAAAATACTTTGCCACAATACACAATATTTGCCACTTTACTTTGCTTTTAGACAAACTTACATACTATTTTTTGTAACATGTTTTTTCAATTTTAACCCGAAAAAGGGTTATTTACAATTTTATGCAATTTTTTACGAATTTTTGGATATATACCTATAAAATTACTCTATTTTCAAAAAGTTACTTAAAAACAATTTTTTTTAATTTTTTACCAATTTTTTATTGTTTTTTTAAATTATTTATTGTCGTTTTTCAAATTTTTAGTTACAAACCTATAATATTGTGCCTAAAAAAATATTGAAAATTTGTATTTTCTTTCTTTCCAATGGAAATGAAGTTTTTGACACCACTTTTAGTCGACGAATGAATTTCCATTGCAACAACCCTTAATAATTGCAAAATTTTTGGGTGGCTCAACCATAACTCACGCGTCGTTTAGTGTGACGTCACACACAAAAGTAAGCGTGTTATCCAAACACCATATTACGTTCCACATTTTCATATAACATCTTAATGAACAATTTTAGTCAAGCTACTTTGTTACTATTCAGCGCAGCCAGTTTACAATTTTTGTTATTACTTGATCATATTTTATATATTTTCTTCTTTTAAATTTTTTTTTCTCCTTTTATATACGATATGATTAGTATAATATTAATATAATATTCTTTATTTACTCTCCCTGCCATGACGCAGGTTCGAGGCTCCATATACATATTTTCTTATATCTAATTACAACTAACTTATCCTCATACAAAAATTTCTTAACCTACGCAATTTTTACTAACTAACCTATATCCGCCAGTGCCAGGGCTTCCGTTTCCAGTTCTTTTTGCCTATTTCTAGCTTCATTCCCCTGAACGCCCACCCCTTAATTTCATTCAAACCCCATTTGTTACATCTTACATCCTATTCGCTTTTCTCCTTTCATCCATCACTCTCCCTGCCCATTCTCATTCAAAATCCATCTTACTCTAACATCTACTCCACACGTATCATAATCTTCATTAACACTCCTTGCACACCTTTCCAACACATGCTCCCAATCTTCCACTTCATACCCACACACTCTGCACAATCTATCGTCTCTATCCGTCCAGTACCTACACTCTCTCACTCCCTCTCCCATTCTAACTCTCGCCCTCCTTTGCCATTTCGACTCTCTTTTCAGCTTACTCAAATACTTTGGTACATCTACTCCTTTCACCTTCTTGTACCATCTATTGTACTTTGAGTTCCTAATTTTTCCCCATGACTCTCTTCTATCCTTCTCCTTCCAATCCTCCTTCATCCCATACCACCCTTCTCCGTATTCCCACCCCTCCGCTAGCACCCTTTCCCTCGTCTTTTCTTACTTTGACTTATCTCGGTTCCCACTAGTCTCTCTCTCCACAACGTATTTCCAACACCGCTGAGTCCATTCGTTCCCTTTTCCTTGTCTTAACCTTTCTTCAAACCTCCATGCTCTTCTTCTTTGTCTCACCAACATCCTTTCCCAACCCACTTCCTCTCTCAACATGTACCTCGGACAACTCGCGCACACACCCATCGTCCACCTCAAAAACACAACACACACATTTATCCACAAATCTTTCGCTCTCACATAACTCTGAAATTCTTTCATCAACAATCGCATCCCACTTTCACTCTCAGCCAACAACACAACATCATCCGCGTACGCAAGCGAAAACATTCTTCCGGCACCCAGCACTGCTCCTCACTTACCTTTTTTTTATCCTCTCCTCCAAGTCCACCATTAATAAACTAAACAATAATGGACTCAGCGGGCAACCCTGTAGAAGACCTCTTCCCATCCAGAATACTTCACCTAATTCGTCCCCAACCCTCACCCTTGTCCTAACATCAGTATACAATTCTTTTATCCTCTCTATCAGTCTTTCCTCTATACCCCTCTCCTTTAACGTTTTCCACAAGATCCCCCTATTAACCGATGGGAACGCCGCTTTAAAATCTACAAATAACGCCAGTAATTTCCCTTTCTCCCTTTTTAAATTCCTATTTACTAAATAATTTAGTGTATATATATGGTCAATCGTCCCCATCCCTTTACTACAACCCGCCTGGTTGTGTGGAATTTCCCTTACCCTCTCAACGCTCTCTTCCAGCCTTTTCCTGAGAATTTCCCCATAAATTTTGTAACCCACCGGCATTAATGAAATCCCCCTATAGTCTTCCACCTTCTTCCCTTCTCCCTTTTATACTAGAGGTACTATTAACCCCAAGTTTCAATCCTTTGGCCACCCACCTCCTTTCCACGCCTTATTTAAAATATTTAGCATTTCTCTTTTTATCACCTCCCCCCGTATTTCATGCTGTCCGCTTCCATTTCATCATGACCTCCTCCATACTTATATCAGTAATCCCATCCTCATGCGTCACTTTCCTTCTCTCCCCCACCACTCTGTTGTCCACTCCGCCACTTAATCCTTTAAAATATTTTGTCCATTCCCCCATTCCGATGCTCCTATCCACCATTTCTCTCCTTTTCCTTTCCCTATTTATAACATTCCACTCCCTTCCCTCTCTGACCGCCTTTTCGACCTCTGCCATAAATATTTTTCTCTCCTCATCTTTCTTGTACTTTAACATCTTCCCATGTTCTCTCTGCCTCCTCTTATACTCTTTCCTGCTGATCTTATCTTTCCTCCACTCTTTAATATTTGCTTTCGTCCGCTTTCTACCCGCCACGCACTTCTCATCCCACTACCCTTTTCTTCTTTCTTCCCTGTCTCCCTCCCTTCCCATATCCTTCTTTAACTTTTCAATATTTTTCCTTACTCTTTCTATTGTTTCGTCAACCTTTTCTTCTTTGGTTCCTTTTATCCATTCCTCCTGCAGCCTACTTTCGAACACCTTTAACTTCACTGAACTACATTTTCCCATCTTTACTTTCTCCTCTCTTCTTTTTTTTTCCTTCTCTCATTCTTCTTGTATCCCTCCTTCCCTATCTCTACCGTTATCGGAAAGTGGTCTGATCCAATCTCATTACCTACCTCCATCCTTATTATTTTCTCTCTCACCTTCTCTTCTGCCAATACATAAACAATTACTGTATACCCCCTCCCCATAAACGTTTTTTCCCCCTCCTCGTCCCCCTTTATATTTCCGTTACAAATCGTCCAACCACAATCCTGGACTAACTCCACTAACCTTTTCCCCTTACTATCCACTTCCTTGTGTTTGGACCTCCTTTCGTATTTATTCGCTTCCTCGTTCCAATCTCCTCCTCCCAGCTCTCCCGTCCAAGCATTTAAATCCCTTCCGATTAGCACCATTCTTTTTTTACTACACTCACTTTTACATCTTCTCTAAATTTCTTCATTCTTCTTCCTCTCCTCTTCTCCTATAAATCTTAACCATATCCCAATTTTCTCTCCCTATTTTAATAGTCCTTATCATACACCCCTCTTTCTCTTTCATACCTCTTCCCCTAATGCCCTCTTTAATCCCAATCCTCACTCCTGATATCATACCTCCTGCGCTTCTCCCTTTTTCAAACTCTCTTCTTGCCCCTTGCATATTCCAATTATACTCCTTTGGCAACCTTCTTCTTACTGTCTCCCACTCCTTTTTCTCTGCCCATGTCTCCATCAAAAATACCACATCCCACCCCCCTAATACCTTCCAAAATCCTACATCCTTACTTTTCCATCCTCCAATATTCCAAAACCCCACTTTTATCATCCCTTTGCTCCTTACGCCTGTTTGCTCTCCACTGTTTCTCCAAACCCCACATTTCCCTTTCTTTCCGCTACTGCATTTATTTCCTCCATGGTAACTCTTACCCCCTCTACCCATATACACTCCCCACCCACATTTACCACCTTGCCCTTTCTTCTTTCCTCCCAAGCCTTATCTCTCTTCAGCCACTCGATTTTTCTTTCCATCCATGTCTTGTCCTCGTCTATTCTCTCCTGTCTTCCCTTCAACTTCCTCTTATTCTGCATGACCTCTCTTCTCTCTTCTTCGCTCTTCAACTGCACCAACCATACCTTTGGAATATCTTTACCTTCCTCCTCTATTCCTCTAATATTTCTGATGTTCACCCTTGCTCCTATTTCCTCCAATATTTTCTCTATTTCCACTCTTCCCTCCTTTCTCTTCACTTTTAACCCCCCTACCACTATCCCGCATTTTCTTTTCTCTATCTCCTTGTTTCTCGTCTCATCTCTCACCCTGTTTTCCTCTCTGCTATTCTTCATTTCACTACTTAATTGCTGTATCTTCTCATCTCTTATTTTTTTCTTTTCTCTATCTTCGATTCTACCGTCCTTCAGTTCTTTACTCAGACCCTGCATCCTTTTATTTGTCTCCTCCCCCATCTTCATCAACGTCTTCACTAACTCCCCTAAATTTCCTGTTATTCTTCCTGCTTCATTATATCCGTTCTCCGTCATAGCTGCCCACCTTTTTTCATTCAACCATCTTGACTTCAATTCCATTTCTTTTTTTGATGGCCTTCCCACCTTTCTTCTTTCTGCGAAGTTTGCATAATCCGGCTGAAATTGCAGTGAGTCACTTCTAATCAGAGTCGGGGTTCCATAAACCTTCTCTTCACAGCACTCATCGTCCGCCCCTGCATCTACCTTCTCCGTATCAGCGTTATCTGCTTTCTCACTCTTTTCTCCCTCCCCATCCACATCTTCGTCCATCCTTCCCCCTCCGCCCATAGCGCTCTTTTCCGGCCTTCTCATCATACTCATCCCGAACATAAGGACTCGCCTTCAGCTAATTTTCTTTTCTCACCTCTCACTTTCTCTCTCACACTTCACACACGTACCCTAACCTCAACCTCATCAGTACCGGAAAGTTATCGTTATTTCAAAATTTTTCAAATATCTTCTATTATAGTAAAATGTTTATTTTGTATTTCGAAATTGTCCACGAAAACCGTCAAATTTGAATAAAAAACGTATTAGGATAAAAATCCAGTATTATGACGATTTTTTTGATAGATTTCCATGAAATCTATGAGACATAGCGATATAAAAAGAAACGGTTAAAAAATAGAGAAAAAAAACAAAAATTCGAAAAAAATGCAATACATTTAAGACAAACTAAAAAATATATTCC
Source organism: Leptopilina boulardi (assembly GCF_019393585.1). Lineage (NCBI taxonomy): Eukaryota > Metazoa > Arthropoda > Insecta > Hymenoptera > Figitidae > Leptopilina > Leptopilina boulardi. Next base: position 91,531 of record NW_026137699.1, on the reverse strand, counting down.
CAAAAGATGACATCCCTTAATCAAGGGATTGGCATCAAATTTGTAATTTGTTGCTATTTTCTACAATTATAAAGTAAAACTAGCAACTTTGTCGTCCGCAAGCGGCCGACTACGTTGCTAGTGTGCATTAACCATATTTTTTATTCATTTTTTTTTCAAAAAAATTTAATATTAGAAATGTAAAAAAAAATTTCTTTATATTGGATCTACCACCCAAGTAGCACGGAATATTGCTTGATTGGCAAGCTGATATCAACCGGGAATATTTTTGTGACATTCAGGCGATATCATAATGTCCTCTTCACGGGGACATTCCTCGGTGATGTATCTATGTGACGGTCTTTCACACAAAAAATGTAACGCATTACAAAACTTACATTCTGCATTTATTAAACCTAAATAATTCTGTGGAACTTTACTTTCATCGAAATCTTCAAAAGACATTGTTGCAACTCCTGCACTTTTTTTATTCCAATTATCGTTTTCACATGTCAAATTTTTTTCTTCACACATTCTGTTCATCTTCCGTTGCCGTAGAAAATTTTTTCTTCTTACATGACAAATTATTTTCTTGACGCACTTTCTTTTCATCTTGAGTTTCCATTGATATTTTTCTTTTCATACATGCCAAATTTTTATCCTTGCGTATTTTCTTTCCATCTTCAGTTTTTATAGATAATTTCTTTTTTTTGCATGTCAAATTTTTTTTGCGCTCTTTCTTTTTTATTTCTGTTTTATTACGATTACGTTTTCTCAATCTCTCATTCTCCTGTCTTATTATTTTCTGCTCATATGTAACTTCGCGCCTTGCCTTCCTTTTTCTTCCCTTCTCTTTAATTGCTCGATTTATCTTTTTATCATTTTCTTTACTCGGAAAATTTTTCATTTTTAAATATTCATGTGGTGAAATTTTGTTCACATTATTATCAGTTGTACCAATTATTTTCTTTTCACTAGTGTCATTTAGAGAATGTTTAATTTTTAAATCTTGTGTTAATAGAACTCTGTTAATATTATTACTGGGAATATAATTACTAAAAATATAATTTTTATGTTCCTGAGTTCAATTTATGAAAAGACCGTTCTAATCATTCTCTATTATCGAATTCCTATTGTGAGACGTTCTTACAGTCGGAAAATGATTTAAACGATTATTTTTAAACATTGACTTAAAATGGTTTCTCACTTTGTTATTATCAGTTTCATAATTTACACGGTTTGGCATTACGTTAAATAATATAGATGTTGCAAATGCTATTGCATATACTCAACACTACCAAAAGGTTGTTGATCAACAGCTTCAAAAACTACTGTTGGTTTAAAAGGGAACAATCTAATTATAGTATATTACTTAACATGGGGAAGACAGACCCATTTACGGAGAGGGCGAATGTTTTTAGCACGAGTCGAGCACTGGTATAAACGAAGCCGTAGCCCAAGCGCCGAAGGCGCGAGGGTGCGCCGGTATGGAGCATGCGCACAGCAACAACGAAAGACTGAAAAGTGTGTGTAAATGATTTGTTTCATGTGTGTGACGTCACCTTTTTACTCCCTAGAGTGTAAATTTTTAATTTAAACGCACCCGCGCACGCCGCTCGAAAAGCTGGAGTTTAAGCTCGCTCGGTGGGGCGTAAAACTGACTAAATCGTACATGTGTGATGAAAAATATTTTATTTGATGCACATTTAAACACCCCTCATTAAGGCTATCAATAATATAAAGCCTTACTCTATCGTAATCGACACAAATTCAGTGACCATAATTGTTATTACCGCTAAAAAGTATTTGAATATGTTTATCACCTTCTCTAATTGGGACAATATTCAAGCATTTGTACATAAAAAGCACTTTGTATATTGAAAAAATAATTTGAATCTTTTCTTAATAAATCTTCAAATTTGTACATATGCATGTAATTTAACAATTTATTTCTATTTTCAGTAATTTTTAAATCTTTATCACCAATTTTGTCTTTAATTCAATACAACCAATTTTACCTTTTATTAAATACTAGCGATATATTCCTCGCTCGCTGACGCTCGCTCGGTTGAAGTTTTACTTTTTTTCCTTTACGTATTGTTGTTTATTCATATGTATATTTATTTTTTGTTTTAAATTATTATTTCATTATAAATTATAATAATTCAATTTTTTTAATTTTCAAATTACTTTTTAAAAAAAATTTAATTTAATGTAATAACCAAATTTTATATGTCTGTTGACTTAAATTCTGATTTTATTCTACAATATTGATTGTAAATTGTTTCTCTTTTTTTCAATTGCTACTAAATGCTATGTAAAGAAAACTGGTAAGGGCCTTACCACTTTTCCTAACGAATACCCTACTTTTTAATATTATATAGTATTCAAATTTGTAAATCTAAAAATATATTTTTAATTCAATATAATTAATTAGTACTATTAATTGATTATTTAATTAAATATATAATCGAACTGATCTTCGTATTTATCAAAGCCAAAACGCATGTTAAATCGTTTTAGCTATCTCCGTAATCAATGATTTAAAAATCTAAAAGGGTTATATCTTCGGAAGTGTGCATTGATTGAGTGCATTTGTGTAAAATTGGGAGTGACATGAGATGCTTTATTCTTTGTTTTTTAGAAAAATTGTCAAGAATTTATAATTTAAAATTCAAATTTTATAAATATTTTTAAAAAAATTTTATGGTGTTGCTGTTAATGAAAAATTATAATACAATGTAATGAATATAAACATGAAACATCAATTCAAAAAACAAGATTTATTGATTCATTATATCGAAAAAAATAAACATATATCAAATTTTAAATTATTATTGTTAAATAATAATTAAATTCTTAAACCATAAGAAGTCTTATTTGTGTCAAAGTCATTTGCGACGCCATAATTACAGTCATGCATGAAATTATTAACATTTTTTCATTTTCCATTTCCATTTTTTAATATTATATAATAAAGGAACCCAAGCAGCACGGTGTATCCCCTCAACATCCCTTGAATATCACCGTGGAATATTCCAATGATTTTCTAAGAAAACCAAAAAATATATATATATCCAAGCAATATTGAGGGAATATTCCAGTGATATGGATGAAATATTCCACGGTTATATTAAATTAAATTTTTTTTAATCTTCCTGATTATTTAAATAACAATTTATAACAAAATTCCATGATTTCAACACATTAATAAAGTGGTTCATTTAATGAAAATATTTAGCTTCTTCATCTTGATTAACAGAACTTATACCATTAGTTTTAAAAAATTAAAAATTTTCATTTTTTGTGAAAAATAATGCCAGCAATTATATTCTGACAAAAATCAATTAAAATGTTTATATAGGAAAAAGTTATTTAAAAAATTCAATTAAAAAATAAGGAGAAATGTAAAAGATATCGAAAAATGAAAAAAAAATTAAGAATGAAGAAATAAAATTACAAAATATTGAAAAATGTAAAGAATATCGAGAAAATTGTAGAAAAAGAAAATTAGAAGCCAATAATAATATTAATTTAAAATGTTTGAAGTTAGCAAATAATATAGTAATTTGGATGTTATTTGTTAATTTTGTCCAGCATTTTCTTTAAGAAATGACAGAGGATAAAAAGTTTAGTACATGTTGTCATAAAGGCAAAGTTTTGTTAACTGAATATCCATTACCCCCGGTAGAATTAAAGGAAATAGTTTTTGGTCAAACTGCAATTAGTAATCATTATAAAAAATGTATAAGAAGCTACAACAATACAATAGCGTTTGCAAGATTTGGTGCAACATATGCTTCTCTACAAAATAAAGGTCCTCAAGTCTTTAAAATGTGTGGTCAAATTTACCATAACACATATTCATTACATCCCAAAGAAAATGAATTCAGAAAGTATGGTCAACTGTATATAATTGACAATGAATTAGCTACACAAAGTCGTAAAGATATTAATAATAACTGCAGAAATGATATTTTATCTAATTTAGATAAGTTGATCAGAAAAATTAACCCTTATGCTAAAGCGTACAAAATGATGTACGAAGTAGAAAAAGAAGGACAAGAATTTGTTACTAATAATAATAATCTACCTCGAGAAATTAAAATGATTATGAAAAGAGATATTAATTTAGATAAAAACCGATATAACTCTCCTGTTATAAATGAAGTTGCTGTTGTATTTGTTGATGAAAATGATGAACCTCCAATAAAACGCGATTTTTGTGTATATTCTAAATTTGATAAACCAATTAGCATCCCTGCAATAAGTAGATATGTAGATCCAATGACATATCCTTTAATATATCCTGCAGGAGGTAGTGGTTGGATGCCGAAATTATTATCAAAAGATCAAAGAAACAATATAACAGCTTTACAGTTTTACTCATTTAAAATTAGTGTTAGAGATGAGTTTAGTCCATTTCTTAATTTAGGTAAATTAAGCCAACAATTTATTGTCGATGCTGTTGTAAAAATTGAAGGTGCAAGATTATATTTTATAAAGAAACAACAACATATCTTGAGAACTGAATTATACTCTGGATTAATGGATTATTTACATAAGAGAAAAGAAGAGAAGAAAATTGTTCAAATTCGTAAAATGTTTATATTGCCATCTAGTTTTGTTGGAAGCTCTAGAGCATTACAACAGACTTTTAGTGATGCAATTTGTTTAGTTCAAAAATATGGTAAACCTGATTTGTTTATAACTATGACATGTAATCCTAAATGGAAAAAAATTACTGATAATATTAAAAAAATGAAGATGTAATAAATAGGCCAGATATAGTTGCAAGAGTATTTAAACAGAAAGTAAAAGAATAGCTTCATAAAATTACTGTGAAAGAAATATTTGGTACTTGTATTGCTTACACATATGTAATAGAATTTCAGAAGAGAGGATTACCGCATATTTACTTATTACTATATTTACATATAGATGACAAAATAAGAACAACATACGATATCGACAACTTTATTTCAGCAGAAATACCTGGTGAAATAACTAATCCACGTTTATTTAATTTAGTAAAGCAATTTATGATTCATGAACCATGTGGAAAACAGAACTTAACTTCTCCTTGTTTGAACATAAATACAAACAAGTGCACTAAAAATTATTCCAAACAATTTAATGATAATACAGAATTTAATAATAAAAGGCTGCGCTAAAAATTATCGGCTGCGCCTATCAAAAGTTAAAAAAATACAAAGCTACGCTGAACAAGAGCGGCTGCACCTTTTAAAAATTTTAATAAAAAATAAATGGTTGCGCTCAGAAACATCGGCTGCGCTTTACAAACAAATATACATATAAAATGGCTGCGCTGGAAAATCGCAGCTGCGCCTAAAATCAATGTCGTAAAAAACACTTAAATATTAATTTTTCTAGGAAGGTTACTTTTAGTTAAATAATTACTTTTCATAATACCATTAAGTAAATTTTTTATACTAATAAAAAAACAGTTTCTAAATGAAATTAATAATTAGTACTTTTACTTCATTAATTACTGTTCCTACATTTATTGTTTTTTTTAAATAATAAAACCACAATATTTAAATGAATTTCATAAATAGTATTTATTTTCTACCTTTTCAATCCGAAGACAAAAAAGACAAAAAACGATGTAATATTAAATACAAGTTTCATAATAGAAATTTTTGCAAAATTCATGCAAATAACTTAAAAAAAAAAAAAAAAAATTTGGCATTTTTTTTGAATAGACATGTATGTAAGGCATGTGATTTCAAATTTTAAAGGAAACCTGTAAATAACTTCAAAAAGAAAACGAAAAATTTGTTTTTGGTGTCGGTCGGTGTCGGTCGTTTTAGAACTTAATATAATAACAAGGATATGAGGGAAATAGAATATCGCCATAACTTTGTGAAAAAAATTTTTTTTTAGCTGAGATTTAAAATAGTGACGTATTTTATGTTTTATTATCGTAAAAAAATAAAAAATTGCAAAAAATTTTTTTTGCAAAAAATCGCGCAAAAAAAAATTTGGCATTTTTTTTTGAATAGACATGTATGTAAGGCATGTGATTTCAAATTTTGAAGGAAAACTGTAAATAACTTCAAAAAGAAAACGAAAAATTTGTTTTTGGTGTCGGTCGGTGTCGGTCGTTTTAGAACTTAATATAATAAGAAGGATATGAGAGAAATTGAATATCGCCATAACTTTGTGAAAAAAATTTTTTTTTAGCTGAGATTTAAAATAGTGACGTATTTTATGTTTTATTATCGTAAAAAAATAAAAAATTGCAAAAAATTTTTTTTGCAAAAAATCGCGCAAAAAAAAATTTGGCATTTTTTTTTGAATAGACATGTATGTAAGGCATGTGATTTCAAATTTTGAAGGAAAACTGTAAATAACTTCAAAAAGAAAACGAAAAATTTGTTTTTGGTGTCGGTCGGTGTCGGTCGTTTTAGAACTTAATATAATAAGAAGGATATGAGGGAAATTGAATATCGCCATAACTTTGTGAAAAAAATTTTTTTTTAGCTGAGATTTAAAATAGTGACGTATTTTATGTTTTATTATCGTAAAAAAATAAAAAATTGCAAAAATTTTTTTTGCAAAAAATCGCGCAAAAAAAAATTTGGCATTTTTTTTTGAATAGACATGTATGTAAGGCATGTGATTTCAAATTTTGAAGGAAAACTGTAAATAACTTCAAAAAGAAAACGAAAAATTTGTTTTTGGTGTCGGTCGGTGTCGGTCGTTTTAGAACTTAATATAATAAGAAGGATATGAGGGAAATTGAATATAGCCATAACTTTGTGAAAAAAAATTTTTTTTAGCTGAGATTTAAAATAGTGACGTATTTTATGTTTTATTATCGTAAAAAAATAAAAAATTGCAAAAAAATTTTTTTGCAAAAAATAGCGCAAAAAAAAATTTAGCATTTTTTTTTGAATAGACATGTATGTAAGGCATGTGATTTCAAATTTTGAAGGAAAACTGTAAATAACTTCAAAAAGAAAACGAAAAATTTGTTTTTGGTGTCGGTCGGTGTCGGTCGTTTTAGAACTTAATATAATAAGAAGGATATGAGGGAAATTGAATATCGCCATAACTTTGTGAAAAAAAATTTTTTTTTAGCTGAGATTTAAAATAGTGACGTATTTTATGTTTTATTATCGTAAAAAAATAAAAAATTGCAAAAAAATGCAAAAAATCGCGCAAAAAAAAATTTGGCATTTTTTTTTAAATAGACATGTATGTAAGGCATGTGATTTCAAATTTTGAAGGAAAACTGTAAATAACTTCAAAAAGAAAACGAAAAATTTGTTTTTGGTGTCGGTCGGTGTCGGTCGTTTTAGAACTTAATATAATAAGAAGGATATGAGGGAAATTGAATATCGCCATAACTTTGTGAAAAAAATTTTTTTTTAGCTGAGATTTAAAACAGTGACGTATTTTATGTTTTATTATCGTAAAAAAATAAAAAATTGCAAAAAGTTGCAAAAATTTTTTTTTGCAAAAAATCGCGCAAAAAAAAATTTGGCATTTTTTTTGAATAGACATGTATGTAAGGCATGTGATTTCAAATTTTGAAGGAAAACTGTAAATAACTTCAAAAAGAAAACGAAAAATTTGTTTTTGGTGTCGGTCGGTGTCGGTCGTTTTAGAACTTAATATAATAAGAAGGATATGAGGGAAATAGAATATCGCCATAACTTTGTGAAAAAAATTTTTTTTTAGCTGAGATTTAAAATAGTGACGTATTTTATGTTTTATTATCGTAAAAAAATAAAAAATTGCAAAAATTTTTTTTTGCAAAAAATCGCGCAAAAAAAAATTTGGCATTTTTTTTGAATAGACATGTATGTAAGGCATGTGATTTCAAATTTTGAAGGAAAACTGTAAATACCTTCAAAAAGAAAACGAAAAATTTGTTTTTGGTGTCGGTCGGTGTCGGTCGTTTTAGAACTTAATATAATAAGAAGGATATGAGGGAAATTGAATATCGCCATAACTTTGTGAAAAAAAATTTTTTTTTAGCTGAGATTTAAAATAGTGACGTATTTTATGTTTTATTATCGTAAAAAAATAAAAAATTGCAAAAAAATGCAAAAAATCGCGCAAAAAAAAATTTGGCATTTTTTTTTAAATAGACATGTATGTAAGGCATGTGATTTCAAATTTTGAAGGAAAACTGTAAATAACTTCAAAAAGAAAACGAAAAATTTGTTTTTGGTGTCGGTCGGTTTCGGTCGTTTTAGAACTTAATATAATAAGAAGGATATGAGGGAAATTGAATATCGCCATAACTTTGTGAAAAAAATTTTTTTTTAGCTGAGATTTAAAATAGTGACGTATTTTATGTTTTATTATCGTAAAAAAATAAAAAATTGCAAAAAATTTTTTTTGCAAAAAATCGCGCAAAAAAAAATTTGGCATTTTTTTTTGAATAGACATGTATGTAAGGCATGTGATTTCAAATTTTGAAGGAAAACTGTAAATAACTTCAAAAAGAAAACGAAAAATTTGTTTTTGGTGTCGGTCGGTGTCGGTCGTTTTAGAACTTAATATAATAAGAAGGATATGAGAGAAATTGAATATCGCCATAACTTTGTGAAAAAAATTTTTTTTTAGCTGAGATTTAAAATAGTGACGTATTTTATGTTTTATTATCGTAAAAAAATAAAAAATTGCAAAAAATTGCAAAAAATTTTTTTTGCAAAAAATCGCGCAAAAAAAAATTTGGCATTTTTTTTTGAATAGACATGTATGTAAGGCATGTGATTTCAAATTTTGAAGGAAAACTGTAAATAACTTCAAAAAGAAAACGAAAAATTTGTTTTTGGTGTCGGTCGGTGTCGGTCGTTTTAGAACTTAATATAATAAGAAGGATATGAGGGAAATTGAATATCGCCATAACTTTGTGAAAAAAATTTTTTTTTAGCTGAGATTTAAAATAGTGACGTATTTTATGTTTTATTATCGTAAAAAAATAAAAAATTGCAAAAAATTTTTTTTGCAAAAAATAGCGCAAAAAAAAATTTGGCATTTTTTTTTGAATAGACATGTATGTAAGGCATGTGATTTCAAATTTTGAAGGAAAACTGTAAATAACTTCAAAAAGAAAACGAAAAATTTGTTTTTGGTGTCGGTCGGTGTCGGTCGTTTTAGAACTTAATATAATAAGAAGGATATGAGGGAAATTGAATATAGCCATAACTTTGTGAAAAAAAATTTTTTTTAGCTGAGATTTAAAATAGTGACGTATTTTATGTTTTATTATCGTAAAAAAATAAAAAATTGCAAAAAAATGCAAAAAATCGCGCAAAAAAAAATTTGGCATTTTTTTTTAAATAGACATGTATGTAAGGCATGTGATTTCAAATTTTGAAGGAAAACTGTAAATAACTTCAAAAAGAAAACGAAAAATTTGTTTTTGGTGTCGGTCGGTGTCGGTCGTTTTAGAACTTAATATAATAAGAAGGATATGAGGGAAATTGAATATCGCCATAACTTTGTAAAAAAAATTTTTTTTTAGCTGAGATTTAAAACAGTGACGTATTTTATGTTTTATTATCGTAAAAAAATAAAAAATTGCAAAAAATTGCAAAAATTTTTTTTTGCAAAAAATCGCGCAAAAAAAAATTTGGCATTTTTTTTTGAATAGACATGTATGTAAGGCATGTGATTTCAAATTTTGAAGGAAAACTGTAAATAACTTCAAAAAGAAAACGAAAAATTTGTTTTTGGTGTCGGTCGGTGTCGGTCGTTTTAGAACTTAATATAATAAGAAGGAAAGGATATGAGGGAAATTGAATATCGCCATAACTTTGTGAAAAAAATTTTTTTTTAGCTGAGATTTAAAATAGTGACGTATTTTATGTTTTATTATCGTAAAAAAATAAAAAATTGCAAAAAATTGCAAAAATTTTTTTTTGCAAAAAATCGCGCAAAAAAAAATTTGGCATTTTTTTTTGAATAGACATGTATGTAAGGCATGTGATTTCAAATTTTGAAGGAAAACTGTAAATAACTTCAAAAAGAAAACGAAAAATTTGTTTTTGGTGTCGGTCGGTGTCGGTCGTTTTAGAACTTAATATAATAAGAAGGATATGAGAGAAATTGAATATCGCCATAACTTTGTGAAAAAAATTTTTTTTTAGCTGAGATTTAAAATAGTGACGTATTTTATGTTTTATTATCGTAAAAAAATAAAAAATTGCAAAAAATTGCAAAAAATTTTTTTTGCAAAAAATCGCGCAAAAAAAAATTTGGCATTTTTTTTTGAATAGACATGTATGTAAGGCATGTGATTTCAAATTTTGAAGGAAAACTGTAAATAACTTCAAAAAGAAAACGAAAAATTTGTTTTTGGTGTCGGTCGGTGTCGGTCGTTTTAGAACTTAATATAATAAGAAGGATATGAGGGAAATTGAATATCGCCATAACTTTGTGAAAAAAATTTTTTTTTAGCTGAGATTTAAAATAGTGACGTATTTTATGTTTTATTATCGTAAAAAAATAAAAAATTGCAAAAAATTTTTTTTGCAAAAAATAGCGCAAAAAAAAATTTGGCATTTTTTTTTGAATAGACATGTATGTAAGGCATGTGATTTCAAATTTTGAAGGAAAACTGTAAATAACTTCAAAAAGAAAACGAAAAATTTGTTTTTGGTGTCGGTCGGTGTCGGTCGTTTTAGAACTTAATATAATAAGAAGGATATGAGGGAAATTGAATATAGCCATAACTTTGTGAAAAAAAATTTTTTTTAGCTGAGATTTAAAATAGTGACGTATTTTATGTTTTATTATCGTAAAAAAATAAAAAATTGCAAAAAAATGCAAAAAATCGCGCAAAAAAAAATTTGGCATTTTTTTTTAAATAGACATGTATGTAAGGCATGTGATTTCAAATTTTGAAGGAAAACTGTAAATAACTTCAAAAAGAAAACGAAAAATTTGTTTTTGGTGTCGGTCGGTGTCGGTCGTTTTAGAACTTAATATAATAAGAAGGATATGAGGGAAATTGAATATCGCCATAACTTTGTAAAAAAAATTTTTTTTTAGCTGAGATTTAAAACAGTGACGTATTTTATGTTTTATTATCGTAAAAAAATAAAAAATTGCAAAAAATTGCAAAAATTTTTTTTGCAAAAAATCGCGCAAAAAAAAATTTGGCATTTTTTTTTGAATAGACATGTATGTAAGGCATGTGATTTTAAATTTTGAAGGAAAACTGTAAATAACTTCAAAAAGAAAACGAAAAATTTGTTTTTGGTGTCGGTCGGTGTCGGTCGTTTTAGAACTTAATATAATAAGAAGGAAAGGATATGAGGGAAATTGAATATCGCCATAACTTTGTGAAAAAAATTTTTTTTTAGCTGAGATTTAAAATAGTGACGTATTTTATGTTTTATTATCGTAAAAAAATAAAAAATTGCAAAAAATTGCAAAAATTTTTTTTTGCAAAAAATCGCGCAAAAAAAAATTTGGCATTTTTTTTTGAATAGACATGTATGTAAGGCATGTGATTTCAAATTTTGAAGGAAAACTGTAAATAACTTCAAAAAGAAAACGAAAAATTTGTTTTTGGTGTCGGTCGGTGTCGGTCGTTTTAGAACTTAATATAATAAGAAGGATATGAGGGAAATTGAATATCGCCATAACTTTGTGAAAAAAATTTTTTTTTAGCTGAGATTTAAAATAGTGACGTATTTTATGTTTTATTATCGTAAAAAAATAAAAAATTGCAAAAAATTGCAAAAATTTTTTTTTGCAAAAAATCGCGCAAAAAAAAATTTGGCATTTTTTTTTGAATAGACATGTATGTAAGGCATGTGATTTCAAATTTTGAAGGAAAACTGTAAATACCTTCAAAAAGAAAACGAAAAATTTGTTTTTGGTGTCGGTCGGTGTCGGTCGTTTTAGAACTTAATATAATAAGAAGGATATGAGGGAAATTGAATATCGCCATAACTTTGTGAAAAAAAATTTTTTTTTAGCTGAGATTTAAAATAGTGACGTATTTTATGTTTTATTATCGTAAAAAAATAAAAAATTGCAAAAAAATGCAAAAAATCGCGCAAAAAAAAATTTGGCATTTTTTTTTAAATAGACATGTATGTAAGGCATGTGATTTCAAATTTTGAAGGAAAACTGTAAATAACTTCAAAAAGAAAACGAAAAATTTGTTTTTGGTGTCGGTCGGTGTCGGTCGTTTTAGAACTTAATATAATAAGAAGGATATGAGGGAAATTGATTATCGCCATAACTTTGTGAAAAAAATTTTTTTTTAGCTGAGATTTAAAACAGTGACGTATTTTATGTTTTATTATCGTAAAAAAATAAAAAATTGCAAAAAATTGCAAAAATTTTTTTTTGCAAAAAATCGCGCAAAAAAAAATTTGGCATTTTTTTTGAATAGACATGTATGTAAGGCATGTGATTTCAAATTTTGAAGGAAAACTGTAAATAACTTCAAAAAGAAAACGAAAAATTTGTTTTTGGTGTCGGTCGGTGTCGGTCGTTTTAGAACTTAATATAATAAGAAGGATATGAGGGAAATTGAATATCGCCATAACTTTGTGAAAAAAATTTTTTTTTAGCTGAGATTTAAAATAGTGACGTATTTTATGTTTTATTATCGTAAAAAAATAAAAAATTGCAAAAAATTTTTTTTGCAAAAAATAGCGCAAAAAAAAATTTGGCATTTTTTTTTGAATAGACATGTATGTAAGGCATGTGATTTCAAATTTTGAAGGAAAACTGTAAATAACTTCAAAAAGAAAACGAAAAATTTGTTTTTGGTGTCGGTCGGTGTCGGTCGTTTTAGAACTTAATATAATAAGAAGGATATGAGGGAAATTGAATATAGCCATAACTTTGTGAAAAAAAATTTTTTTTAGCTGAGATTTAAAATAGTGACGTATTTTATGTTTTATTATCGTAAAAAAATAAAAAATTGCAAAAAATTTTTTTTGCAAAAAATAGCGCAAAAAAAAATTTAGCATTTTTTTTGAATAGACATGTATGTAAGGCATGTGATTTCAAATTTTGAAGGAAAACTGTAAATAACTTCAAAAAGAAAACGAAAAATTTGTTTTTGGTGTCGGTCGGTGTCGGTCGTTTTAGAACTTAATATAATAAGAAGGATATGAGGGAAATTGAATATCGCCATAACTTTGTGAAAAAAAATTTTTTTTTAGCTGAGATTTAAAATAGTGACGTATTTTATGTTTTATTATCGTAAAAAAATAAAAAATTGCAAAAAAATGCAAAAAATCGCGCAAAAAAAAATTTGGCATTTTTTTTTAAATAGACATGTATGTAAGGCATGTGATTTCAAATTTTGAAGGAAAACTGTAAATAACTTCAAAAAGAAAACGAAAAATTTGTTTTTGGTGTCGGTCGGTGTCGGTCGTTTTAGAACTTAATATAATAAGAAGGATATGAGGGAAATTGAATATCGCCATAACTTTGTGAAAAAAATTTTTTTTTAGCTGAGATTTAAAACAGTGACGTATTTTATGTTTTATTATCGTAAAAAAATAAAAAATTGCAAAAAATTTTTTTTGCAAAAAATAGCGCAAAAAAAAATTTAGCATTTTTTTTTGAATAGACATGTATGTAAGGCATGTGATTTCAAATTTTGAAGGAAAACTGTAAATAACTTCAAAAAGAAAACGAAAAATTTGTTTTTGGTGTCGGTCGGTGTCGGTCGTTTTAGAACTTAATATAATAAGAAGGATATGAGAGAAATTGAATATCGCCATAACTTTGTGAAAAAAATTTTTTTTTAGCTGAGATTTAAAATAGTGACGTATTTTATGTTTTATTATCGTAAAAAAATAAAAAATTGCAAAAAATTGCAAAAAATTTTTTTTGCAAAAAATAGCGCAAAAAAAAATTTAGCATTTTTTTTTGAATAGACATGTATGTAAGGCATGTGATTTCAAATTTTGAAGGAAAACTGTAAATAACTTCAAAAAGAAAACGAAAAATTTGTTTTTGGTGTCGGTCGGTGTCGGTCGTTTTAGAACTTAATATAATAAGAAGGATATGAGAGAAATTGAATATCGCCATAACTTTGTGAAAAAAATTTTTTTTTAGCTGAGATTTAAAATAGTGACGTATTTTATGTTTTATTATCGTAAAAAAATAAAAAATTGAAAAAAATTGCAAAAAATTTTTTTTGAAAAAAATCGCGCAAAAAAAAATTTGGCATTTTTTTTTGAATAGACATGTATGTAAGGCATGTGATTTCAAATTTTGAAGGAAAACTGTAAATAACTTCAAAAAGAAAACGAAAAATTTGTTTTTGGTGTCGGTCGGTGTCGGTCGTTTTAGAACTTAATATAATAAGAAGGAAAGGATATGAGGGAAATTGAATATCGCCATAACTTTGTGAAAAAAATTTTTTTTTAGCTGAGATTTAAAATAGTGACGTATTTTATGTTTTATTATCGTAAAAAAATAAAAAATTGCAAAAAATTGCAAAAATTTTTTTTTGCAAAAAATCGCGCAAAAAAAAATTTGGCATTTTTTTTTGAATAGACATGTATGTAAGGCATGTGATTTCAAATTTTGAAGGAATACTGTAAATACCTTCAAAAAGAAAACGAAAAATTTGTTTTTGGTGTCGGTCGGTGTCGGTCGTTTTAGAACTTAATATAATAAGAAGGATAACCAATTTTTCCTTTAATTCAATACAACTAATTTTACCTTTGACTAAATATAACCAATTTTTACTTTAATCCAATATAACCAATTATGCCTTTTATCCAATAAAACTACCAAATATCCAAAAGAATGAGAGAACTATGAGTAACTATGAATCAGTAACTACTGATCAGCCAATATGTGCAAAAAGGACACTCTTATATGAGTAATTAGTAGTTTATTATAAATAACATATATACGTATTTATACCTGTATTAAAACCCCGGAACAAATACCACAAAAAAACCAACCCTTGGCCAATAGAACCTTTGTTAATGAAGATTAACTCTGAGTACATAGTGAAATGTACTGTAGGTTTACATCGACATCGGCACGTCTGACGTCTCAAAATTTTTTCCGTGTATTATCACATGGAAATAAAAAAGATAAAAGTCAAAAACTGAAGAGGTAATCTATACCTTTCTTTCTCACATCAAGGAATATAACATATAAACATTTTCATTTAATATTGCATTTCTCTATCTAGAGGATTCAAAATAACATAAGAATATCTTCGCCTAAAAGTCTTACTCTTCTTTTTTTCTGTTTTCAAAATAAAAAAATCGGACAAGTGCGAGTTACACTCGCACTGAAATCGAGGGTTCCGTACTCGAAGCGAACTTATTTGGTATAAAAACAAATGTTTAAAAAATATGTGTTGTGTATTAAATAATATATGTGATACAAAAATGAAAAATTTAAAAAAAAAATTAAGAAAATTGTTTCTCCTTTGGTATAAAAACAAAAAAAAAATTTTAATTTGTTTTGTATTTCAAATAATATAAGTGATACAAAAAGGAACAATTTTGTAAAATTTAAGAAAATTGTTCCTCTTCGTATCACTTATATTATTTGAAATACAAAACAAATTTAAAAGTTTTTTTTTGTTTTTATACCAAAGGAGGAACAATTTTCTTAAATTTTTTTTTTTTAATTTTTCATTTTTGTATCACATATATTATTTAATACACAACACATATTTTTTAAACATTTGTTTTTATACCAAATAAGTTCGCTTCGAGTACGGAACCCTCGATTTCAGTGCGAGTGTAACTCGCACTTGTCCGATTTTTTTCGTTTTTTGCGGAAAAATACATTTTTTTATTAAATTTATCATTTTTCTTCAAAAATTTGATAAAAATTGATCATCAACTCCAATCGCGCTTACATTTTTTCCCTGTATTTTTCACGCAAAAAATTGAGTTTTACAGCAAGTATGAACAGTCTGGATTGAATATTGTGTGCGCTAGGGAGAATAAATCATTTTTTTCGAAATTTTTTATTTTTCCTTGACAACGCTATGTAAATTAATCCGAATCAAGTTCGCTATAATTTTCCTGTAATTTTCACGTAAAAATACGTAAGTGTGTCAAATTTGAGCTCTTTATGTCAAAAGATGTGGCCGCTAGGGGGGGGGTACATAGTCATTTTTAGGTATTTTTCGTAAAAATTCATGGTTTTTCCTTGACAACGCTATGATAATCAACTCCAATCATGCTCGCTATATTTTTTTTGTAATCTACACGTAAAATTACGTTAAAATATGTAAATTTAATTTCCTTTAAATAAAATTTTGTTCGTTTTTGGTGGAAAAATACATTTTTTTCCTAAAATTGTCATTTTTTCTTGAAAAACTTGATAAAAAGTTAATCATCAACTCTAATCGTGACCGCTTTTTTTCCCCTGTATTTTTCCCGTAAAAATACATTTGTATACTAAATATGAACTGTCTGGATGAATATTGTGTGCGCTAGGGAGAATAAATCATTTTTTTCGAAATTTTTGATTTTTCCTTGACAACGCTATGTAAATTAATCCGAATCAAGTTCGCTATAATTTTCCTGTAATTTTCACGTAAAAATACGTAAGTGTGTCAAATTTGAGCTCTTTATGTCAAAAGATGTGGCCGCTAGGGGGGGGTACATAGTCATTTTTAGGTATTTTTCGTAAAAATTCATGGTTTTTCCTTGACAACGCTATGATAATCAACTCCAATCATGCTCGCTATATTTTTTTTGTAATCTACACGTAAAATTACGTTAAAATATGTAAATTTAATTTCCTTTAAATAAAATTTTGTTCGTTTTTGGTGGAAAAATACATTTTTCTCCTAAAATTGTCATTTTTTCTTGAAAAACTTGATAAAAAGTTAATCATCAACTCTAATCGTGACCGCTTTTTTTCCCCTGTATTTTTCCCGTAAAAATACATTTGTATACTAAATATGAACTGTCTGGGTTGAATATTGTGTGCGCTAGGGAGAATAAATCATTTTTTTCGAAATATTTGATTTTTCCTTGACAACGCTATGTAAATTGATCCGAATCAAGTTCGCTATAATTTTCCTGTAATTTTCACGTAAAAATACGTAAGTGTGTCAAATTTGAGCTCTTTATGTCAAAAGATGTGGCAGCTAGGGGGGTACATAGTCATTTTTAGGCATTTTTCGTAAAAATTCATGGTTTTTCCTTGACAACGCTATGTTAATCAATTCTAATCAAGTTCGCTATAATTTTCCTGTATTCGCGCTCGACGATAGGGTACAAATACCCTAACGGTGGTTCTCTCACCGCTCTTCACTTTTGGTCCACGTTGTGCATCTGAAAGTGTTTTTTTCCGGCATATAACGTCAAAATCTCCCTGTGAGCAAAAAACCATGTTCGTTCTAAAAACGTTTTAAGGACGATCTTAGAACGTTTCATGTCCGCCAAATAATGTTCTGGAACATTTTAAGAACATGGATGTTCAAATAATGTTCCAGAACATTATTTGGTGGACATGAAACGTTCTAAAAACGTTTTTAGAACGAACATGTTTTTTTGTCCACAGGGCTCGGGTCGGCCATCTTGGCCGTCATCGGAATGCGCGGTGCGCAAAGCCGCCAAACAGTCAACGATGCTACTTTTCGCCCCTACAAACCAACAAAAAGAATAGCTTCGCGTTCAATTATCGATGAAAATAATCCACCTCCCAATGAGGAAACATTAAATTTAGCAAACGTGCTACTCGACTTCAAACAAAACACTGACAC
This sequence comes from Leptopilina boulardi, assembly GCF_019393585.1. Taxonomy (NCBI): domain Eukaryota; kingdom Metazoa; phylum Arthropoda; class Insecta; order Hymenoptera; family Figitidae; genus Leptopilina; species Leptopilina boulardi. Next base: position 73,833 of record NW_026137699.1, on the reverse strand, counting down.
CAAAAGAACAAAAATTGACTCTAACACACTAGAAATGCAAATGGTCTCGGAAATGTTCGACGCCTCACCCAATGCAAACAAAAACCCCGAAAATAACCCGAAAAGAAATCCTATGTCCCCTTCTCATGCCAAGGGCCCAGATTGCTCGCGTAGATACCCCTCTTCGCAAATTGGTCACTGCAAAATTTTTGTACAACGAAGCTCAAATTCTCCGAACTCAAAAGATAAACTCCACAAAATGGGATTCGGACGTCTCATCAATTCTTCCAATTCCCAACACAGACATTCTATCGTAGACATAAAATCCAATGGAGTAAGTAAACTTTGCGTAATCTTAAAATCGGCATTTGACGCCAACAAACTCTTAGATGAGTTTTCAGTTTTTTATTCTCCAAAAATAATCTCATAGGTTTTGTTCCTGCAAGCTTCTGTTCATGCCAAGGTGTTATACGCGACATCCCTTTGGACATCTCTGACGACGAAATCAAAAACAACATTGAATTTTTAGGATCCCCAAAAGGGGCTCCTGCTGTCCTCGCTGTCCGTCGTTTAAATAAAAAATTTAAACTTCCTGATTCAAACCAATATGAATTACGTCCTTCGCTCTCAGTGGTCATCACCTTTGAAGGTACGACCTTGCCAGAGAGAATCGCTATTTTCAAAGCATCTTCCATAGTGCATCCTTATACACCAGAAGTCAAAATCTGCCACAAGTGCTTGAGGTACGGTCACATCTCGTCTCAATGCCGTTCCTCAATCTGATGCCCACACTGTGGAGGACCACATTCAAATTTAAAAGACTCCCCTTGTCCCACGGCAGCTGAACAACCCAAATGTGTTCACTGCCAAGGAAATCACCCTTCTAAGTCCAAGAATTGCCCCGAATGGCAATTCCAAAAAAATTTCCGTTCCTATGCCACAAAATACAATGTGACATTTAAGGAGGCGAAATCATCACTTAAATCAGGATACCGGAAAAACCTCAACTACGACCCAACCCCTCTTTCATCACCTCCAAACTTCAACCTTTCCAACTTTCCCACTGTGGAAACAGGAAACAAACAACAAAAAAAACAAACTGTCATACCATCTCAAACACCACTTCCTGGCCCTCAAATTAACTTTCACTCTCGTTCTTACTTAGAAACCACAACACAGCCTCCTGTCTTCTGCGCTCCCCCCAAACTTCACTCAAACGCCAAACTCAAAAAACCTTTTGAACCCCTTCGCTCAAATCATTCAACTAACTCGCATCACGCATCCCTCTTTAATAACGCAAGATCTGAAATCTCAAAACCCAACGGTTTTGCATTATCCAACCCTTTTCCTTATTCGCCTAACACCAAAAAATCGGTTTTATCAAACAATTTCAATTTGACAGACCCCATTCAAGTTATCACCAACGTTATGTCAGCCCTAACTTCCTTAGCGGAATCCCTTTCTACGAATAATTCTTCTAGCTCGGAAAACATTCACAACCACAATCTACTCAACAACCTTTCCTGCAGTATTGCATTTCTTTCCCAATCTCTCTCTTCTCTCAAAAATGGCCCACATAATTAACTTAAAAATAATGCAGTGGAACTGCCAAGGCATTTCCAATAAAAAAGGAGAGATCCTTATTATTTCCGACTGTTTTGACATTTTACTATTATCTGAAACCTTCATGAAATCTACCAAGCAATTCTACCTAAAAAACTTCAATATAATTCAATCAGATAGATTATCAAATAGAGGTGGCGGCTTAGCCATTGCCATTAGAGACAACATCAAGTTCTCCAGAATCAATTCAATCACCAGCATTGAAAATAGTTTGGAGACACTGGCAATCTCTATTAATACCTCAATCGGCGAACTACTAATTGTTTCAGTCTATAGAGTTCCCTCTTCTGAAAACAAAATTTCAGACGCTACTTGGTCTAGCTTCTTTAATTCAATTTTAACAACCAACATTCCGTCAATAATGATCGCAGGCAACTTCAACTGTCACCATTCTTCTTGGGGTAGTTCAAGAAATTATTTCAATGGCATTGGACTGCAAAACTTCGTAGATAACTCAGACTTTATTTGCGCAAATAATGGAAAACCCACCTTTCGCAATAGACCTGGCAATTTAGATTCTATTCTAGACCTAACCATTCTCTCTCCAAACCTCTTCATCTCCTCTTCCTGGGATGTCTGGAGTGATAACCTAGGAAGTGATCACTTTCCTGTGATTACTAACCTAGGAATTTCCACTCCAACATCTAACTTTTTTACACATAAATACAATTTAAACAAATTTTCATGGTCTAACTTCTCAACTGAATTATCAAAATTTATAGAGGACAATCAAATCAGCGCAACCTCCCCCCACAACCACATTCTTGACAACTAGAATCTGTTTGTTGAAGGAATTGACAAGGCAATCAAATCTGCATGTCCTACACATACACCAGCACATCAAAATTCTAGCTCCCAACGTCCTAACCTTACTAAAAGAAAATTTGTCCCAGCACCTTGGAGGAACGAAGCCTGCAGCGAAGCAGTAGAGAAAAGAAAACTAGCTCTACACGCTTACAGAGCGTCTAGCAACTACGAGAACTATATCTCCTTGAAAAAAGCCGAAGCAGAAACTAAAAAAGTTCTACACCACTCCAGAAGAGAGTCCTTCCAAAATTTTTGCGAAACATTAGACAGACGCACTTCAATCTCCAGAGTTTGGAGGGTAGTCAAATCGTTCAAAAACAGATTCACTCAACCGGCCACAGCTTCCTGCTCTGCTGATAAAGAAACCGAGAACACCCTGCTTAGGCTGGTTGACGAGACTTGCCCCCCGCCTCCTCCTCTTGGTCCCTTTCCCACAAACTTTAGAAACAACCAATTTTTAGAATCTCCCTTTAATAATAAAGAATTAGACATTGCAATATCAACTCTCAAAGTCAAATCATCTCCAGGCCTAGACAAAATCAATTACGATATTATTCGCCACCTTCCTAAAACTGCAAAATCTGCCCTTCTTGACATTTTTAACTCTATTTTATTAACAGGATCCTTTCCCCCTACATGGAACAACATCTTAATATCCTTTATCCCAAAATCAACTCCTGGAAAATTTCGACCCATAGCCTTAGCCTCATGCCTTTTCAAACTTATGGAAAAACTTATTCAAGAAAGACTCCTATGGCACTTTGAACACAACCTAACCTTCTCCCCTTCTCAATTCGGCTTCAGGAAAGGTCGTTCCTGTGCAGACAACCTTGCAATTTTGGCCACAGAGGTGTGGACCGGCTTCTGTAATAAAGAAGTCACAGCAGGACTCTTTCTCGACCTCAAGGGCGCATTTCCTAGCGTCAAACCTGACATCTTAGCTGAGGACCTTTGCGATCTGGGAATTCCTTGGTCCATGACTCAATTTATATACAAATCTGTTGCTCACAAATCACTCTTCTTTAATATAAACGGCAATCTTGTCGGCCCTAGAAACAACCCCATTGGTCTACCACAGGGGAGTGTTCTCAGCCCACTTCTTTATTCCGCTTACACCAGAAAGCTTATTACATTGCTTCCTGACGACTTCGCCGTGGCGCTCCCGGCTTCAGAATAGGGCGCCTGTAGTCCACTGCATGTCGTAAAAGGCGACTAAAATGGGTGCGGAGGGTTGTACCCATCTAGCTAAGTACCGCTTCGACGGAGACGCTGAGATGGGACATTACCGATGATGTATGAACGCACTACGCCTGCCAGGTGTTCACCATGTGAAATGGGACCCTCCCCGTGCAAGGTGGCCGTGGAAGTCCGGCCGGCGAATTTGTCTTCCCGTATCCCATCGCGTGTCGTACGAGGCGACTAAAGAGGGAAATTTGAACGCAGTACGCCTCCTCGTCCGGAGGCAGGGTGAGACCGTTGTGGTTTCAGACTGCGGTCTGACACTTCGGTCTGGGAGCGGATGTTCCACGTGGTCCCCGTTTGGAAGTGCAGGATTCTTGTCCTCGCTAACTCACACCCACTCCTGTTGGGGTGTTATCGGGTCCAAGATGAATGTTACTAACCGTTCCGCCATTTCATTGGGCACCCTATTGTATGAGTGTGTGTGTGAATGAGTGTGTGTGACCTACCAGACCATCGGTGGGTGGAGCTTAGCTCGGAGACGGAACCTCCACGAGGTCCCCGCTGGGTACTTTGATTCCCTTCTTCCGCTCAAGTTCTACTTGCACGGGCGAAGGGAATCAATGCTAACCGTCTCCTCCTGGAAGGGCACCCGGTCTTCTTCGCCGTTTTGGTCCCTAAGGACCTTACAACGGCAATTTTTCCCTCCTCTTTCCCCATGGTGCATCGGTAGCGATGCGGCTTGCCAAATCGCCGCCGTTTCAACATGCCGGCAGTGCTTCCGCTAGAGAATGGATATGCTTATAACATCGGGAGTTATAGTCCTTAAGGACCCAGGTATCCCTTCTCTGCCTCGAGCATGAAGATAAGCGCAATTCTGCTTTCTGACGACTTTAACATCAGGAGTACAGCCCTACATGGGCCCAGGAATCCTAGTCGGCTTGGCCGACTGAGCACAATTCTGCTTCCTGACGACTGTATCTTGGTTGAATTTGCGGATGATATCGCTGTCCTCTGCAGATACAAAAACCCAACTGATTGCATCAATTCGCTTCAAATTTGTTTAAATTCATTCCTGAACTATCTGAACCAAAGAGACCTTGAACTCTGTCCTGAAAAATCCAAACTAGTCTTATTTAACAAACTCAATCTTGACATTTCCAATCCAACCCTATCTCTGTCTATTAATAACAATATTATCACTCCATGAAACTCAGTCAAAGTTCTAGGTATCTTCCTAGACTCCGGTTTCACCTTTGACGCTCATTTTTCCTACGTAGCTGATAGAACTCGCAAGGTCCTAAATATCATAAAGGCTCTTCGTGGTGTTTGGTAGGGAGCTGACCAGTACACTCTCCTTATAATATACCGAGCCCTTATCAGAAGCTGCATTGATTACGGTTCCCATATTTACACATTTAAACGTCTAAAATTTTTCGACAAACTTGAAAAAATTCGTAACCAAGCATTGAGATTTATCCTACGCTACAGAAAATCTACACCTATAAACGTCATGCTTACCGAAACTTGCGAACCACCCCTCAGAAAAAGATTTGCCTTTCTAGACAAAAAATATTTAATAAAAACATTTTCTTCTCTTAATCATCCCCTCCCAGATAACCTCCTAAACCTTTGGAACACTGCCTCTCCAAACAATAAATATCAAATCAAGAATATTTTTACGCTTATCATAGCTTTCGAAAAAGTCGCAATTTTTAAACCACTTCTCCGTAGAGCCCATACTGTAGTGCCTACTATGAAGTTCCTTATGAAAACCAACTTTTCTGTGCATCAGTCAATTTTGATCTAGGTAGATAAATAAAAGGTAGCCCATCCCCTATGGCTCTTTTTGAAGACCGCTCTAATCATGAATTTCCCAATGCTCTCCATTTTTACACCGACGGATCTAAAACAGAAAATTCCGACTCGGCCGGTTTTTCTTTCGTTTGTCCAAAATCCAATGTTTCTCGTGCGTGGAAACTTTCCCATTACGCTTCAATCTTTTCCATTGAAGCTATTGCCATTCTGCACGCTCTAGATTATATTTTAAGTCAAGACTTCCCTACTTCCGTCATTTTTTCAGACTCCCTCAGTGTCTTAAAAAGCCTATCTTCCTCTAAATCCTCTACCATTAAATCCTATCTCATTTTTAGGGTTCCGTACCCGAAGGGGGAACCCTATTAATGAGACTAGTGAAGCAAGGCATTTCCCCCCCCCCCTAGCGGCCACACGAATTTATCTAGAGGGCTGAAATTTGGTATACATATGTACTTTGGCGTGTTGATTACAGGAAAAATATAGCGAATCTTATAGGAATTAATTATCATAGCGTTGTCAAGGAAAAACCATGAATTTTTACGAAAAATCCCTAAAAATGACTATGTACCCCCCCCCCCTGGTTGCCACATCTTTTTACATAGAGAGCTCAAATTTGGTACACTAATGTATTTTTACGTGAAAATTACAGGAAAAATATAGCGAACATGATTCGGATTAATTTACATAGCGTTGTCAAGGAAAAATCAAAAATTTTGGAAAAAAGCGATTAATCCTTCTAGCGCACACAATATTTAACGAAGGCAGTTCATATTTAGTATACGTGCGTATTTTTGCGTGTAAATTACAGGAAAAATATAGCCAGCACAATTGGAGTTAATGTTCATATTGTTTTTAAGAAAAACTCATATTTTTAGAAAAAATCATGGATTTTTCGAATAAAAAAAGAAGAAAATTTTATCCTAAGGGATCCAAATTTATACTTTTTTATGTATTTTTACGTGTAGATTACAAAAAAATATAGCGAGAACGATTGGAGTTAATTATCATAGTGTTTTCAAGGAAAAACTGATAATTTTCGATAAAAATCATGATTTTTCCCCAAAAACGAAGAATATTTTATCTAAAGAGTTTCCAATTCATACACTTTTACGTATTTTTGCGTATAGATTACAAAAAAAATATATCGAGAACTCCCATTGTGCTTGCTATAATTTTTGTAGTGTTTTGCCATTCTTTATAATTTGTCATTTTCTTTTTTTTACCATTTGCTATTTTTTTTATCTTTTGACATTTTTTATTTGTTGATATTTTTATTATTTGGTGAAATCTAAAAAAAATCATAAAATTGAAAATGTTAAATGATAAAAAAATTAAAAAATTTTTAAAAACTTATGATATTGAAAATAAATAAATGATAGAAGAAAGACCTCCACTCCACAACAAATTTTAGGATTAGGGGTACGGAACCCTCGGTTTTAATGCGAGTGTAACTCGCACTTGTCCGATTTTTCTTATAAGGAACAGACTTTCCACTCTTGCCAGTCTTAACCGCCCAGTCACCACTTTAATTAGATTAAAAAACACTTGTCATGAATACTACACAAAAGTTGGAGAATATAAAGGTATTTTATAACCATCTTTCTAAACCTTGGTTTGCTTCCTCAGGCATGAGAAGATCCTGGATAGTTTCCATCTGCCGAATGAGAAGCAATCACTACTCCCTCAACGAAAGTTTATTCAGAAAAAACATTATTGCTTCACCAAGTTGTTCCTGCAACCCTGACGTTGACCAAGACCTTGACCATATCTTATGGGCCTGCCCTAATTTTGACACACAACGCTCACCTCTTATAAATGCTCTTAAAAAAGCCCTCAAATGCCCTCCACCTTACAGCAGTGTACAATTTCTAAAATCCCCATCAACCAAAATTGTTTCCCATATTTTTAGATTTTTAAAACTTTGTAATCTCTCTATATGATTCCCCTTATTCACCTTCGGAGCCCCTGAGAGGACGTCATGTCGGGGACTTTTCCCTCTGGGCGAATCGAGTAACTTGGAGCTGCGGACCCCTTTGACAAACTCCTCTCCGGATTCCCTCCAATTTTACCTTTTCCTATCCATACCCTAATTTTATTTTTATTTCATTTTATTTTGTGTTTTTAAATATACCGCCTTACTTTCAGTATTTAGTTTATGGCAGAATGTATTGGATAAATCCACACGTTGCCAACGTAACTGAAGTGCGAATAGCACTTTAGTTTTAATAAGAAGAAGAAGACTAAAAATGTGATTTTTTATACTAAAAAACATTAAAAAATTCAAAATTTATAATTATTACAATTATTGTTCGGCAACATTTGAAAAATAACACTTGATAAGAGAACGACTATTCAAATTTTCCTCTAAATTGTTTTTAGGTTATGACCAAATTATGACGTATGATCAGCAGTACTGTAAAGGTAAAAAAAAATAATAGCAATTTTTCATATGAAACTTGACATCGTATTATGAAAATTTAAAATATTATTAAATTATGAATGTTTTGCAACATTTGTTAACGTTATTTAATGCAAAACATAGATATTTATAAAGTATAAAGCAGAATATTATTATTTAAACAATTATTCATTATTTAATAATAGGTGTCCCACTGTTTAACACAAACCTTCAAAACCACAAAAATGTATCAAGTTCCAAAAACTTGAAATTTTTCTATTTAATCACAATATAATTTAAATAGAATATATGCATTATGTAGAAAAGAGTTCAAACTTTATGGTAATACCAAAAAGTGTCCAAAAAAATATAAAATTGACATATTAATATATCTTTGAAAAAATAGTGTCCCACTGTTTGTCACTCTTCCCTACATACATATATACATATATACGAATTTTTTTTTTATTTTTAAAACAAAAAGGAAGAAGATTAAGATTTTAGACGATGATGTTCTTATGCCATTTTCAATCGTCTAGATAGAGAAACGCAATATTAAACAAAGAAGTACTTATGTTATATTCCTTGGTGTAAGAAAGAAAGGTATGCGTTACCTATTCAGTTTTAGACTTTCTTTATAGCTTTTTCACGTGATAAAGGGAGAAAGAAATAATTACCTGGGTCCTCAGAATTATTAATTAATCCTCTTTAACAGATTGCAGGTCAAGCGAACCCTCATTTGCAAAATAAAGATATATCTTTCTCTCTCCATAACTTGTTCTTTTCTCTGTCACCGAAAACCCAGCAGGGGTCCGTACGGGATGAATAAATGAATAAATACCAAGATTATTATAGTTAATGTGGTCATTATTGAAAATTTGACAAAAAAATTTGGTATTTCGAAATTGTCCACGAAAACCGTGAAATTTGAATAAAAAACGTAATAGCATTAAAAACCAGTATTATGTTGATTTTTCTGATAGATTTCCATGAAATCTATGAGACATAGCGATATAAAAAGAAACGGTTAAAAAATAGAGAAAACAAAAATTCGAAAATTCCGACAAAATTTCGGAATTATGATTTTAATATAATAGAAGATATTAATATTTTTATATCTTAATTATTTATATTAAAAAAATTAATTAAAACTTAACATAATACATGGCTAACTTTCATTTCACGATTTGTTGCGATGGTTAAGATAATTTTTGCCTCTGATGAGGATGCAGTATACTGTATCGAAACGCGTCATATGATTTTAAGAACAAAATATAATTAAGCCATTAGGCCAAACACTGGTTAACATCATTTACCTACTAAATTAAATAAATATTGTTATAATTATAATAAATTAAAACAATTAATATTTAACAATTGTCACTTTATCCTTCAATGATACTGATCAAATTAAGATAAATTTTATACAATATTAATAATATATTAATTTAAAACATAAATTATATATATAATATACATAAACTACAATAAGTAAACAACAATAAGTAATAATAACCGAGCGAGCGTTAGCAAGCGAGAAAAACATCGCTAGTTGAAAATAAATATTTATTAAATCTTCGGTGCTACGTGGGTACTGTGGTCAAACTATTACAAATAGCTAAACAGTGAATACCGCAATGAAAACATTAGAAATAAAGATAATTTTCCATAGAAAAATATTTAAAAAATTCAATTTTTTTAATAATTATTGTTTAAACAATTATTTGAGATCAACAAAAATCTTGAAATTTAATAACGCCATTCGATTCTATGGAAAAAATTACGACGAAAATGTGTCTTGCAAAATTTTTTTGTTATTTCATTTTACATAAAAAAAATCGGACAAGTGCGAGTTACACTCGCATTAAAACCGAGGGTTCCGTACCCCTTTATGGATTTTTTAGGGTATTGAGTTGAACTCTCAGTATGAATATTGGAGATCTAGATAGTTTGAAGAGGGTTAGGTTCACTCCAAACCGGATAATCCAAATGAACCGACAGAAGGATGATCAGAAGATTATATAGGGTTTTAGTAAATTATATTAACACTCTTGTTAGACTCCATATATATATTTGTCACAATTTATATCACAGTTGGTACTTTCTATGGTTTACTCCACGACCACACCACCACGCACCTTCACGTCTCAGTCAATTCTACCTTCTGTATATTCACTACCTAGCGTCACCCGGTTCGGGTTGTTTTGTTGTTCGCTCGTTTTGGCGCGTTTACAAGTTACATTTCTTACATCGACTTACGATGGATTCCCCACACCTTATCCTAAAATTTAAGGGGTTTAAAGTCTGAAGGCCAATGGAAAAATTCCAATTTTTCTTATTTTTTCCTGTAATGTGAGCATGGAAATACATATCATAAGTTTTTAAAAAATTTTTATCATTTAACATGTTCAATTTTATGATTTTTTTTAGATTTCACCAAATAATAAAAATATCAACAAATAAAAAATGTCAAAAGATAAAAAAATAGCAAATGGTAAAAAAAGAAAATGGCAAATTATAAAGAATGACAAAACACTACAAAAAAATATAGCAAGCACAATTGGAGTTCTCGCTATATTTTTTTTGTAATCTGCACGCAAAAATACGTAAAAGTGTATAAATTTGAAACTCTTTAGATAAAATATTCTTCGTTTTTTGGGGAAAAATCATGACTTTTATCGAAAATTATCAGTTTTTCCTTGAAAACGTTATGATAATTAACTTCAATCGTTCTCGATATATTTTTTTTGTAATCTACACGTAAAAATACGTAAAAAGTATAAATTTGGATCCCTTAGGATAAAATTTTCTTCTTTTTTTATTCGAAAAATCCATGATTTTTTCTAAAAATATGAGTTTTCCTTAAAAACAATATGAACATCAACTCCAATTGTGTGCGCTAGAAGGATTAATCGCTTTTTTTCAAAATTTTTGATTTTTCCTTGACAACGCTATGTAAATTAATTCCTATGAGATTCGCTATATTTTTCCTGTAATCTACACGCCAAAATACATATGTATACCAAATTTCAGCCCTCTAGATAAATTCGTGTAGCCGCTAGGGGGGAGTACATGCCTTGCTTCACTAGTCTCATTAATAGGGTTCCCCCTTCGGGTACTTCAACAAAACGATAACTACGCAAGCCTGCAAAAAAACAAAAATTTCCATTGTCAGAGATAGGGAAGTCATTTCCCGTAGTTTCTGGTGCGCTGATTCCGAATCTGACAACGAAAACGTCCCATCACGTCAGAATTAATTCCATAGCATAACATGGTGCCATCGGAGCTTCGTCCCAAATAAAAACATCAATATCCCTTAGCCATGCAACTTCCTCCGATTAACCAATGTCTTTATGCATAATTTTGTTTCAAATTTTGCAAACTACGCATCTTTGAACTTCTCCCACAGTTCATTCAGGTTAACTGGATGACAGTATATTAAAATTCTTACAAATAAATACCTTAATTGACGGAGCATCATCCTTACTATATGTTAATGAGGTACTATCACACGCATCAACGGGGCTTACATATCGAGTTTCAAAGAAATTTCGAAATTCATCACATTCTACAAAAGTTGCACTATTCACACTGTCGGTAATTACAATAGCAGCATCAAGTCCCTTATAAATATATATATATATGGGGTAAAATTCCTGTAGCGTACTAAATGAAAAAATAGTTGATCGTATCGGGCTGTAACTTGCAAATAGTTTAGTCCTACTATCGGTCCAAAAAGTATAGACCCCTGTCTTTGAAAGCTTATAACTTGGGAAAAAAAAAGCGTAGAATATTAAGACAACATGAAATCAGTAGCTACACTATTCCTACGTTCCTATACAGAATTGCAAATAACCAAAAAATTTTTTGTATTTGTTACATATTTTTAAAGATTAAAAATACATGGTTTTTTGCATGGTTTTGACAAAGGGCAACTTTGAAAGCTTGTAGCTCATTCAATTTATATGATATCTTTAAGCCAATTTTTTTTAATAATATTTGATTCCTTCTTAAAAATATTGTATAAATAAAAAGTCATTATTTTATTAACTTTTCTCTGTTAATTAAAACAAAGATAAAAAGCTATCTCTATCAAAAATAAACGCACAAGTTTGAGACAAAATTTAAATTATGTTAAATATGAAATTGTTTAAGAAACAATTAAAGAAATATTAAAAAAAAATTTTTTTAAAGAATTATTTATAAAAATATTTTCAATTTTTTGCTTTATTACCTCCATTAAAGCAAGGTGCGGGTCATCTTGAACCCTTTTGTCATCGGCAGACACCACGGTAACATTATTGTACTACCGTACCTTTTTTTTACATTTTTCTATTCTTACCAGCTATTTACAACTTTAAAGAGTTTTTTCGAATGTTTCTTCAAGGGTGTAGGTAAAAAGATTTCAAAACTTGAAATATTTTGAATTTACTAAAAATATTGTAGACAAAATGTACTTGAGAAAAGTTTGCTACAGCTTTATGAAGTTTTTCATTTATTTTCATACCTTCTGTCTCTCTTCCTCTCACTACTCGGGCAGATGCGTTCATCGCATTTCGACTCATACCATCGAGTCCGTATACCTGACCTCCCTTAATTTTATTGTGATTCTTTGTTATCCACTGTATTATAATTGGGTAGAGAGTAAAGCATATTTTTGTCAACCTTACCTCCCACGTAAAAAGGTTCCCGGAATTTTTGCAGAGTGACTCTGGGAGTAGTTCCCAGAACATTCTGAGAACATTCCCGGAAAATTTTTGGTTTTTTCCCAGAATTCATGGAATTTTCGTTTCAATCAAGTAATTGATACTCCGGGATGACTCCAACGTACATCCAGATATCCAGGAGTCAATTGGACAACTTCATCAGGGAATTTTAACTGTAATGAAATAATCAATACTCCAGGATGACTCCAACGTTCATCATGATGACTAGGAATCAATTGGAACACTTCTCCAGGGAATTTGAGCTGTTATGAAACAATCGATACTCTAGGATGACACCATAGTACATCATAATGACTAGGAGTCAAATGGACAACTTCTTCAGGGAATTTTAGCTGTAATAAAACAATCGATACTCCAGGATGACTCCAACGAACATCATGATGACTAGGAGTCAATTGGACAACTTCTCCAGGGAATTTTAGCTGTAATCAAATAATCGATACTCCAGGATGACTCCAACGAACATCATGAAGACTAGGAGTCAATTGGACAACTTCTCCAAAGAATTTTAGCTGTAATCAAACAATCAATACTCCAGGATGACTCCAACGTACATCATGATGACTAGGAGTCAATTGGAAAACTTCTTCAGGGAATTTTCGTTTTAACCAAATAATCGAGTTTCTATGACAAATCTAACGTACATCCAGATACCCAGGTGTGAATTGGGCAACTTCTCCAGGGAATTTTAACTGTAATGAAATAATCGATACTCCAGGATGACTCCAACGTCCATCATGATGACTAGGAGTCAATTGGACAACTTCTTCAGGGAATTTTAGCTGCAATAAAACAATCGATACTCCAGGATGACTCCAACGTACATCATGATGACTAGGAGTCAATTGGACAACTTCTTCAGGGAATTTTAGCTGCAATAAAACAATCGATACTCCAGGATGACTCCAACGTACATCATGATGACTAGGAGTCAATTGGACAACTTCTTCAGGGAATTTTAGCTGTAATAAAACAATCGATACTCCAGGATGACTCCAACGTACATCATGATGACTAGGAGTCAATTGGACAACTTCTTCAGGAAATTTTAGCTGTAATAAAACAATCGATACTCCAGGATGACTCCAACGTCCATCATGATGACTAGGACTCAATTGGACAACTTCTTCAGGGAATTTTAGCTGCAATAAAACAATCGATACTCCAGGATGACTCCAACGTACATCATGATGACTAGGAGTCAATTGGACAACTTCTTCAGGGAATTTTAGCTGTAATAAAACAATCGATACTCCAGGATGACTCCAACGTACATCATGATGACTAGGAGTCAATTGGAACACTTCTCCAGGGAATTTTCGTTTTAACCAAATAATCGAGTTTCTATGACAACTCTAACGTACATCCAGATACCCAGGTGTGAATTGGGCAACTTCTCCAGGGAATTTTAACTGTAATGAAATAATCGATACTCCAGGATGACTCCAACGTACATCATGATGACTAGGAGTCAATTGGACAACTTCTTCAGGAAATTTTAGCTGTAATAAAACAATCGATACTCCAGGATGACTCCAACGTACATCATGATGACTAGGAGTCAATTGGACAACTTCTTCAGGGAATTTTAGCTGTAATAAAACAATCGATACTCCAGGATGACTCCAAAGTACATCATGATGACTAAGAATCAATTGGACAACTTCTTCAGGGAATTTTAGCTGTAATAAAACAATCGATACTCCAGGATGACTCCAACGTACATCATGATGACTAGGAGTCAATTGGAACACTTCTCCAGGGAATTTTCGTTTTAACCAAATAATCGAGTTTCTATGACAACTCTAACGTACATCCAGATACCCAGGTGTGAATTGGGCAACTTCTCCAGGGAATTTTAACTGTAATGAAATAATCGATACTCCAGGATGACTCCAACGTACATCATGATGACTAGGAGTCAATTGGACAACTTCTTCAGGAAATTTTAGCTGTAATAAAACAATCGATACTCCAGGATGACTCCAACGTACATCATGATGACTAGGAGTCAATTGGACAACTTCTTCAGGGAATTTTAGCTGTAATAAAACAATCGATACTCCAGGATGACTCCAAAGTACATCATGATGACTAGGAATCAATTGGACAACTTCTCCAGAGAATTTTAGCTGCAATAAAACAATCGATACTCCAGGATGACTCCAACGTACATCATGATGACTAGGAGTCAATTGGACAACTTCTCTACAGAATTTTAGCTGTAATCAAATAATCGATACTCCAGGATGACTCCAAAGTACATCATGATCACTAGGAGTCAATTGCACAACTTCTTTAGGGAATTTTCCTTTCAACAAAATAATCGATTTTTTAAGACAACTCCAACGTACATCCGGATACCCAGGAGTATATTGGTCAACTTCTTCAGAGAATTTTACACTGAGAAAATTTAAGTATCAATTTTTGTTAAACTCATATGTATTTTTAGTAAATTGACTACTAAAGTGGGGAAAAAACGAGAAGAAGCCGAAATTTCTTATTTAGTAGAAGTCTCTTTAACAATATATGACCTCTTTTTTTCAATATTTATTAGTCAAGTTAAGAAAAATTCGACGTGGACAGTATCGTAATTTAAAACGGTTAGATAAAGCCCCGACTTCAAGCAACAATTATTCATTAACTTTTAATTATATCATAAATAATATTAATGAGGCTTTAATGTATAGGTTATTTTGCTTTTTCTGTGAGAATCCTAATATTAAATAATCCTAAATATTAAATCCAAGTTTATAATTCTTTTAATTATTGAGAATCAGTTTGAAACGAAAATTCCCTGAAGAAGTTGTCCAATTGACTCCTAGTCATTATGATGTACGTTAGAGTTATCCTGGAGTATTGATTATTTAATTGCAGCTAAAATTCCCTAAAGAAGTTGTCCATTTGACTCCTAGTCATCATGATGTACGTTGGAGTCATCCTGGAGTATCGATTATTTCATTACAGTAAAAATTCCATGGAGAAGTTGCCCAATTCACACCTGGGTATCTGGATGTACGTGGGAGTTGTCATAGAAACTTGATTATTTGGTTAAAACGAAAATTCCCTGAAGAAGTTTTCCAATTGCCTCCTAGTCATCATGATGTACGTTGGAGTCATCCTGGAGTATCGATTATTTGATTACAGTTAAAATTCCCTGGAGAAGTTCCCCAATTGACATCTGGGTATCCTGATGTACGTTGGAGTCGTCATAGAAACTGGATTATTTGGTTAAAACGAAAATTCCCTGAAGAAGTTTTCCAATTGACTCCTAGTCATCATGATGAACGTTGGAGTCATCCTGGAGTATCGATTGTTTGATTACAGCTAAAATTCCCCAGAGAAGTTGTCCAATTGACTCCTAGTCATCATGATGTTCGTTGGAGTCATCCTGGAGTATTGATTTTTTGATTACAGCTAAATTTCCCTGAAGAAGTTGTCCAACTGACTCCTAGTCATTATAATGAACTTTGGAGTGCTCCTGGACTATTGATTGTTTGATTAGAGCTAAAATTCCCTGGAGAAGTTGCCCAATTGACTCCTAGTCATCATGATGAACGTTGGAGTCATCCTGGATTATCGATTGTTTGATTACAGCTAAAATTCCCCAGAGAAGTTGTCCAATTGACTCCTAGTCATCATGATGTTCGTTGGAGTCATCCTGGAGTATCGATTGTTTTATTACAGCTAAAATTCCCTGAAGAAGTTGTCCATTTGACTCCTAGTCATTATGATGTACTATGGTGTCATCCTAGAGTATCGATTGTTTCATAACAGCTCAAATGCCCTGGAGAAGTGTTCCAATTGATTCCTAGTCATCATGATGAACGTTGGAGTCATCCTGGAGTATTGATGGTTTGATTACAGCTAAACTTCCCTGAAGAAGTTGTCCAATTGACTCCTGAATATCTGGATGTACGTTGGAGTCATCCCGGAGTATCAATTACTTGATTGAAACGAAAATTCCATGAATTCTGGGAAAAAACCAAAAATTTTCCGGGAATGTTCTCAGAATGTTCTGGGAACTACTCCCAGAGTCACTCTGCAAAAATTCCGGGAACTTTTTCACGTGGGCTGACAGAAGGACATTACTCTCAAACCTATAACTTTCAATTAAAAAGTAAGTAAAAAAATAAACTTTATTTGAAAAATTATTATTTATTATTGTCTTAATTTACATATTTATATACATATTTCGAAGTTGTAGATAAATAAATTATAAATAAAGTATTGTAAAATTAGAAAGTGCTTCTGCATACTTGTAGTAACATATATCAGTCCAAACTTACAATGAAACCGTCAGTCAATGTTCAGGAAATAATAAAATATCAATTACCTGTAAAAAAAACAATAATTACAAAAGTATATCTTTAAGATATCCTCAGAATATCTTCACATGATACAGGATATTCTAGGATATCCTTAAGAAATTAAACAATATCCATAAAGGATATCCTACATATATACCCAAGATATCGTCAAAACATTCCAAGGATATCCTTAAAAAAATTCAAACTATCTCCATAAAAAATATCCTACATATATACCCAAGATATCCTCAGGACCTTCCAAGAATATCCAAGGATATCCTTAAAAAATTCAAACTATCTCCATAAAAAATATCCTACATATATACCCAAGATATCCTCAGGACCTTCCAAGAATATCTTAGGATATCCTTAAAACTTCAAACTATCTTCATAAAGGATATCCTACATATATACCCAAGATATCCTCTGGACCTTCCAAGAATATCCTAGGATATCCTTAAAACTTCAAACTATCTCCATAAAGGATATCCTAGGATATTCTTAAAAAAATTCAAACTATCTCCATAAAGGATATCCTACATATATACACAAGATATCATCAGGACCTTCCAAGAATATCCTAGGATATCCTTAAAACTTCAAACTATCTCCATAAAGGATATCCTACATATATACCCAAGATATCGTCAGGACTTTCCAAGGATATCCTTAAAAATTCAAACTATCTTCATAAAGGATATCCTACATATACCCAAGATATCGTCAGGACATTCCAAGGATATCCTAGCGATGCCCGAATAATATTTTTATAAAATCCAGACATATCCTTGTATGTCATATTACAGTTGTTCTTCGGACATCCTATGAATATCCTTTGGATGTCCCATGAATATTTTTAGATATCTATAGGATATTCAGAGAAGAAAAAATTTATATACATTCTGTGATTAAAAACAGTTATTACTTGCCTATTTACATTTCCTCTTCTGAATTACTATAGATTCCATTATTATCTTCATCATCACTGTCATCTCCAGTGCTAATTATGAAGGATTCAATTTGCGTTTCAACACATCGGTCTGTTTTTCTTGATTTTTCTTCTTCTGCTTCTGCATGTCTAACACAATTTGACCACAGTAATGGTGTCACATGGTCCAATGCCTCTGAGCACAACTTATGAACATTATGAATTTTGTGATCTTTATTATGTTTTGCAACATAATTTTTTACGTATGCCCATATAAGTTCAATTGGATTATATTCGCAATGGGCGACAGGCAACCACAATAATTGAACTTCATTGCTGCGAATATCTCTTGTTATTTTTTCAAGTAAATATTGTTGAGGATAGCGATAACTTCGTGATAATTGTAATAGTGATTGTTTTGTTAAATCGTTAAAGTCCTCTGCAAAATCAGGTATTGGTACCCCACGTTTATGTAACCACTCAATAATTTTAGCTTTTAACCATTCCGCTGTAGGATTTCGAAATTCTGGATCAAGCATTGTATGGTAAGGTGCTTGATCTAGAACAATGACTGATTTTGGCGGTAAAACTGTTAACACATGTCGGAACCATTCTTCATAGTGTTTTGCATTCATTTCACCATGATAATCATTAGTACCTTTTTTACCAATGAAACATTTTGAGCAACCGGGCACAAAACCATCTTTTCCACCAATATGAAGAATAATAATTCGCTGTCCTGCTCCAGATAGAGTTATGAATCCTCCTCGTTGACCGAAAACTTCTTGCACGTGATTGCGGTAATAATCAAAATTATTATTTTCACTTGAAACCAAATTTTCAACCCAACCAAACTTTCTTGAGTGATTTGCTCCGCACCATGTTTCGTCAGTATAAAAGATGTTATATCCAGTATCACGATATGATTTAATTTTGCGAAGAAAGTTATCTCTTTGCGCTGCAATTATACTACTCTCCATCCATACTGGTTTCTTTTTAAGCTTAACATATGAAAAATTTAAATTTTTCATCCAAGTTCGGAGTGTCGATAAATGAAAATGTGGCAAATCAGGCACATCATTTGCCAGTTCAACAAATAAGGCTTTAGTAGTTGGAAATTCTTTTCTCACATAAAAGTTATGAATTTTTCTTCTAATTAACCCTTTTAAAAAATCGTCACATTCAATAGGTGGCCTTCCACTTTTTGGTTCTATACCAAATGTACCTTTATTTAACCACTCTGCTGTTATTCGTTTTACACTTTTTTCAGAAATTTGTAAGCAGTCTGCAGTGCGTTGAACAACTTTCGATATATCACTAGCTTTAAATCGTTTTTCCATTTCAAAATATTGTCTTGTACAAAGAATAAGTTTTTTCTCTTCTTCTGAAAAATAGTGTTTAGTTTTTTCATTTTGTTCATTATAACATTTATTTAAATTAATTTTTTCTAGCTCGTTGGTTATTATTAAATCGTCAGTACTGTTAGAGAACTCTGAGTTGGATGAATTTGAAAGCATTTGGAAATTTCCGTTATTTTCAACATTTATTTCATTCGACATTACTATATTTACTTCTTGTGCATTATTTTGTTCAATTGTTAAATCTTGGAAATTCGTACAATTCACCAAATCTCCATTCATTTCTATTAAATTTATTCTGTCAAATATTGGATCTTCAAAATGTATATTATTCAATATATCTTCATTTATTTCATCTATTTCCATTAAATCTGATGTTTCATTCATGCATGGAGTTAAAAGTTGAAAATGTCCATCCCGATCTTGTACCTGATATTGTCCAGTAAATAGTAGATAAAGTTTGTTTCTAGCACTATTGTTATCAAATGAAAGCGCATAAAAAGTACCGTCTTGATTCATGTGCATTACGCTAATATTTATCTTATATATTTTTGCAGCAGCACGACATTCTAACATAGATCCGTAACATCCTGCAAGTCCCATTTTAGTTTTGTATGATCGTGGCGTATTCACATTTAATACATGTTTGGCTTCTTCACTGAATTCTTCCCAATTAAAAACAACGTAATTAACAATGTCTCGACGATACTTAGCATAATTTTTATCTTTATAATATTTAGCGATACATCTGAACAAACAATCACCATTACTTCCGGCGTCAGTCACAAAAAAATCACGATTTTCAATTGTTATTTTTCCAGGCATATTTAAAGGTTATATATAATTATAAATAAAAATAACTTCCTAAAAAATTTAATTCCACAATGAACTATTGTCACTTTATAGTTCCAGCACATAAACACAGTTTCATGAACCACAGTTCGAAACTAACTAAACTAAGATTCTTAAAATTGTACAATGTGCGAAAACATATTTCTCACAAAATCGTCTTTCAAAGAAATTGAACTTCTTAAAAAGTCATTTAAAACTAATTTTCAAAATTGTGTTATAGCTAGGAATAAGTAATTTAAGTGTAGTTCTTTATTATAGCTGGCAATAAGTCATTAAAATGTTATTCCGTATTAAAATGCGGAATTAAATAGGCTTTCAATTGGTAAGATCATAATTACGGTAAATTTATTTGTTTATAAAATATTTTATCTTTTATTAATATTAACTAATTAATAAACTAATATCTCAAAAACAACGAAAACGGCATTTACCTCATGGTAATATTACTGTAATATTACTGTAATATCGCAGTAATATTACTGAAATATTGCAGTAACGTTACAGTAATATTACAGTAACATTCGGTAATATTGCAGTAATATTACTGTAATATTACAGCAATATTAACCTGTAATATTATCCGATAATATTACGTGCTACTTGGGTATGCTTATTAAAAGTATAGATTTTTACTTTCATTTTAAGAGGTAGAAAAAACAAAAAAAGTCAACATTATTTTTGATTTAAAAAAAAATAAATTTTTTATTTAAAAAAAAATTTTGCACTTTTCGAAAGATCTTTTTGAAAATATGTATGTATGTCAAAATTTTTTACATTTTTATATAAATGTTACGACAATAACATAATAACTATAATCATAGTTTATGATAATTTTTTTCTTCACTAACATGGAGGTTTTTCTGTGGTATACCTGCGTAGGTTCTAAAAAAATGGGTTGCTCAAAATTTTAAACTTCTACGCCTGTGAGAAATAGATTTATGACGGCCTGCACCTTGCTTTAATGAGGTAATAAAGCAAAAAACTGAAAATATTTTTATAAATAATTTTTTGAAAAAATTTTTTTTTAATATTTTTTTATTGTTTTTAAACCAATTTCATATTTTACATAATTTAAATTTTGTCTCAAACCTGTGCGTTTATTTTTGATAGAGATAGCTTTTTATCTTTGTTTTAATTAACAGCGAAAAGTTAATAAAATAATGACTTTTTATTTATACAATATCTTTAAGTAGGAATCAAATATTATTAAAAAAAATTGGCTTAAAGATATCATATAAATTGAATGAGCTACAAGCTTTCAAAGTTGCCCTTTGTCAAAACCATGCAAAAAACCATGTATTTTTAATCTTTAAAAATATGTAACAAATACAAAAAATTTTTTGGTTATTTGCAATTCTGTATAGAAACGTAGGAATAGTGTAGCTACTTATTCCATGTTGTCTTAATGACGTACGATTTTTTTATCCAAGTTATGAGCTTTCAAAGACAGGGGTCTTTACATTTTGAACCGATAGTAGTGGTACTTTAACCACGAAGTATTGTTAAGTTTTTTCAAAAACTGTCAGAGAGGGAGAGGATTGAATTTTTTAAAAAAATTTAAACAGTGAATTTTTGAAGACTTGTAACTTTTAAACAGAAAGAAGAAAAAAAATTTGTCCTATAGTATGTTTTCGAAATGTTTTTTCCTTCTCTTTCAAACGGTAAAATTTTTTTTTTAATTCAAATTTTGAACCTTTTTTCTGAAAATCAAACATTTTTTTGAATCATTATTACACAGATTTACAATCTGAAAATAATTTCGCTACCTTTTTCTATAATTGCCTTGATAATCAGCTGTTTTTAAATCATATGACTGTCTTTTTTGAACAGTGAGATCAACATTTTTGTTTTGTACTTCACTTTATACAATGGACACATAACTGTTAGTGCTTGATGAAATTAAAGGTAAACTTTGAGTAAGAATATTTACAAATTGATCTGTACATAAATTGCTGTTTGAATCTAACTTTTGATGTTTAACATCACTCTTTTCATAAATGATATTGACATTTATTTTTTAAAATGTGTTTGATACAATAGATACAACCTTATCAATTAATGGGGACAAAATCACTATTTTTCACAAATTACGTAAGTTTCTTCCATAAAAGGTAATAATTGCTGGTTTATTTATTTTAAGTTGTTATTTACATTTCCAAGATTAATTTTATGCTTCAGAAAAAAATTTAGATAAGCTTTAAACGCATGAAACTGACTGTCCCATTTACCCCAAGATTTAGAAAATTTCATAAAATTTGGGGTAAATGGGGACAGTTTCACTTTGTTTTTTAAGTTTTTATGCATTTAGCGATAACTTGAATTATCTTGTTGTCAATTCCCGCGTGGAAAAGGAACCATGGCCGAAAGCCGGCGAACCTTGGTTGAAGATCGACTGGAGTCAGATGAACCATGGCTGAAGTATTACCAAAAGTGTAGAGCAATAGTTCTGCCATAGTTCTGAAAACTGGCGAACCATTGCTTATGTCCGTATCCCATGGTTAAACCATGGCATCGGAGTTAGACATTTTTTCGAACTTTTATCATTATTATTTGACTTTTCCTTTCATTAAACGTTGAAAAATTCTAGTAGAAGTAGACTTACATATTTTTTACTCCATTTTTCTCAAATACGTATTTTTTGTTGAATTTTGAAAAATTTAAGTAAAAAATTTGTTGCAAAATTTATTTTCTACAATTTTTTGGAGTTTTTTTTACGTTGATTATAAAATTATAAAAATTATGTCTGGATAAAAAATTTTAATAGAAGTGAACTTGACAAATTTTATAGATTTTTTTAATTACATTTTTTTATTTAAGACTTTTTTAATTTTTTTTAAGACTTCTTAAGACTTAAAGAATTTTTATTTAAGAGTGAAACATAATTATGTTTCACCCACTTAATTAAAATATACATTATTCATAAAATATAAAAGATGAAATTGCGTTGTCACTAAAAATTCGTCGTCAAAACAAACTTTCAATTGTTCTTTAAAATAGTGTCGTCTGAATTGTAAATGTTTTCTATTTTAAAGAACAATTGAAAGTTTGTTTTGACGACGAATTTTTAGTGACAACGCAATTTCATCTTTTATATTTTATGAATAATATATATTTTAATTAAGTGGGTGAAACATAATTATGTTTCACTCTTAAATAAAAATTCTTTAAGTCTTAAGAAGTCTTAAAAAAAATTAAAAAAGTTCACTTCTATTAAAATTTTTTATCCAGACATAATTTTTATAATTTTATAATCAACGTAAAAAAAACTCCAAAAAATTGTAGAAAATAAATTTTGCAACAAATTTTTTACTTAAATTTTTCAAAATTCAACAAAAAATACGTATTTGAGAAAAATGGAGTAAAAAATATGTAAGTCTACTTCTACTAGAATTTTTCAACGTTTAATGAAAGGAAAAGTCAAATAATAATGATAAAAGTTCGAAAAAATGTCTAACTCCGATGCCATGGTTTAACCATGGGATACGGACATAAGCAATGGTTCGCCAGTTTTCAGAACTATGGCAGAACTATTGCTCTACACTTTTGGTAATACTTCAGCCATGGTTCATCTGACTCCAGCCGATCTTCAACCAAGGTTCGCCGGCTTTCGGCCATGGTTCCTTTTCCACGCGGGAATTGTCAAAATAAAAGCTTGGAAATACTCAGTACCACTTGTAGGTAACCTGAGGTTAAAATATTGACATTGAACTTAATTTTAAAACTGTAAATTAAGATCCAACACGTCTTGTCCCTATTTACCTCAACTGACCCTAAAACAATTCTGTTTATTTTTTAAAAATATTTTTATACAACAATTACAAATACTTCAAAAATTTTTTTCAATAAAAAAATACATTCTTCTCTTTTTTAATAATCAAACAATTCCATTCCATTGCAATTTCACTTTTTTAATTTATCACTTTTATTAACAAAAAGAAATTATAACCTTTTTTACTATTCCTTTCCTTTCCTCCAGAAACAAAATTGTAGAAATATTATTTCCTGTCGATTTTTTACGAAAAAAATAAATTATGATATTTAATTGTACACAATAGAGTAAAAAGACTCATGGTAAATGAGGTTTTTTACTATTTATTGCTTTTGTACACATAAAAATAACCATCACATTTATCACTATTTCACTACTTTTTTCAAAGAAAAAGAATTTTATAAATATTGTATAACAATTATCACATTTTTCATTATTTCTTTCTTTACTGACACAAAGCTGTACAAATTACACAATTGCGTAAAATCACTAATAGTAAATGTACGTCTCAAAAAAATATCTATGTATGTTAACTACCCAACCTTCATGAAAAAGATATATATTAACCAATCAAATTTAATGAAAATATGAAATCAACTAATAAGTAAAAGTATCTACACTTGAAGTTAGCTGCAGTTTACCTATCGTCACTTCTAACCAATCAGATTTCATGAATTTGATTTTAAGCAAATCAGATTTCACGACCTTGATTTACAACATCTGAATTGACTTTGGAGAATCAGTGGAGTATTATTCACCAAATGAACAACAATATAAATTAAAAGCAATTTGTCTCGGCTCCAATGCTACGAGTTAGTCTAATTGGTATACGAGCTTTTTCCAAAAAAAACCACTTCTTGAATTGTTAATTTAGCACTTTCTTGCACAGTTAATTTCACTTCACGCACTTTAAAAATTATACTTGCAAAACTTGTTTATTCGATGGTAATTTATTTCCAACGATTTAATGCGTATATTGTCTAATAAGATATACTGAGTTATCTTTCCTCAATCTATATTTTTCACAAATCGTAATTTTTTAAAAATATTTTAATATTTATTTATTTCGTACAACATGACATTTAAGTAAAACGCCATTAGTAATTATTTGAAGGGTTATTTATACTTCATGAAACAAACAAAAACTTTCCGCCTGAACTTGAATTGTTTTAAAAACTTTTAAGTTAGAATTTAAATAACTATAATTGGAACGAACAAAAAATTCTAAGTGATTATGCTAATTTACTCAGAGAAAAAGATTTTAGGTGCATTGAAATTTCTAAATGCCTGGTAATTTATCCCCATCTTAATTTTCACACGAATTCGCGAAGCTATCTCGATTTAAATATTCCAATCTATTTTAAAAAAATTTTAGCCCAAATCAGACTGCTTAACAAACACGCGACTCGGATCATTTTTGATAAGACTAAATATAAATTACATGTTGATAAAATGTGTACCTCTTGCTGTCTCGATAACGAAAGTTTTCTACATATTTTAATTCAATGTCCGGCTAGTGAACATTTGCTTCTGCGTTCGTATGAAATAATGTCTTCGAATAGTAGCTTAATAATTAAAAAATTTGTTAATATAGTGGTGAAGATATTGTCAGAGCGTATGAATCGGTGAGAGCGATTATTTTAATTAACAGAAATTTTCTATTATATTTTTTGTACTACATCAAATTTCCGGGACTCACTTGTATGTACGTCATGTACTGTAATCAAGTTAAATGAATATATATAATATATTTTAATTTATATAATAATAATATATAATAGAAGGGAGTCAGCATGGTTGGGACACATTTACGGTTGGGCCACCCCTGTGTTTATGGCTCTAGCACACTGGCGCCCTCTATTTTATTATGCAAATACTTGCTAATGATGGCAACTAACTTTTCACGTCAGTTACAGTAAAATGCAATTGCAATAAACATTTATTTTTTCAAGAAAACCAAAATAAGTGCTAAAATGACAACCCAAAAGTTTTTCACAGTGACAGAAAAGTCGATTAAATAAAAGAAGGAATGAGCAAACAACAAAATAAAATGACAGAAATTGTTTATTACAATGTAATTTAAAAGTTCCAAGCATTATTTAGCGTTATCGTTATAGTTATTGTTTGTTTACGACGCCGTTCGTTATGGTTGGGCCATCCACCAATTTTGTAAAATTATCATACGTCCAGACATCGTAAATTCAATTCTATATATAAGAAAAGAGTCAAAGATTTTTTAACTTTTTAGACCAATTTCGCGAATAATCGGATTTTGGTTCAAGAGACTAATTTTATTTTAATTTTAGATTTTATTTTATCATTTTCAGCTCAATTTCAGTATTTTTCTGGCATTTCCGGGTCCTTTTTGGTCAATTTCCTTCATTTCATATTGATTCACTACAGTGGCCCAAGCATCAAGCCCTGGCCTAACCTACACAACACAAATTTTTTTTTAAATGTCTGTAACTTTTACACTTTTGACCCAATCATTTTCTGATGTTCAGAAGAAAAATTCCACTTTAGTGTATCTTTCCAACCATATACGAGAGAATTTAAAATTTACTTGCAAATAGATTAGCCCTAGGGGTAAGTACTACTTTTTTCCTGCTCTTTCGAACGGTGAAAAATTTTTTTCAAAAAATTGAAATTTTGACCCTTTTTTCTGAAAATCAAAAATATTTTTTTTTACTTTTTTTTAAGTTCGGTCCTTCTTATTTTTTTTATTTATTTTTTTTTTTAAAGCTAAAAATGTGTATTTTCCCCACAAAAAATATTGAGATGTCCTTTGTTATTCCTGAAGGTACCAATTGAAAGCTGACGTAATTCCGCATCCAACGAGCCCTTCACTGAAAAAAAAATTAATTGAATCAAGTCAATGCATTTACTTGAGGTACTTTACTTGAAACAAGACGATATTTTCTTATTGGAAGAAATTTATTTTCTTGAGTCCAGTAATTTTGAGCATTGAGCAATGTTCTTGAAATAAGAAAATATGAGTTTCATACAAATAAATATATCTTACTGTTTCAAGCGATCTATTTTACTTGCATCAAGAACCGAAAAATTATTGAGTCAAGAATATTATTTTCTCATGTCAAGTGATTTACATTGAGTATTTTATTTTCTTGGGTCAAATAGTTTTGTTGTTTCCTTCAAAACAGCTTTTTACTTAATCTAATACTCATAGTCTCCCAAGTAGAAATGTGCCACAGGCATAGTACTGACCCAACACTGCCAGTCAGTATAACGGTACTGACTGCCGTACTGGGCCAGTAGTGGACCAACCCTGGCTGGTAACGCTGTCCAGTACTGATTTTGTCCCGCTCACCAGTACTAACGTAGTACTAGAATAATACTGGTATAATACTGGCAAAGTACTCATCCGGACTTAAAATCTCACTTTTTTACAAAATGCTAAAACACGCTTTCCAATGCAAATTTCATCCTTATTAGCTTATTACTCCCATTTTTACCACGAACAGGTTATGTGAAGCCAATAATAGTTAATTTTATTTAGAATATATAAAATATTATTAACAATAAATAATTAAAATAATAATTATCATTTATATTAATTAAATTATTTTATTTTTAATAAATTATTTTACAAAAAATAATTTGTGTTGTAAATTTTTTTATTTTTTTAAATTCATAATATTTAATTTTTTTTACTTTGCACTTATACTTAATTTAATAATTATTTAATAATTGATATTACACATGAACAAATATTGTACTTATAACACTTAAAACTAAGAACGAAAAATCTCGCACGCATGGGGGATCGAACCCTAAACCCTTAGAACGCAAGTCAGATACGCATACCGCACAGCCGCGCTGGCTTGATGTGCTGACTTGAAGTAGTTCACCTAATACAAAAGTTTTGATTTCAAAGTTTGTATTATCTATTGGTCACGAAAATAAAATGAATTTATTCTTAAATTTTTTAAACTCATAAAATTTTTTCAATTTTTACAAAGATTTAATGAAATAAAACTGGATATCAATTTCAGTTAAATATTTTTAATAAATTATTTTTACCGTAAATAATATTAAAACAGACAAAAATGATTGATGAATTACATAATTAAAAATAAGTTAATAAAAGACGACTGTAAAATATGAATGGTGAAAAATTTTTTAAATTTAATATTTAATTATTAATAATATTTAAAAATTACAGTGAAAAAATTACATTTGCTTTATTTTTAAAACTATTAGAAAAAAATTCTCAACTTATTGTTATTGTATGCATGATAAATAACTTAATGCACATATTTCAATGAGTACTAAAATAACTAAAAAAACATAAATATATTATTATATAGGTATATAATAATACATTACAAATACATCCAAAATTTAGAGGGAAAGTATTCGAAAGAAATCAATATACATTTTTTTAAATAAAAAATCATCGTTTTCTACCTATTGAAATAATTTAAAGACTTTTTCATTTAATGTTTTTTATCACCGACATAGTACTGATTCGGTGTGAATGACAGTGTACTGCCAGTACTGGTTTTAATATTTTTTTACCTCCGACATAGTACTGATTCGGTGTATTAGTCAGTACACTGCCAGTACTGAAAGTCAATACCGACAGCCAGTATTGGATCAGTACCATGCCGGTGTTTAATTACGGCTAGCTACGGATATTTCTACTTGGGCTTGATCCAAAAAAATGGAAAGATTAATAGAAGTAGATACTTGTTTCAACTTGATTAAAAATTATATTGTTTGAATTAAACATTAATCAATCCAAGTGTTTAATATACTTGAAGCATTTTCATATTATATTCTTTCAACATTTAATTTCTAGAAATAATATTATATTATCTTAAATGAAATAATTTATTTTTTCAGTTGAAATAGTGATATAATCTTGAATGAAATCATTCTTTTGTTTTCTTGAAAATATTTTTTATTTAATTCAACGCTAATATAGCCTTGAGTAAAGAAAATGCGAATATTAATATAAGTAAATACTTGTTTTAACTTGATTAACACATAGTTCTTGAATTAAGAATTTAGTATTTGGCAAAAGTAAATATGTTATTATCGCAACCCAATATTTTATTTTCCCGAAGTACCAAAAAGTATTCAATGAAGAATATTATGTTCTTAAGCAAAACAATAAAATATTGTCTGAAGAATTTTCATTTCTTGAATCAAATAGTTTTTTTCATTTGCTTTGAATTAATTTTTTACTCAATACAAATCCCGTATTCTTGATCCAAGAAAATATTTCTCTCCAAATGGATATGAAACTTAAATAGGAGTTTTGAAAATCGTCAATTGAGTCAGGATGGCATAGTGGTCTACGTTACTGCCTTTGGTGCGCGCAACCCGAGTTCAGTTCCTTGGACAGTGAAAAATTTTCATTCGAGG
Organism: Leptopilina boulardi; assembly: GCF_019393585.1. Lineage (NCBI taxonomy): Eukaryota > Metazoa > Arthropoda > Insecta > Hymenoptera > Figitidae > Leptopilina > Leptopilina boulardi. The sequence goes on along the minus strand of NW_026137699.1, from coordinate 44,694 downwards.
TATACTTGTTTTAGTTTTGTTAAGTATTAATTAAATATAAATATGTATGTGAAATAAACATTATTTAAATAAATAATAAAAAATATGAATGTTAATATGTAATAATAAATAAAAATGTTTGACTAAAGAATTAGACATGTTGGGATGAGTGTAGGAGGGGGGGGGGGTAATTCAAGTTAATATTTACTTGTATTGGAAAAATATTTTTTTTTGAACTCAATAAGTTTTCTCAAGTCAAGAAAATATTTTTTTGATTTTATATATATATATATATATATATATATATGATCTTGACTTAATGTATTTTACATTTCTTAGAAGTCAATTAACTTTTTAAACGAATTCCATATTTTCTTGGACCAAGAACATGAGTTCTTCTGACAATCTAAATGATATTTTGATTTAAATCTTTACTTACTTGAACTAACATTACAAAGATTTAAATGAATCAAATGCAATAATTGATTTGACTGCAGATATTCTTAGAACAAGAAAATATTTTACTCATAGAAGTCGATTAACTTTTTGATCGAATTCCATATTTTCTTGGATCAAGAACATATGTTCTTCTTTCAAATATACTGCACCAAGTAAATGGTTTTCTTGAAACAGTATAATTGATTTGACTGTATTCAGTTCCACGATTTTCTTGAACCAAGTAAAATTTTCTTGGTTTAATACTATTTATCTTCAGTGTATATGGACTGTTTTGGATTAGAGGATTTTTTATAAACAATTACCATGTTTTAAAATTGAATGAAATTTGTAAATAAAATATTTACAGTTTTTTAACTTTATTAAATAAAATATTCGTTCTACAAAAAAATATTAAAGGAAGATAATATGCGCCTTCTTATTTACTATAGGGTAGTACTTTTCAAAAATCAAAATTTCGAATTTTAATTTTATTCACATTTTTATACCTTTGACTGACTGGCAAGAAAGTAACTCGCCGAGCGTTCTTCCCCTTCTTGTATGGGAGCCCTCAATTCCACTAAGTCATATTTCTTTTGGAAACTTTATTTTCTTTTGTTGCTGCTTTTGGCCCAATACTGATTTTTTTACCCAAAATCGATATTTTAACCAAATTTTGAAGGGGTTATTATAAATTTTACAATAAATTATTATTAGGATTCCATAGTTTGGACATTTCTGAAGAGAAATATCCTTTGCCGATTGAAAAATATTAATTTTCAGCGATTTTATATCACTTTTACAAAAAAACGATTTTTTCCCATATAAAATGCAGCGGTAACTTCAAATGCAGAGCGGTGCCATTAAATATCAACCGATTTCAAAATGAAAAAAATAGGTGTCTCTTTATTTTCAATATAGAACAATTCTGGCAGGTGTCCTATTAAATTTTCAAAACTTCAAGTTTTTGTGGACCACCCTATTAACAACCCCCTGAAAAATAACTTTGTAATGATAGTTTTAGAAAGTGGATCACATTGATCAAATGTTCTTTTCATATTCGAATTTTTATTTCAATAAATCTGAATAAATGGAATATATATTTTTACAATTTACTAAGGTAAAAAAGGATAATTAGAGACACTTGTGGGTATTTTTGTATATTGGGGAACAAAAAAAGTTGACAAAATGAGGTTATTAGTTTTTCGGTTCTAACTGAAAAAGGCTGGTCCTCCGATGGACCAATTTTTTTTTACTTCGACTTCTGTGCCCTCTGGTGACCAGAAAGATCCAATAAAATTTTTTTTTATTTTTTCTTGATGAAATATTCGTCCTTAATATTGTACAAAGGTTTCTTTCCTTTAAATAAAGTAATTAACGAAAAAAAAATTTATTTGAACCCTTTTGTTACTGCTTGAAAACTAATACTATAAAATAAATCCTGTCAAATGAAAATTGTAGCTAATGATTTTTATGGGATATACATGCTCCCCCTAATAGTGTTTACCAAGTGTTTCTTCCTCTCTTTTTCCTTCGTGCATGACCCTGATTCAATAAAGGAGGTTCTACAATAGGTGCAAAAAGCAAGTGCAAGTACAAGTCTAAATGCAAATCTCATGAGTGCAAGAGAGATAGATAGACTATCTCTTTCACACTCATGAGATTTACACTTGACTTCTACTTGACTTTTGCACCAAATTCTCGAACCGCCTTAAAAGAATCCTTTCCTTCCTAAAAAAAATACTGTGATAAAAGGTTGAATAGAAAATAATCGACCTCGAAAAACTATCGACATAAGAAATGAGCATTGAGAGTGAAGAATGTAAATGGATTGGTGAAACATATTTCAAGATTAGAAGTGTACGGTTGGAGCTGCAGTTGATTTTGTCAAACATGAGCGCTAATATTTAAATTATATATAAATCTTATTTGTCAAAAAACACAAACATTGAAAATGTTTAAATTGTATTATATAAAAAAATTAATCACTAAAGTGTATTATATGTAATTCAACTTAATGACACTTAAATATTTTAATATATTATTTTCTTTGTTATTAATAAATAATTTATAAAAAAGAAAAATAAATGGTAATAAAATAGGAACCTTAAATAAAATTCATTGATAAAGTATTTTATCAACAGACTATAAACAATTTTAAGCAAATTGGAACGTAGTACCATAAAGATGAGCATAATTTAAAAAAAAGCAGAAAATGATTAGTGCATGAAAGATTATAGCGTAAATCACTCTTTCTTATTTCACATTCATACATTTTTTCTTTACATTTTGAATCGATATGGAATAAAAAAAAGCAAAAAAAAATTAAATTATTTGTTAAAATGAAATGAATAAAATAGAAATTGAAAAAGGCGCTTAGTTTAATAATAAAATACAAGTTCGGTTTTTTGAGTTAGTTAGGGAGAATTGTTGTTTTATTCGTCTTTGGAATTCGGATAATAATTCACGTACCTGGCGCTGGAGAAGCTCCCTAAAACGGATCACCGATGATCAAAGCATAAGTTCGAAGTGTGGAATTCATAATTCGAAGTTCAAGGAAATTTGATAGCATTTTTGAAATGAGAAAGTGGAATTTTTCACAAAGAAAAAGAGAAACTCATTACGATATATATAAGGTACTCTCTGAAAAAAGACACCCTTAAAAAAATTTTGGGATTGGCTTGATAATTTGATAAATTGTTGTCCTATATGTAAGTAACAAAATCTTAAAGTATGAACTCATTTTATAAAAATTATAAAAAGTGAAAGGGGTTGAAGTTTTAAGATTTTAGGTAACATTGTTAAATTCATATCCCCATAACTTCAACAAAACTTTATAGATTTTACTTTGTAGGGTTTTTTGTTCTGATTTCTATGTAGTTTTCAATTTCACAAAAATTTGTAAAAAATGTTTAACCCCATCTTTAGAAAAAGTAACCCTTATTTGTTAATTTTCATTTTAAACACATTATGCTCCTTTAAACATATGTTTTGTTATTTCATTAGAAAGCTGAGATTTTTTTCAACAGAACTGTATAAAAATAAATGTAAAAATGGGACAACATTGGGTTTGAAAAAAAAGTGAAAAAGCCAAATTTTTTACCGTTCCCACATAGCACAACATTTCGCAGGGAGTTCACAATGCGAAGTTGTTTAGTTCGCAATGCGAACTCCTTATATGCTGCGAATAGCAAAATGTCCGCCTAGTGTCGTGTATGTGAAGCGAACTCGCTGAGAACTTTACATCCGAGTTTACTAAGAATTTAAAATGCAAACTAGCTGAGAACTTTAAATGCGAATTTGCAGAAAAGTTGAAATGCAAATTTCATAAGGAATTTCTAAAAATATTTATTAATATAAATGTATTTTATATAATAAGTAATTATTTTTGTTTAATTATTATTTTATTATTATAAATATAAATAGATAAAAAATTATTGTTATTTATTTAGCGGAGAGGGCCCCAATATGGACATTTGATATAAAATTTTCGTATAAGTGTATATCGCCTCGTGATTTTTTTACTGATTTAGTTTGTTTAGATGAAGCTTTTTATATAAACACGGATCAAAAAGAATTATTTTTCTTCCTGTAACACATATCACATGGATTTTTCGTTTTAAAAAGTTTTGCAACAGTTTTTATTTGAGTCGGTAAAATTATCTATATTTTTGATTTCAAATAGGTGCATACCGTAATAACCTCATTTATTTATCGTATAATAGTATTCTAAAATAATTCAGTTGACACTGCGTATTTGTAAATAATTTTTATTTACGCCAAAAAAAATGAGGTCATTGGTCCTAAGATGGACAGTCTAATGGCCCTAAGATGGACATCACACCTTAATTTCTTAATTATATTTATTTTCAATGTTACAGTTTCTTAATAATGCTATAAGCCTCATAATTGAAATTTTTTCTTTTTCTACTTCGAAATTGTGTTGTTATCAATAGAGAATATGATTGCGTGTAAATTAAAAGATTAATTTATAAAACTGATAATAATATAATGAGCAAGCATTTGATAATATTTTTTGAAAACAATTAATTAAATCATTTTCCGGCAGTTGGAATGTCTAATATTAGGATTTCGATTTGTAGAGAATGATTGGAATTGTCTTTTCATAAATCGAGCTAAAGAACTTCAAAATGGTGGTCGAAACCTTTCATATTTTTGTAAGACTTTTGCCAGTAAAAATGACAACAGAGTTCTGTCTACTGAAACTCAGAATGAAAAGTAAATACCCAAAGAAAAAAATTTGTCATGTAAGATAAAGAAATTGAGGAGGTATTTATATGTTGATATAAATTCAGTATGCACAACAGAAAATAATGAGAAAATAATTTCGAGTCTTATTGTTAGTGAAAATTTTGATTCCATGACATATCCTACAATGTTTCCTTATGGTGATCCTGGATGGACTGTTAACCTTACCCACTCAAAAATTTACTAATGGCGCAGTACTGGCGCAGTACTGGCACCCAATATTGGCACCAGAGTTGGCGTAACTTTGAGATGATAACATTTAACCAGTCTTGGCTAACAGAGTTAGCACCAGTATTGGTAACCACTTCCAAATTATTATTTTAAAAAATCAAAAAATAAATATAAAAATATGTTTATTATAAAACCAAAGTTTTTATAATATATAAAAACAGTTCAGTAAAAATAAAAATGTTTATAAAACAATTATAATTTATATAATTATGCAATAACTATTTAATTATTTTATTATTCACTTTAATTAATTAATTATTATATCAAATATAAATAAATTAACATTGAATTCAATTTACATAAAACGAAATTATTTTACAAATTAACTCATCACAAATTCCACATACTAAATTCCTAAAATTAGGTAATTATTAAAAAAATCATCTAAATCATTTTTAAATTAACATTAAATTTTTCTTTATAATTCACTTTTGGAAAAAAACTGAAGAATAACATCTAGAAACAAATTACAATAATTTTATTGACCATTGAAATATATAAGTTTGTATGTTTAACTATTTTTTAAAATTTCTATTAAGAAAGGTTAATTATATATTTTATATTATTGATAATATAACATTTGTACAATTTTACTTACGATTGTATTTAATTTTTTTTAATTAAATTTATATTATAAATTTTATTTTAAAAAATATTAATTTTTTATAAACAAACTTATTTATTTTTAGTTTGATCGTTTAAAAATTTATTTTGTTTATTGCATATCTGAAAACAAAAAGAAAATTTTGCAAAATGTTTTATACTTGGTCTCAGGAAACTTTTTCTTTAAATAAAATTTTACCAACAGAAAAGCAAAATAAAATACATTTTAATTTTGAAAAATAAAATCAAGTTGAAAAAATTTTTATAAACAAAATATTTAAACAAAAAGATTCATCGGGTTCACTCTAGAACTTTTTGTAAACTAGTATTAATCAAAAAGAAAATCTATTTGAGCCAGTACTGGCTCAATATCGCCTCAGTACTGGTTTGCCAGTACTGGGAGGGTGGTACTGCACCAGTACGGATACAATAAAAATACCAGTACTGGTTCAGTACAGACTGCCCAGCCTCGGCAGCCAATACTGAACCAGTACTGCGCCAGTAGTCAACTCTGGTATAATACTGAAATTTTTGGTTGGGTAAGCATACTCAAGGTACTTGTAATTTTATTCATTTACAATTTTATATGTATCGTCTTTCATAGAGAAGAAAAAAGCGGGGATTGCCACATGTGCGTTTAATTATATTTTTACTTGCACAAATTTGCGATTCAAAAACTTTAAATAAAATGATATGTGCTGAAATCACAGACGACATAAAGAATCCAGTACTTTTTAACATAATAAACCGTCTCTCTTAAATGTTTTCAATTGTAAACACTGTAGGGATTGAACAGTTTTAATTTGATTTTGTGAAATTTATTGTGTATTTTTCGATATATAAATTGAAAAAATGTCGTCACGGTATTTAAAACTTCTACAAATCTGTGATTTTGTGAAAGGGAACTTAAATAGGAGAAATATGACCGAAGGAGAAGCTGTTTTGAAAGCAGGACAAGTAGTGCTGGTAGGTTGTTTGTTAAAAACTGAAAATAAAATAGACATAATTGGCTTGGTGTTACAAACTAGTGCTTTAACCTCATTTCCTCACAAATTAGAAGGCATATTAAAATTTGCTTCCAATTCAAACATTGAAATAGAACAAATGGATTGTTCTTGTAAAGGAGGACAATCAGGCGCATGTAAGCATGTAGTAGCAATTTTGCTATTTTTGGAAAGGTATGTTATTAAATATAATTCATATATTTATTTAATAATAAATAAACAATATTAAAGTAATTATTTAATAGGAAAATATAATATACCTATAACTTTTATTTACATAAATATATTCTTTAAATCTGAGTTAGTTCAACAGTAGTTAGAAAGCAAAATGTCAGTTATTAATTTAAATAGTAAATTTTCTACTAATTATTTAATAGAAAATAACTTTGATTAAATTAACTTTTAGGTTATGTAATGATAATTAAAATTTTAAAAACAGGTATTTGTGAAACCCTCGTTGAAAATGTCTTTGATTTTTAATTTTTAAATTATTGTTTTTTTAATTCAATAAAATAGATATAATATTTTTATGTATATATATAATCAGGTTATATGTTCGTAAAAAATAAACAAAGCACACCATTATTAAGAAAAGAGTTAATAATATTTGTACATTTGTACATATTCATATTTGTACACTATTCAAATTATTTTTTTACTCATATTTTTTTAGCCATTCTAAAAATTAAAATTTTTGCCATTACTTATTATAATTTGATATGACAAAGTCAGCTAAAATTTTACTGGCATGTCTTCTAAAGTTAATTAGATTCAGAGAGTAAGACAATAATTTTATTGTACGTAAAAGATGAAAAACTTGATTGCATAATTTTTTACAGGAATAATATGGATCTTGAAAATTTATCATGCACGGATTTGCAATGCACATAAAAATCCCAAAAAACTACGATTGTTACCTATTTCTCTGCTGTTCCAGTAAATGAATTTTGTTGTGCGAAACAAGAGGAGAATGAAAATGTTAACGAAAGGAAAGTAACTTTTGAATACCAGGACCTTAACTCAAATTTGTCTTCGGAAAAATTAAAAAAATTATGTGATGCTGCACCCAAATCAGCTGTTGCTTTATATATTGCAGGTCGAGGAACTTCATCAATATATGACAGCTCATTAATTCGTTATGAAAAAAAGTTACTTTCTGAAATAATCATAAATAGCCAAACGAATAACGAAGCTATTCGGGAAATAAAATTTGACGTTCCTATTAAACCAACCAAGATATTGAAATCATTAAAGATAGAAAATTCTCTTGATTTTTGTTTTAAAACAGCTGTTAATAGAAAAATTTGGCATGATGAAAGAAAATTACGTATTTCTGGATCTCGAATATATGATATATATACCTACACACAAAACTCTAAAGCTAATTGGAGTTTAAAAGCTCAAAAATTCTTTTGGCCTCAAGCAATGTGTAATAAATATGTTAAACACGGATTGATGTTTGAAGACGATGCTAGAGATCGATATTCAGAATTGTTTAATGCTGATGTTGTGCAATGCGGTTTTGTTGTTCATCCTGATTACCAGTGGCTGGGATATACTCCAGATGGAGTAATATTTCGAAATGGGAAACCTGAAAAACTTTTGGAAATAAAGTGCATCTATAATGGAAAAGATTCAAAAATTTCTGACTGTTTGCAAGAAATCACGTTTTTAGATAAAGAGACCAGTTTTTAAAAAAAACATAAATATTATGGACAAATCGAATTAGGGATGCTAATTTTAAATTTAAATTCATGCGATTTTGTTGTGTATGCATCATTTGATAAATCGTTACATGTTATAAATGTTCCATTTGACCAAACTTTTTCAATACAAATGGTAAATGAGGCAAGCATTATTTACATTTCAAAAATGTTGCATTCAATTTATTCTGAAACTGATATGACTGTTTAAATAATTAATTAAATTTTTTAAAAAATGAATTAAAATTATTTTTAAAAAAATATTTTTTTTCGTGTGAAAGGTAATAAGAAAACAATAATGTGATAAATTTTTTTTTTATTAAACACGTAAATTATTTGTAAATAAATAAATATTTATATACCAACCATCGTATGTGTTAATAATCTGTTTAAGAAAAATAACATTAATGTTTTAATTCAGTGAAACTTAAAAATTAAAATTTATCAGATAATAGAACCGGTGTTGACAAATTAACAAGAGCGCAGGCAATTTTGAAAATATGGTCAGCGTAGTCTAACAAACCCCAAGAAAAATTATTACTCAGTATTTTCAATATTTTTATGCGCTGGTTAACTCTTTCAATATGCACCTTTGCTGCAGCTATTGTTCTACTTAACTGTGCTTCTTCAGAAGTTAGTTGACTATCATGCATAAATGATGGACGAAATAATTCAATATGATTTTCAGCACATAATGATTGTATTAAAAAACCTTTGTCAACCATTATCCCGTCAGTACCACTAATCATTTCATTAAGTAATTCAGATTTTGAGAATATTTGTTGATCTGAAGCTCTTCCACCATAAGCAGGACTAAAATAGGATATTAACCCAGCAGGAGTAACTCCAACTAAAAACTTTAGTGTAAAACTAGATTTGTATTGTGAGTAACATCTAATTCGTCATCTTAAACATTTGGACTTTTCAATTGGAACCTCCGTACAATCTAATACTATTCTCGTAGATTTAAAATTAAGAAAGCATGTTGACATGTTATCATTTATTCCTTTTCGTGATGAAAATCTTGAGACCACAGGTGTAAGGACCGTTGATAAAAGAAGAATTGTAGTTTTAAATAACCTCGAACAAGTGTGTCTACTTATTTTTTGAAATAAAACGGATCACAGAAAATTATAAGGTATTAAAATAAGCTGCAACGCTTATTATTTTAATCCAATTTTGCTTATTTTAATACCAAAATGGATTAAAATAAGCAAAATTGAATTAAAATAATAAGCGTTGCAGCTTATTTTAATGCCTTTTAATTTTCTGTGATATCATTGCATAGGACAAATCTTGTTTAATTTTTACCCTGTTGGCAAAAAACCATGTTCGTTCTAAAAACGTTTTTAGAACGTTTCATGGCTACCAAATAATGTTTTGGAACATTATTTGAACATCCATATTCTTAAAATGTTCCAGAACATTATTTGGCGGACATGAAACGTTCTAAGAACGTCCTTAAAACGTTTTAAGAACAAACATGGTTTTTTGTCCACAGGGTTAGCAAAATATGTTTTCCATCTTGTCTGTCAGTCCATATACTTTTAGCTGAATCAACTAAAGCATCTAACAGTTTCAAAGAAGGAATTCCTGTTAAAGTATTTAATACTCCATCCGTCGTTATTAAAGAAATAAATGAAAACTGAAATTGATCTGCAGTAACTTGAATACTTTTACAATTAGTTTCTGAAATAATCGCATTCGCTTTTTCCTCTAATTTAGAAGAATATTCTTTTAAACAATTTTCACTAAAATGTAAAAGAAGAAATGCATCTCTATCTTCGGTAGTTAAAGGAATTTCTTCATTTATCAAATCTACAGGATCAGATGGAAAACAATTTTGACAAGTATTTCTATCTTTTTCTTCTAACTCTTCTAGAGAAATATCGTTTAATTTATCTTCCAGTTGTTTCATGACCCCTTCTTCTTCATTACTACTCGTGCTTATATGCTTCTTCTCCTTTCTACCCATGCACAAAAATATACCTAAAGCAGAAAATTAAAAAGTAGTATAGATATTAACAAAAAATTTAACAATTTCGAAATCAATAATCTTACAAAATTAAATTATAATAGAATAGAATACATCAACTGTGCCAAAGCAAAATATAACACTGAAATATTAATAATGCAATTGTCATAATTTTTATTTAATTATTGGAATATTTTGTGCAATATTTTAAAAATTTAAAAGAATACATTTTTAAATAATTTTAAAGACGCTACTCTTTAAGAAGGTAAAATTAAAACCAAAATTTCTCAAAAATTGCTGATAAAATCGTGAATATTGTATAAAAAGTTGAATTTTTAGTCCTACAAAATGTGTTTTGTTAATAAATATTTTATAACTAATAATTTTGCTTCCTCGTGGAGGAAGCTTTGTAGTCCTTTCGTTTATAAAACTTTTCAAAGTGGAGGAAACAAATTTTTTTCTTTATAGAAACATGTTATATGAGATCCTGATCAATTGTCCGGATGTATGTATGTGTGTGTGTATGTGTGTGTGTGTGTGTGTGTGTGTGTGTATGTGGATCCCTTTTTTGTTTAGAAGATAACTTTAACAGGTTTTAATGGATTTAGATAAAATTTGGTAGGCTCATTTATCATATTAATATCTCAAATCTGACCAAAGGATTTTGAAAAATACCCCAAAAAAAAAATTTTATCGTCTTTTTTCCAAAAATTTTTTTTTAATCGAAAAAATTTTTAAATAGAAAAATTTAAGGTTATATATAATAAAATCATATTCCTTACGTCAAGACGAATCGATCGATATATATAAAGTATACATTTGAGGTAAATTTAAAGAATTAATGAAAGTTAAAAAATCAAAAATTCACATTTTGGCTATAAAATTTTGTGATTTTTTAAATTGAAGTTTATATATGAAATAATTGTATTCCTTACGTCAAGACGAATCGATCGATATATATAAAGTATACATTTGAGAAAAATTAAAGAATTAATGAAAATTAAAAAATCAAAATCACATTTTGGCAATAAAATTTTGCTTTCTCCACGAGGAAGCAAATTTTTTTGCTGATCGTAAAGAGGAAGCAAAATGTTCATGTAATGAACATCTGAATTAACAACTTGTTTCAAATATTACATAATGGAGTATTTTAAAACTTAATTTATAAAATCCAAGCATCTACACACTGTTATACACTCATACCTTACAGTTTTCTAAGCTATACGTAAAAAGATCTTCTCTAATTAAATAAAATTTTATAAACAATTAATTATCAATTTTCAATAACTATGAAGAAAATTCTCAAAGAAAAATATTAATTCCCTCTTCCTTATTTTATGTGCACTCCTGTTACCAAAATGAAACATTACAATATGGCAAAACCTGTAAAAATATAATTAAAATGAATACAAATCCGCTTATCAGTTCCTATATCACCACCTGTGAACTGAATAAAAGACATATTTATATTTCTTAAATACATATAATAATATTAATAATAAAATTAAAATCACCTCGAATTACGAAATAGATTTCGATGACATCTTTCCTTTAACAACTGTTCCGTGCTTTGGAGCTTGCGGTAAATTCTTACTTGGTAGAGCGTTTTTTTCAAACTTTTTAATTTTTGAATTTTGACCTGCATATTATTATATATGAATATTTAATGCATATGAAGCTTATTTACCATACACATATTTTTTTTTATTCACCTACGAATATATATATAAAAACAACATACCTAAATAATAATAATCTTCACGTACAAAGTGTTTTGAACACACTTTCATGTAAAGTGAATTAGGTTTACCCATTTTAAATCGTCTCATCCATTCTGTATGACAATTAACAAAGTCTTCATTTCCAAAGCTGTTTATTACTTTAGTTTTTAAAGCTCCTTTCTTAAGCCATACATGAAACGACAAATTTCTTGATGTTTTGGCCCGTGAATAACATCCTGGCACAGAACAGAATGTTCTACACTTGGATGATTTTTTTGGTGAAAATGAAGCACCCTCTTCATTCATTTTACCCTATACACAAACTTCAATGTTAATATTAAAAATCAATAAATATATAAGAATAAATAAGATAAAAGTTGAGCTCATTAAACTATTACATAAAACACATAACCTGAAATTTATACATAAATATATTTTTTTCTATATTTATAATTGATATTCTGCTGGAAATACTTACAGTTATAAAAATTTCACATGAACACTAAATTATTCACAGGTCTGTGTTGAGTGACAACAACAAATTAAAATATTATTTGTTTAAAAACAATTGGATCACACCAATTCACGTTTGACAGAAATAAAGAGAGACTTCTTTCAAAGCTTAATTAAATGGCCGCTAGGTTTCGCATGTTTCGTGCTCATCGCGAATTCATTTCACATTTCATTTCATTTGATTTCATTTTTACACGTGGTTAACGACACAAATGGTGGGCTAATTTGAAATCGGTTTAAAAGAAATATTTTAGTATTTGCTTTATAATGGAATATAATAATCACCCAGTAAAAAAAATTTGGGAGTAAGCGAAAAGAATTGGTGGTAACTTAAGCTGAATTCGGTTTGGCGAAAAAACCGAATTGGAACGTTACCCCAGATAGCACGCAAGTCTTCTGCCAACTTGCATTACAAGTTTTGCAAGTTTGCTGACCCTACTGAAAATCCCTGTATAAGATCTTGTACAATTTCCTGTACTGGATCAGCAACTGAACTTGTACAAGTTCTGACCAGTTCCTGTACAGGAAAATGCATACGAATTTGGAACAAGTTCATGTGTGAGATCTTGTACAAGATCTGGTGCAAGATTTTGTACAAGACAGATACTTGTACAAGAAAATGTACATGATCTTGTACAATTTCATGTATAAGTACTTGTACATGAACACGTTCATGTTCTTGCACATGTATAGTTGTAAAATTTTTTTTTTTTTAATAAAATTTGAGATTTTGATAATTTTTAACCACTAAGATTCGTAACCCATTTATGCTAAAAACTATTGCGCATCTGTAAAGGTTAAAGTAAACTATTGCGCAGCCTTTGAAGTTTTTAATTTTTAGTAAAGAAAAACATGAATTAACATGTGCAAGAACATGGACGTGTTCATGTACAAGTACTTATACATGAAATTGTACAAGATCATGTACATTTTCTTGTACAAGTATCTGTCTTGTACAAAATCTTGCACCAGATCTTGTACAAGATCTCACACATGAACTTGTTCCAAATTCGTATGCATTTTCCTGTACAGGAACTGGTCAGAACTTGTACAAGTTCAGTTGCTGATCCTGTACAGGAAATTGTACAAGATCTTGTACAGGGATTTTTAGTAGGGGAAAGTCGGCTACAAGTCTACTCGAAGTTTGCTGCACGCTTTCAGCAAGTTTTTTGCAAGTTTGATGTAAGTTTGCTGAAAGCTAGCTGGAAACTGTTATTAATTTATTATTCAATTAATTAATTAATTAATTAATAATTAATACGGTGCAGCCGTCTGTGCCATAGAAAACTACTACGCATAAATATTAATAAAATTTATTTATTAACAACATTCTATTTTTACAGTAACCTTACATCAACCATACATGAACCTTACAGTAACCTTACAGCAACCATACATGAACCTTACAGTAACCTTAAAGGAAACTTACAACAACCTTACCGTGTAAGCTTACCAAAACCTTACCATGTAAACTTACCACGACCTTACTGTGTAAGCTTACCTTAGCTTTACTGTGTAAGCTTACTATAAGGCGTAAGTTTTAAGATGACCTCAAGTTCACTGCAGGTTTACACGGTAACCTTACAAACCCTACAGATATCCTTACAGTAGCTTCACAGCAAAAAGTCGTGCTATGTGGGCTGGAAGGTAAAAAAAATGTACTGCGCAGCCCTATATGTTATAGAATTTAACTGCGCATTTTTTTTTAGTTTTGCAAAATATACAAGTCTTTTTCAAAGGGTGGCCCATTTTGCAAGCTTGCAGCAAACCTGCAGCAGACTTGCGTGCTATCTGGGACGGTGAATTATTTTTTTCTTACCGTAAATTTTTTTCTCTTGAACATTTGAATTGACGTTTGTTTATTCGAGTTTGCATTATAAATGAATAGAATAAATGTTTCGAAGTGTAAATAAGCCGATTTGGAATAAGAAATATATAATTTTTTAAAAAGAAATAAAAGCGAAGAGTGACAGATTCACCGACAATTTTATCAAGTGTTCATATGATAAATTTACCATATGAGTACTATACTCACATGGTAAAATTGTCGGTAAATCTGTCACATTTCTTTTTTATTTCTTTTTAAAAAATTATATATTTCTTATTTCAAATTCACGGTAAGAAAAAAATAATTCACGGTAACGTTCCAATTCGGGTTTTTCGCTAAACCAAATTCAGCTTAAGTTACCACCAATTCTTTTCGCTTACTCCCAAATTTTTTTTACTGCTCATCCAAATAATGATTTTAACAGTTACTTTTTTTTAAACTATTGTAAAAATATTATTATTCTGCATTAAAAACAATTTTTATATGGGTGATTTTCCCCAAACTGTGATTTTTATGTCCCAAACGTAAATCAGGGCTATTAATAAATTAACGTTCTACTTCATATAAACTATATTTTGAACTCGTTATTCTAAGTGAGCCTACATAAAAAAGTTATTTATTTTTATTAATGTAACCACACAAAACAGTCTTTAAATGTCACTACCGTGGCATGTCCCAAACCCATTTTTGTACCTTTTCATCTGTTTTTAGAAAACAATGATCAAAAATGCAAAAATTTGATAACATATTAAATATAATTAGATTCACTATATTTATGTGCATTAGTTTACCTATTGTTTACAAAACGTCAATAAACTTTGTCCCCAAAAAGGGACTTGATAGTTGTTTTATTAATTTTGTTCGAAAGTTATCGAATCTAGGGCAGTTCCAGAGTACATGTTCCAGATCTTCTTTACTCTCAGGATTACAAGGACAAATCCATACAATTTGTTTTCTTTTGATGTTTGATGCAAACCACGGCTTTCTTCGATAACGGTAGAACTTTTGGGTTTAATAATTATGTTCTAAAAGAGCGTCCTCTAGTGAGATAGTATTCTTGTCTTTTATTGTTGAGGCATTCTTTGACTTTTGCAGTAAAATCTGAATGAGGTAGGTCAATATTCAAAAGACGAGCGTTTTCCGATTCAAGCTTTGCGGATTTATCAGCGATTTCATTTTCCTCTAGGCCTAAGTGTCCTGGGATCCAAATGAGAAAGATGTCGCAGTGAAGGACTTGTAAGGTAGCCAAACGATTTCGAATGAGAAAGACAATATAAGAATTAATAGAGGTAGGGTTAGGAGAAGAAATGCTTTTTAATGCACTTAAAGAGTCAGAGAATATATCAACTTTTTTGTGATTGATTTTTACGATATAATCGAGAGTTAGGAAAATTGCAAATGCTTCTACTGAGAATATAGATGCTTCGTCATTAATTTTCCAAGGTTGGATAATTTGTTTTTAGGTCAAACTGTGGCACACCCCGCCAATTTCTCACTCACCGAATTTGTTCTATCAGTGTAAAAGCATAAGTAATCTTTAAAATCACTGTTTATAATGTCTTTGAAAAGAAGTGAAGGTTTAATAAAATTCTGAATGGTATGTCCTTGGACATAAATGGTCTGTCAAGTAAACCTACAGATGTGATAATCTCCGATTTTAATGAAACTTGGTATGAATGTAGTACTCGGAAAAATAAGAGAAATCACCCCTTGAAGTAATATTGGGTGTAATGTCATAATTGGAGGTTATGGTCAAACTATTACAAATAGCTAAACAGTGAATACCGCAATGAAAACATTAGAAATAAATATAATTTTCCATAGAAAAATATTTAAAAAATTCAATTGTTTAAACAAATACTTCAGTACAACAAAAATCTTAAAATCTAATAACACTATTCGATTCTATAAAAAAATACAACGAAACTGTGTCTTGCAAAACTTTTTGTTATTTCAATTTACATACAAAAAATAAACAATTTTATAACTAATAAAAACTTTGCTTTGACAGTACGAAAACTGTCTACGGCGTCATGAAATAAAAACACTGAGATGAAAACGTTTGATAATAAGGTGATTATCCACACAAAAATAAAAACATATTCAATTGTTTAATCAATTATTGTTTAAACAAATACTTGAGTACAACAAAAATCTAAAAATCTAATAACGTCGTTCAATTGTACGGAAAAAATACAACGAAAGTGTATTAAATTGATTATCACTAATTAACAATTAATCTATTAACCCATTAATGCTTATGGACAGAGTGAAGCAAATATCAAAAAAACAACTGTTGGGATCCTAGCATGAGACCTATCACTGAATTTTTATGTAAAAATAAAAAAATTGTTTATAACAATTTGTTATAAACAAATAATGAAATTTTGAATTTTTTTAAAAAAATGACGTCATTCGTTTCCACGTGAAAAATTAATACGAGAACATGTGTGACATTTTTTTCAACTTATATTGTAAAAATGTTGCAAACAAATATAATGCACTTATACTTGTCCTGCCCATGGGCAGAGAGAAGTAGGTATGAACAAAACAACGAATGGGATCCTAGCATGAGACCTAGCAATAAATTTTCACGTTTAAAATTTTTTGAAAAAAAATTATTAATAACAATTTGTTATAAACAATTTAACAAATTTTTCAAAAAAGTATCAACGGTATTGAATATTTATAAACAAAGAAAGAAATTATAACTTTTAAAAAAAATTAATCCTACATTACGATTCTACGTGAAAATACTGCGAAAAAACTCGGAAAAAATATAACATTTAATATTTATAATTTTGTGTGGTTGTTAAAAGGTTAGCAATTATCATGCCCCTGTATCAACTTCCTGTATCAAATTGTTTAAAAAAAATTTTTTCAACAAGTTCTCAATAAATATTATTATGGTTTTTCCATTGCCGATGCGAAGTTCTTATTAGTTATAAAATTGTTAATTTAATTTTTTTATGTAAAATGAAGTTTAAAAAATTTTCCAGACACAGTTTCGTCGTATTTTTTTCTGTAAAATCAAATGGCGTTATAAAATTTTAGGTTTTTTGTTGATCTAAAGTATTTCTTTAAACAATAATTGTTTAAACAATTACATTTTTTTATTTCTGTGTGGATAATCATCTCTTTTTATGAATGTTTTCATCTCGCGGTTTTTATTTCACGACACCGTAGATAGCACAAGCCTGCTAAAAATAAAAATTTCCATTGTCAGAGATAAGGAAGTCATTTCCCGTAGTTTCTGGTGCAATGATTCCGAATCTAGCAACGTAAACGTCCCATCACGTCAGTATTTTGAGAAAAGTGGGGGTGAAAGTCCCAAAAAACACGTTTTGTCAGTTTTTGAAAATTTCTACTAGGTAAATCCAATGTGCTAGACACTTGTCATAAGAGTCAAATTAAAGCTTGAACCCTGTACTTAACCCTTTTTTGCCACTATGTTTGAAAGTTACTCTGATTGGTGTAAACTGGACAAAAATTGACAAACATCCTACTTTCAAGGGTTAAAAAAGTTTTTAACAGAGAGCGCTTCACAGTAACGGACATACGACTATTGAAAATGGTATTAATTTAAATGAAATTAATCCCCTTCCTAATGGCAATGGCAAGGCCTCCGCGATTAAGAATTGATCTATCAGCTCAGATTAAATTGAAATTTTTATCTAAGGAAAATGATTTGTTTGGTTTTAAGAAGGTTTCCGAAATTAATAAAATATCGTAATCCTTAGATAGTGTTACAATGTCTTGTTTTTAGGGTTCCGTACCCGAAGGGGGAACCCTATTAATGAGACTAGTGAAGCAAGGCATGTACCCCCCCCCCCCTAGCGGTCACACGAATTTATCTAGAGGGCTGAAATTTGGTATACATATGTATTTTGGCGTGTAGATTACAGGAAAAATATAGCGAATCTCATAGGAATTGATTATCATAGCGTTGTCAAGGAAAAACCATGAATTTTTACGAAAAATCCCTGAAAATGACTATGTACCCCCCCTCTGGTTGCCACATCTTTTTACATAGAGAGCTCAAATTTGGTACACTTATGTATTTTTACGTGAAAATTACAGGAAAAATATAGCGAACATGATTCGGATCAATTTACATAGCGTTGTCAAGGAAAAATCAAAAATTTTGAATAAAAAGCGTTTAATCCACAGTTCATATTTGGCATACTTACGTATTTTTGCGTGTAGATTATAGAAAAAATATAGCGAGAACGATTCGGGTTGATTATCATAGCGTTTTCAAGGAAAAACTGATAATTTTCGTTTAAAATCATGAATTTTCCTCAAAAACCGAAGAAAATTTTATCTAAAGAGTTTCAAATGTATACTGCGACCCGAGTTTAGCGAAATCTCGGAAACGGCAACAATAGGATGGTAATTAAGCGGTAAGCGTAAGATGCTCCGACTCGAGCAGGAGCGTAGAAGTAAGGCAACGCGGTTCCTTCTAGTTGAAAATGAGTACCAAGCGGAGACGTTTGTCTGGGAGGTACAAGGTTCTTTAATCTTTAATTTTAAATAAAAAATTTGTTAAATTATAAAAGCTTATTTATATACATGTATACAAATTTTATTTTTGTTTTCACTCCCAGCAAATTTATAAATTTACTTTATGAAAATCTTAATTTTAATATTTGCTCTCAATGTTATATTTGATGAAATTTATATTATTTAATTTCAAATAAATTTTAAATTTATAAGGCAAATGGTGAGTTTTTCCCCTTTCTTGTCTGATGTCAGTACAATTATTTGAATTTTTATTAAAAGTAATTTTAAGTATTACTTATTACTGTTTATAATTATAATAAAATCTAAAAATTAAAATATAATTATAATAATTATTGCAATAAAAATATTATGTATTATAAGATGAAGAATTTTCAAAAAAAGAGTTTAAGGATTTCGTATTTCAAGTAG
The DNA here is from genome assembly GCF_019393585.1 of Leptopilina boulardi. Classification (NCBI taxonomy): domain Eukaryota; kingdom Metazoa; phylum Arthropoda; class Insecta; order Hymenoptera; family Figitidae; genus Leptopilina; species Leptopilina boulardi. The sequence goes on along the minus strand of NW_026137699.1, from coordinate 25,501 downwards.
TTCGTACGGCCCTGATTGCTGACGCCGATTTCGGGAAATCTCATTACTGAGTTTAGCGAACGACCCACCAAACCTGCCGCTAAACTCAGGTCGCAGTGTATAAACTTTTACGTAATTTTGCATGTAGATTACAAAAAAAATATAGCGAGAATGATTGAAGTTGATTATTATAGCGTTTTCAAGGAAAAACTGATAATTTTCGATAAAAATCATGATTTTTCACCAAAAAAATTTTTTAATTGAGTTTTTTCAAAACATACAATTTTTTTAAAAAGTGGACTTTTTCCTTAAGTTTTACAATTTTTGACCTAGAAAGATAAAATTTTCTTCCTTTTTTTGGGACAAATTCTTGATTTTTTTTCAACTCCAATTGTGCTTGCTATATTTTTTTGTAGTGTTTTGCCATTCTTTATAATTTGCCATTTTCAATTTTTTACCATTTACTATTTTTATTATCTTTTGACATTTTTTATTTTTTGATATTTTTATTATTTTTTAGTTTTATTAATTTTCAAATCTATGCGCTCACATTATTTTCAAATTTATGCGTAGATTATGTTCTATGTTTATGTCTATGAATATGTCTATGTTTTCTATCTAGGCCTTCAAACTTTAAACCCCTCAAATTTTAGGTTTAAGGGTACGGAACCCTCGGTTTTAATGCGAGTGTAACTCGCACTTGTCCGATTTTTTTTATTGTAATACCTTGACTGTTCCATTGCATGATTTCAAAGTTATTAATGTGAGCCATATTAAGGTTTAGAAAATAGTTAGAGAGGGTTGCAAAATTGGAAAACCGATTGTTCAAAAGATTATTAAACTCTTCAGCTTTAGGTGAAGGAGTAGAGTTAAAGGTTTCTAGAAGGTTTGAAAGGGTATGGTTTAGGGGTACTATTCTATAACTTCACTTTCACTTTTACTTTCACTTCACTTCACTTTCACTTCACTTTCAATTCATTTTTACTTCATTTTTATTCATTCTGGTTTATATGCGACTGTACTTACCTTTGTTTTATTTTGAAATTAAGTTTGCAGTTTTCAGAGTTTGTCGCTTTAATTGCGACATCGAAATTGCGTTTGGACATTCTCGCCACAAATTTGTTATATGAAGATTCAGAAGACTCAAATTAATAAAAAATAATTATGTTAAATTATTTTTGATGACATTTTTCTCAAAATAAAATGGCGAAAATTAAAAAAAAGTTTTGAAATGAGTTTCGATTTCAGTAATGACTCTGTCATTCGGCTGCTTCTTCATTAATCGGATCCAAAATCAAAGTATATATATGCACACTGACATAAATGACATTTACGTGAAATGACAAATTTCTAAGTCATAGAATACGAAAATAAAAGCCGAATGGTGATATCGCCCCACTCTACTCTAAAGGCCAACGCACAATAGATTCGCGAAAGAGATACATGAGATAGAAAAGGTTACAAATATATCTATGTCCTTTTCTGACTCATGTTTTACGTTCGCGAACGACTTTCGCAAAGCTGTTCAGCTTTGTCTTTAACGCATATGCTAGTTTTTCCTTTCTATGATTTTCCTACACAAAAAAATTGAAAATTACTACTTTAAAATAGATAAATTCTTATTAAAGTAAACAAAATTCTCAATTACTGTAATACATTTTCATAAAAGTCCCTTATTTCCGGACTATGCACAACAAAATAGTAAAACATAGTGTTACATTTTATAAAAATTAACGCTACGGGTCTCTCCGTGCACGTGCTAAAAAATTCCAGTGGTTAGTAAATAAGGAAACGAAAGTATATAAAAAATATATACTATTTCTTTAGCTTTTTTTCAGATCGTTGTCATGCGTATTAGAATGCGTACATTTTCATAGTAATTTTCTTTCAGTGGACATTGACATTGACATTGACATTGACATTGACATTGACATTGACATTGACATTGACATTGTCATTGACATTGTCATTGACATTGACATTGACATTGACATTGACATTGACATTGACATTGACATTGACATTGACATTGACATTGACATTGACATTGACATTGAAAAGTTATATAAAATTCACCGAATTATTACTTCTATGTATTTATATACGTAAAACCAAGAAAATTCCTGGCGGGGAATCCCTATAACAGAAGCATATTTTAATACAAATTTATTATGTCAGGAATAAATTATTTTTTTCTGAAATTTCATCTTTCTATCCCTAGCATATCGCTGACCGTGATGGAAGCACACTTTAATGACGCACGTATCAAATAATTATATTAAATTATTTTCGTTTCTGCTTATTCTGTTATTTACAAGTGACTTTCTGAAACATTTTTCTGTTGTATTTATATTAATTTAGAATATATGAATGTTATTTATTTTGTAAATAATGAAAGAATAATATTATTAATATCACAGGCACACAAAAAATAAAAAGCTGTTTGGCCGAGACACTACACTAGTCTAATTCCAAATATTTTTTCACGCTGAATCCGAATCCGAAGTCCGAATTATCAGATTGGCTTTTATTTTTGAGATAAACTCAAAAAACTGATCAGAAAGAAAAATAAAATCAATAAGTTAAAAAATATTTGAATGTCACTGCGATAGTGTAATCCCATGTATTTTTTGTCACTGAATCCGAATCCAAAGTCAGAATTGCTAGATTTGCTAAAATTTTTTAGATAATTGCAAAAAAACGCAAGTAACAATAAACTCAAAATACTCAAAATCAGTTTTTTGGAATTATCTTCAAAATTTGAGCCAATTTGTCAATTCTGACTTTCGATTCGGATTCAGCGTGAAAAAATACATGAAAATAGACTAGTGTAGTGTCTGGGCCAAACCACATTTTACTTTTTGTGTGCCTGTGTATTTAATATATCCAGAAAACTGATTAATTCAGTTAACAATATTTTTCTATTGTTTAAATTAGTTTTACAATTTAATAAATAATACTTTTTTATTGTTAAATTATTTTTATTGGAATCTTTTAATATTTTATTAAATCTTGTGAAGATTTTACTAGTACTAACCAAATTTATGTAACGGAGAAAGGATTTCATTCAAATATTTAAACAATAAAAGCATTAAAACCATGTTTTTAAAATGAATAATATTAAAAATAATAAATATTAAAATAAATATATATAATTTAATTTTAAATAATAATATTAAATTAAATAATAATACTTTAATATTAAATAATAATATTAAATTTTAAGTTGAACAAAATGAAATTATTAATTATTACATTTTAATGCAGTATTAATATTTATCCTATCTTTCAATATACTACAACTATTTAAAGTTTATTTTCGCTTCGGTAAATCAGAGTTTAATATACAAACATCAAACAACGTGTTCATTTCAGGACCTCATCATGATACACTTATATTCAATATTAAAAGAGGGATTACAACTAAAATAGCGATCAATTTTATAAATATAGGTAAAATGTAAACTTTATATACATCAATCGATTCGTTTTCATGCCGGGAATATAATTTTGACAAAATTAAAATCTACTCGAGTTTTGCATCAATTACTAAAATTACTACTTTCTATTACTATTTCTAAAATACATTACTTGTATTTACTAACAATTATAATAAAAAATCTTGATGAGTTTATGACTTTTGAGCAACATAAAACCAAAAAAATTTTTGGGTCACAAAAAAACGTCCGTAGCGCGAAGGTTAATTAAAATTTCTATATAAGAAAAAGTTATTTCAAAAAATATAAAAAACAATTTTTTTTTTAAATCAAAAAAATGATTTGATATATAGATTTCACTAAAATATGTACTGTATATAGGTTAATCGATTCGTTGTAATGCAAGAAATAAGTTTTTTTTACCAAACAAAATTAAATTTAGAATGAAAAAAAATTTTTTAATTTTGAAAAAATTGTAAAAAAAAGTTGTGAATATATTTGGAAATCCTTGTGTCAGATTTTAGGTATTAATGACTGCATTAAGCATACAAAATTTCAGGACAATCCGTCAAAACGTATCTGAGATAATTTGTACACAATATTTTGTGACACACACACACACACACTCACACCCATTCACACCCACATACATCTGGATATTTACTCAAAACTTCAAATATATTAATTATGTCAAATAGTATTCCAAAACTAGATATTTACAATATGTACATAGTAATTATTCTAATGAACTAAATTGAAATTATTTAGAATGTAGATAAAAATCAGTCATAATTTATGTGAACTATAAAAAATTAGAGTTAATAAATATTTTGACTATAGGTAATAATAATATTTATTATGTAATAATGCTTAATAAATTAATTAATTTAAAAATATTAACTTTTTTCGATAATACCAATAAGAATCTGTTTGATTATTATGAAACATTTGTTTGACGTAACACTAAATATAAGCAATTTCATACATCCTATGAATTTATTTACTTCTAATTTTTTGTCTATTTTATTATTTCCTGAGTTGTGTAATCACTGGTCCTCATTTTTAATAGCACTTATTAAGTTTTAATTATAATTAAGATCCATTTTTACTAAAACCGGTTTCATTCGCCTTCTTCAATGAAAATGTTCTATTATTTCATTTATATGTCAAACATGGGAATGGTTTTTCTTTTGTTTTCTCGTCACTCCATAAAACTTTTAAGAATTTAATCCAACTAAATTTATAAATTCCAATCAGTGAGAGCTTTACACAGCTTTAATTATTAAAGGTGGTCCTAAAAATTATTATGATCTTCAATCGTCACAAATTAGGCCTTAGGATGAATACAATCGCTTGTCATCCAGAATGAACAGCTGTTGACTGGATAAAACCAGTTTCAATTTGAGTTATAGTGATGGTCTTATAAGTTTTAATCAACTGGCCCTTTTGTTATTTGTTTACGTATATTACTATACATTCTTATGAACAATAATTATTAATTTTCTTAAATATTTTTTTAAAGTTAATTACTTTATTAAAGAGTGCAACAATTACTCCCTTCTGTTTCATAGATTGTAATAGATGCCATATCTGGAAATTGACTTATTGAATTATCTTCAATCTAAATTTTCAAAAAAACTCATATATGACTCTTCTCTACGTTATATATTTTTTAACTTATTCCACACAAGGTAAACTATTATAAGAGGTAGCCAAGTAAATATACATTCAAAAATTAACTTTGCAAAAAGTTTTACGGTTTGTTAAAAAAATGTTCAGCGAAGCCGTAATTCCCACATAGCACAACACTTCGCAGGACATTCGCAATGCGAAAAAACTTTCGATGCGAGTTTGCTAAGAATTTAAAATGCGAATTTGCAGAAAAGTTAAAATGCGGGTTGTAGTTCCGATTAGCCCAAACCTCCATTTTTTTTGCAACTGTGTATAATCTCGTATTTTGGTGAGCTGATTACAAAAATGATAGTGAAAATTGGTGCAAATTTGATTATCATGGTATAAAACATAAAAAACACCATACAATTATGGTTTTTTTCAAAATAGTCATTTCTTATATATGCAAACTATATACTTAAAGAGGTTACAGCGGAAATAGAATTAACATTAGTAATTTAATGAAACTTGGTCCACTATTAGATAAATGTTTGAAAATTTTGTAGCTAAATTTTTCAGACCCCTAGGTTCTTGTGAAAAAAGTTATAAGCGTTTTTGTTTTCTAACAATTAACATTGTGTCTTATGGGAATTAAGTACTTTTTCATACATATTTACTCACCACAAAATAATTAACATTAGGAAATTAATGAAACTTTTTTTAATACAAAACAGATATTTAATGATTAAATATCTGTTTAAAAAAGTGTTATTAGGTTCTTTGTGGGAGCTGCAATAAATTAATTTTTAACAATATTTCACGTTTTATACGTTAAATTGAACAGCTGTCAGAACGTCATCAACGTTGCACACTTGATCATGTATATTATACGTTAATTTTGTGCGCTAAATTTTAAAATGTTGATTCTGATAGCACGTATAAAATACGCTATATTTAAAAAGAAAATAAAAGTTAATAAATAATATTGATTATACATTTTTAAAATTAAATTAAAGTTAATTAAATAGAGGGATAATTGTTTTATTAAAGTAAACAAGTCATATAGCAACTATTTGCAACTCGACTGACGTAATGTGGTGTTGCCGAACGTTTCACAGTACCGAGAAAGTCAAATCATAAAATAATGGTCTCTGTTTTGATTAGTTCAGTCAATCCCTATAACCTTCTTAATACATACATTTTTAAGTTAAAATCAAACATCAAATATAAATGTAATAAAAATTTGAAGTAATTTAAATGTTAATTTTCAGAAATTAATAAACTTTAAAAATATTACTATCACGTGATGAAACCCAATCGGTTATACTCGGCAATAACCGGATATTTTTCGTATATCGTCGGTAAAGTTCGAACAATCGAATGCTACTAAGAAATAAAATTCGTATTTTCAATGGGAATGTTTTCAAAAAACAATTTTAGATGTTACAATAACCAATTCTAAGATAAGTAATATTTTTAGTACCTCTGCTTCTTTCCAATAAAAATATAATATTTTTAAAATAGAGTGTAATCCTACATAAGAAATCTCTAAACTATAATATCTCGAAGTTTTGTGTCGATGACGCTTAACTCTCTAAGTTCTGTCCCAGTGACGCATATCCCATTGGTCGGTTGTCACTGTGACGCGTATACCATTGGTCAAAGATATATTCGTCGTCTTTGTCATACAGGCACATTAGACGTAGACACATAGAAACGTATAGTTGTTCTCTTATCTTCTTCGTATAGTCACGTTAGCCGCAGACATCTATACGTATAGTCGTTTTTTGTGATTAATGTAGAAGCACGTTCTTACCGACATATGGAAATTTAAAAAGTATGCACCATAGGTGACTTAATACCTACTAGAAATTTAATTGTTTAGCAGATCAAAAAGTCTAAAAATCATTTTTAAAAATATTGTAAGTTGACATTGTAATTCATCGTTTAGTTCAATAATTAAAGTTTACATTGCGTAAAAGATAATGCAGTCGGACATTTAATTGTCTCAAAGATCAAGTATGGTCAGAAATTCATATTTAAACATACTAAAATAATCAACATATTAAGGGATAAAATGACAATTGTTATCAAATAATAATTTATCAAAATGTGAAATAAAATTATCACTTCTAACGAACAAACTCAATGCACTTCGAAAGAATCAATTATTTATTGTAAATTTTTAGAATTTCATAAATTAAGTAAACAATTCAGATTAAAAAATATGATTTGACATAAGTAACAACGTTTTATTATTTATCATGTCAGTCGACTTAGATTCTGCTTTTTGCACAATTTATACAAAAAAAATTTTAAAATTTTTTTAAGAAAACGAAAATTTTGTAGTGGTGTCGGTTTTTCTGGAACTTAATGTAATAACACAATTTATTTAAAAAACAAAAATTTTGTAATGCACTAATTTTGTAGTCGGTCGGAGTCGGTCGTTCCGGAACATAATGTAATACCAAGATTTATTTAAGAAAACGAACATTTTGTAGTGGTTATTTAAAAAATTGAACATTTTGTAAAGGAGTCGGTCGGAGTCGGTCGTTCCTGAACTTAATGTAATAGCAAGATGTATTTAAGAAATCGAACATTTTGTAGTGGTGTCGGTCGAAGTCGGTCGTTCTGGAACGTAATTTATTAGCAGAAATTATTTAAGAAAACGAAAATTTTGTAGTGGTGTCGATCGGAGTCGGTAGTTCGGGAACTTAATGTAATAGCAAGATTTATTTAAGAAATCGAACATTTTGTAGTGGTATCAGTCGAAGTCGGTCGTTCTGGAACGTAATTTATTAGCAAAAATTATTTAAGTAAACGAAAATTTTGTAGTGGTGTTGGTCGGAGTAGGTCGTTCGGGAACTTATAATGTAATAACAAGATTTATTTAAGAAATCGAACATTTTGTAGTGGTGTCGGTCGGAGTCGATCGTTCTGGATATTAATTAAATAACAAAATTTAATTAAGAAAACGAAAATTTTGTAGTGGTGTCGGTCGGAGACGGTCGTTATGGATCTTACTTTAATAAGAAGATATATTTAAGCAAACGAAAATTTTGTAGTGGCGTCGGTCGTTCTAAAACTTAATGTATTAGGATCAACCGGGGTAAATCCGAACGCTTTTAGTAAGTTTCAACAATAACATAAGTTTTTTCTTTAAAAAAAATACTTCCGGTATTCTGGTGCATGAAGTTGTTACTTTACTTCCATAGAACAATTTTATGAGGTAGCAAAAATTTTTGATAAATTACAATCGCAGGAAACTTAGCGTTCGTATTTACCTCGATACTTTGCAACTTTCCTAAAATACCGAGGTAAATACGAACGCCACTGTATTTCAGAAAAATCTTAGGGAAAATAAATTTAAAGATTGCAATTGTTAAACTTATATAAAAACTCAAAAAAATACGATAATAAACCTATTATGTAATAATGCATCATATATAAATACAAAAATCAAACAGGTTAAAAATTAAAATACATTACACAATTAAAACCTTCAATAACTTTATCAAACAATAACGGATTTTTGCAAAACTTGGTACAGAAAGTATTTTGGAGTGATTGAATGTAAATACAAAAATAAAAGTCAAATTTTTTAAATTCAAAATGGCGGACTTTCCTAAAACTTATTTTTAAAAATGATCAAAAATTCGTAATCACCGACCCTGAAACCCCCCGAGTAACAATTTTCGAGCGAATCCAATGAATTTTTTAATTCTCGTCCGACATTTTGAATTTTGAAAAACTGACTTCAAATTGGTAATTAGCGACCCCAAAAACCGTAGAATACCAAATTTTATTAAGATCCTGAAAAACTTTTTTCAACAAACCATTTGGCAAAAAAATTGAAACACTCCTTCGAGAGAACAGAGATTAAGTTTCTGCTTATTAATTACTAACGAGGATACGTTTGGGGCCGTCCATAAACTACGTTACCACTTCTTCATTCTATTTAGACCCCCTCCCCCCCCCTTCGTTACCATTGCATTAAATGCATTTTTTTAGAATTTTTGATCCCCTCCCCCTCTGATTTAAAAAAAAATTATTGAAAATACCGTTCGGATTTACTCCGGTTTTCCAATTTTCCTGGGTAAATACGAACGGTCTGATATTATTAATAAAATTTTACAGAAGGCAAAAATCAAAAATAGTTTCTGTTCTAGTATTCATAACAAACAATTATAAATAATAAAATAAATTTTTAGCTTCTTTTTCTTCAAATACGAGACAAAATACTGAAAGAGTGTCATCTTTGATTTTCAATCTTTTTTGCAATACTCGTTATCTTTGTTTATGCTGTTGCTAATTAACAAACGAAAAATGGGATAATACTTAGAATCTCTTGAAGAGGATCTGAGGTAAAAATTCTCATATCGAACTTATTTTTAAAAATTTTAATTAAGCTGAAATAATTAGCGTTTGGATTTACCCCGGCTGACCCTAACAAGATTTATTTAAGAAAACGAAAATTTAAATTTCAACAATAAATAATAAAAAAAACCATAAAAAATTAGTAAAAAATTGAAAAAAATTGTTTTTAAGTAACTTTTTAAAAATAGAGTAATTTTATAGGTATATATCCAAAAATTCGTTAAAATTTGCATAAAATTGCAAAATAACCCTTTTTCGGGTTAAAATTGAAAAAACATGTTACAAAAAAAAGAATGTAAGATTTTCTAAAAGCATATGGAGCAATTCCATGGGATGTAATCACAAGAATTTTTGATGGTTGGAGCAATTTTATTGAAACCTTGTGAATATGTTCCTTTATTTATACAGAATGAAAGCCCACAAACAATTTTTCAAAATTTTTTGAGATATCTCTAATTAAAAATGTATGTCATTTTTTTAAAAAAATCATGTAACTTTTTTCCTGTTATCCAAATAAGATCAATTTTTTTTCAAATTTCTCATGAAAAAAAAAATTTTTTTTGCCCGGAAAAAAAACAAAAAAAATTTTGAATTCATTTTTTGAAAAAACTACCTCTTCGATTTAAAAAATTTTTTTTCTGCTTATTGCCTATGATGTTAAGAATAACTTCTTTAATTTGCATAATGGAATAGCAAGAACTTTGCGAGAAAAAAATTAAAACGTCACGTGCGGCGCGACGGGACGCGCGCATCTTAGTTTTCACGTCCATTATATAGTATGGAAACTTGCAAATATCTCGAAAAGTACGAATTTTCGTAAAAAATGTTTAAGACAAAAGTTGTTCCAAACAAAAAGATCTACATATTTGAGACCAACAAATTGGGCCGGGGCCCAATGTTGGGCCATACAATGAAAAAAGTGGTTTTCTCAAATAAGACCACTAATTTTAAGTATCAAATTCGTAATCCCTATGAAATTTTGCGTTCAGACATATTGTATAAGTGCCAAAAATATTGGTCCCAATGTCTGAGATTGGGTCCAACATTTTTTGACAAACAAATAAATTTTAAAAAATCTAATCTTTGGGGTTTTTGGGGTCACAGGGTTAGAAATTCGAAGCTAATTTTGAAATTGGGCACAGAGCCCAATGTGAGCTTCCACGGCCCAATGTGAGGCCCACAGTAAATAAATTAGTTTTCTTAAATAAAACCCACTAATTTCCAGTATTCATTTCGTAATCGTTATGAAATTCTGGGTTAAGACTTGTAGTACAAATGCCAAAAATATTGGGCCAAATATCTGGGATTGGGCCCAATATTTTTGGAATTTGTACCACAAGTCTAAGCACAGAATTTCATAACGATTACGAAATGGATGGAAACTAATTTTTTTACTGTGGTACTGGCATCAGTCGGAGTTGGTCATTCTGGAACTTTATGTTATAACAAGATTCCCGCATAACACGTAATGTTGCAGCAACATTTCAGCAATGTTTCAATGCAATGTTCGAAACATTCCAACTAAATATTGCAGTAATGTTTCAGGAACATTCCTATGTCCGACTCAAAGGAACATTCCCATGATACATTCCAGAAACATTCCAAAAAAATGTTCGCAGAGTCTTTGAAAGTTGCCGGAAGATTGCTGCGAAATGTTGTTGTAATATTACTTGCAATGTTGCTAGAATATTTCGATGCAACATTGCAGTAATATTTCATTAAAATATTCAGCAATATTTTAGAAAAAATTTTAGAATATGTAACTTGACCATAGTAGGAAAAAAACTAATTTTGAGAAGAATTCAGGAAATTGAAAAAATATAAGGAAAATGAAAAATATTGTTACATAGTCAATGGAAACTATTACATGAGTTGACTAATAAAATGGAAATGAAAATAAATACAAATTCATTGAAAAGTTATAATGTAAATAATAAAATACTAGAACAATAATAATAAAACTTTATGAAAGACAAATTAAAATTCATCTTCTTCGTCGTCAGTGCTGTCGTTAGAATTGTCAGCTCCATAATTCTTTGTCACTTTCTAATGCATCATTTTTCAAACGTTTATGTGGTCCGTTAATGAAAACCCAGAATTTAGAGAGTCCCTTTTATTTCTGCACACATTTATAACATTTAAGGTAAGTAATTTTTAAAAAATATTTCTTTAAAAAATGATTTATAAATAATTATGTTTATAAACTAAAACAGCGTCATTGATTAATTCCAAGCAGTGAAAATTCTAATTATAAGCAAACAACAACTATTTTAACAGTAAAAAAAGATCCATATTATAAAGACTATTAAATGCAATATGTAAATTTCTCACTTTCAGAAAAATTATAATCTAAATAAACTAATTATATGATTTTATTAGTATTTCTGGTTTAATTAAATTTTTGGAATTCAGTTTTATTTTATTACTTACTTATAATTATTTCCATAAATCTCGTGTTTCAAGTGACAGTCTTTATACGGAATTTGTGTGCAATATTGGAAATACTATTGATTTTTTGTTTTTTCCAGGAATTTTCCAGAACTTGATTTCTAATTCAGATATTGGCCATGAAAAAAGTTCATTATTGTTTTCAATTATTTCGTGAATGTTGTAATTACTTGAATTGCATGGAATGTTATAAACATCGCCTTGAAGGGAGCATTTCCTTCCAATTAAGTGAATATTATTTTCTCCAGTTTCTACAATATTCAAAATTACTGAAAAGAACGCAATTATTCCTTACGCTATCACAATCAATAAAAAAAGGACCATAATTCAGACGTTTGTACTGCTTTGTAATTTTTATGCCATCGTTTATTAAAGGACCTGTGAAATGAGTTTGCTTTAGCATAATGATATTCTTTGATTGTAGAACATTCGCTTTTTAAGAAGCTTTGATTTCAGCATATCTTCTACTCAACTGTTGCAAAGGTTTATTTTTCTTTCTTAATTTTTTTTAATAGTCGTCATAAAATTTTCAAACTTGAATGCTGAAAATGAATCTACGTGACCATAAACTAAAGCATCATTGCATAAGTGCAGTAAGTTGTGGAAGTTGTAAGACATATATTCTTTGCCATATGTATCTTGGAAGGTTATAATAAAATACTCAATAAGTTCTCGAGCGTAATTCCAGTTCTCTCGATTTTTAATTAAAACAGGGCTTACAAGTATTGTTATCGCTACATGAAGAGACATGAAATTTGTAAACATCTTTTCTGGCAAGACATCTTTCAAAACAATCGGACCACTGTACAATAAAAAGTTCCTGAATTCAGTAGCTTTCCAAAATTTCACATCCCTTAAAGATCTTGGCCTCCTACAGAAATCTGTTGGTTGACTTTTTCGTAATTCAATTAATTTTGCTGAAATTTTATCAATAAGGTTTGCATCGATTTTTATTCTGGAAGGACCGCATAACCACAGAAGAATGAGTTTTTTAACGATTCCCAACAACACGAGGTGCATGTAATCAAGAACCACGTTTGACACAGCTTTAAACCGAGGAATTTGTGTCATAATAGTTGGTTCAGTCTTTTGGTAAGTTCCTACATACATATTTTTGTCAAATCCTTCATCAGTTCTTTCGGTAAATGGTCCAATACCAGGAAAACAAACACGTCGCTTTTTTGTTTTATTTGTTCTTGACTGCTTAGGCCGAATGCCTTCTCCTTTATATGTACATTTAGGACAACTGCAATACCCAGTATGTCCTTTAACATTTAAAACAAAGTTTTTGGCTGGAGCGTCACATATTAACCCAGAAATATTAATTTGAATTTCGCGATTTTCAAAGTTAATTCCATTTTTACAATATAATTTCGCTTCTTCGACAAATTTTGATAAGAATTCATTAGCATTTTTTGGATGATGATTTGCTGCATGCGCTCCAATTAAATAAACATTTTTTGATTCAACTTCTGAGCACAAAATTAGCCATAAAGAAATTTTTGATGCTTTATAAATTGGTAAACCGTCAACATTAATAAATAAATTGGTACAATTTTTTTTAATTCCTTTGTCTTCCCAGTCGTTAATAATTAAATTTAATGCTCGTTTCAAACCCAAGTGAAGATATTCACCTACATCAGACATGGTTTCAATAGCTTCCGTATTTCTAGGTGTTCGTAACAAAGTCCGAGCTGTGCGAGGCAACGAATAATTTGTAAATAGGGATAATATTATCAGTAATGCGGTTATAGCGACAAGAGGAATGTTAAATAAAAGTGCCCAATTAGATATAGCTGTTTTAAATTTATTACTTTTCCCTTGAATAGTTTCTTCTTCCTCTTCTGAATCCGTAACAATGTTCATATCAGAATCACTGTCTGATATACTAAAATTAATCTTTTTGTCTTTAAAATCAAAATCCAACGAATATTCCGAATCTTTGTCGCTATCAGTATAACCTGGATCACCAGATTCCCTTCTTTCTTCTTGAGTGAAGTCTTGAGTATATTTTGAGACATGGCTGTCGACATTAACTGTATCATATTCGTCTTTCTTTTTTTCAGTAAAATTTGATGTTAAATAGAAATTAAAATAATCATCATCTTTATCTGAAACACATGATGTTTGAAGACTGAAATCATCATCATCTTCAGAAGAAATTTGTGAATCGCTATGACTAGATACAATTAAATCATCAGTTTCATTGGAAATTGGTTTGGGAGTAAAATTTTCCCAAATTGTCCTTCCAACTCTAATTTTGTTTGATTATATCTTAATCGTCGAAGATGTCTATTTGAATAACATCCATTTTTACTTATTTTAGGCATAATTTTAAAGGTTTATCTAACTCGGAATAATGTGGAAAAATCTAAAAAAATTAAATTGATTAGTTTTCATAATTATTAAAAATTTCTGTTCATATAAATAATAGCTAGGGTAACTGCACCAGTGGTGGATCATGCACCAGTGGTGGATCAACTGCGAGAAAAATGGTCATTTGTGTTTACACGTTTGTAAGTAAATGAACCGCAAGTGTCGGTAATTGTTAAGAAAGTTATACAGATCAATATTACAATTTAAAGAAATTTTTAAATTCATCGCGAAGAAAGCAGGACCAAAAATTCTAATAAAAAGATGATTAATTAACATTTAGTCACATTATACCTATAGAAATGAAAGAGGAGGGGATATGGATAGGAAAGTGAATTTGAAAATCTGTCCGTAAAGCCTTATAAAAGTTGCAAAACGTCTCAGTCTCGTAATTTTGAAATGCAATGTTATTTAGTATGATTTTTTAAGTGATCCACCACTGGAGCAATCTATAACCATGACTGGTGCAAACAGTGATCCAGAATAGGATCATTGACAAATTATCTTTGATGGAGCATTAAAGTAAACGTAGGTGTCAAAATCAAGTCTAACCTTGAAGGAAATGTCTATTGGAACTATCTAGTCCATAATACTATAAAGAATAACCTCGAATTTGTCTAAAAACAACCTATACAGAACTTCAAAATCAAAATAAGAAAGTTAAGGGGCTTAACTGATCCACCACTGGTGCAGTTACCCTATAACGAATCAAAACTATTCAAGCTGTATTTAACCCTAATTTGAAATTTTTATTTTAAATTAAAATATATTTATCTACAAAAAGCGTCATCCACAATTGCCTTGCTTGTTTGTATATTTAAAAAAATGTTGAAATTAGTGGAGGTTAAAGATTTAATGTTTCAGGTCACATTCTCATTTTCAAGTCTGTATTGAACTATGACAAATCATCGATCGTGGATTTTAATTGATATATAAGTAGCTATATATAAACTTCGTAGTATTTTTCACATACTTTTATATTCTGAAAAAATTAAAAAAAATATTAAACCTGTTTTCTTAAAATTAACCTTTATTTTCCATTTTTTACCCATTTCGGTATATTTTAATTTCTTTATTTTATTTTAATTCGAAAGCTGAAGTTTTTTGGTAAAATATATGTAAATATATAACTGGGTCAACAATTGATTTTTGGGAAAATGTAAAAATTAGACAGCAAAAATTGGATTAAATTTTTTTTACAACCTCTGTTATTCTAGGATTACCATTATATAAACAGAAAATTTTTTAGTTTTTCAATAAAAATAAAAAAGTTTAAAATTTTTTAAATTGGTTAAAACCAATAACAAATGTTAATTTTGAGAAAATAGGGGTAAACTGTTTTTTACGTTAGTACATGAAAAATTCATCAAAAACTGTATAAAAAGTTAAAATCTATTAATTTGTTTGTTAAAAATGAACAGATTTGAAAATGACTGTGTACTTGAAGCATTTTTTATGCTCACAGTCGTAATACTTCTTATTTTCAAATACGTCTATCTTTATCATAAATTTACGAATATTTATTTTCAAAAGGGTGTTTTTTAGAACTTTCTATGTACTTTTCAATGCCTTAAAAAGTTTTTTCAAGAAAACTTTTAACCCCTTTTTTATAATTATCAAGTATTATTCATTTGTCTCCAATTTAAGGATTTTAAAAACATTTTCTTTTATTTATATTAGAAACATATGAATTTTTCTGATCAAATATATTGTGGTCAATGTGAGATGACAAAGTGTTTTCGAAAAATGTAAAAAAAACAATTTTTCTAGCCTAGATTTTTACATTTTTTGATAGATGTGAAAAAAATGTTTAATTTTGACAAAAAGTTTAAATTTGTTAAATTGGGTCAAAGATATTTTTCAAAGAAGTTATTTTGGCATTATAGGTAATTTATTTTATTTCTTATTTTGTTGAGTAGGAAACGATTTGACACATGTAAAAACTGTATTCAACCATTTAGAAGTAAACAAATACAAAAAATATTGTTCTCTATGTTTGTCAACTCAGAAATAAAATAGTTTCAAATAGATTTTTAATAAATAGAAGTGAAAAGTAACCTAGTTAATTAATTAACTTAATAAAAGAGGAAGTTTCACTTCATATGTTTATGAAAATTTAACTCTAGTAAAACCTATTTTTTTAATTTTTAAACTATGAGACAAGTTTGAATAATTTCAGTTACAACAAAAAACACATTTACATACATATAAAAGTTTGTGACAAGGTTAAGAAATATTATGTTTAAAAGTTGATATAAATTAAATTATCTACTAAGCTTTTTTGAATAAATGAGAAATGATCTGCATAAATTTATAAAGAATAAATTTCATTTTAAATATTCAATAAAATTAAATGTAATATATTTGTCAAACTACAATAAAGAATAAAATATTTTCATTTTTTTAAATTTTAAGTTAATTATTTAATTATTAATAATAAAAATAATAGAAATTTTTTGACAATTAAATATTGTAAAATACAAACCTACAAAGTTTACTTAGCTTTGAACAAAAAAAGATTTTTGGTTATTTAAAATAATACAATACTTCTCACAACCATCGAGAGCGTTCTAAATATTTTAAAGTTCATTTTTAGGGTTCCGTACTCGGTTCGGAACCCTATTAATATCGGTTTTTTTGAAATCGTGTACCCTCCCCCTAGCGGCCACACAAATTTATCTGGAGGGCTGAAAATTAGTACACATATGTATTTTCGCGGGTAGATTACAGGAAAAATATAGCGAACTTGATTGGAATTGATTAACATAGCGTTGTCAAGGAAAAACCATGAATTTTTACGAAAAATGCCTAAAAATGACTATGTACCCCCCCCCTAGCGGCCACATATTTTGACATAAAGAGCTCAAATTTGGTACACTTACGTATTTTTACGTGAAAATTACAGGAAAAATATAGCGAACTTGATTCTGATCAATTTACATAGCGTTGTCAAGGAGAAATCAAAAATTTCGAAAAAAAATGATTTATTCTCCCTAGCGAACACAATATTCAACCCAGACAGTTCATATTTAGTATACAAATGTATTTTTACGGGAAAAATACAGGGGAAAAAAAGCGGTCACGATTAGAGTTGATGATTAACTTTTTATCAAGTTTTTCAAGAAAAAATGACAATTTTAGGAAAAAAATGTATTTTTCCACCAAAAACGAACAAAATTTTATTTAAAAGAAATTAAATTTACATATTTTAACGTATTTTTACGTGTAGATTACAAAAAAAATATAGCGAGCATGATTGGAGTTGATTATCAAAGCGTTGTCAAGGAAAAACCATGAATTTTTACGAAAAATACCTAAAAATGACTATGTACCCCCCCCCCTAGCAGCCACATCTTTTGACATAAAGAGCTCAAATTTGGTACACTTACGTATTTTTACGTGAAAATTACAGGAAAAATATAGCGAACTTGATTCCGATCAATTTACATAGCGTTGTCAAGGAAAAATCAAAAATTTCGAAAAAAAAAATGATTTATTCTCCCTAGCGCACACAATATTCAACCCAAATTGTTCACATTTGCTGTAAAACTGTATTTTTGCGTGAAAAATACAGGGAAAAAATGTAAGCGCGATTGGAGTTGATGATCAATTTTTATCAAATTTTTGAAGAAAAATGATAAATTTAATAAAAAAATGTATTTTTCCGCAAAAAACGAAAAAAATCGGACAAGTGCGAGTTACACTCGCACTTGTCCGATTTTTAAATAATACATTCACTGATAGAAAAAGCATTTTAAAAATCAAAATGTTCTTTGCATAACCTTGATTTATTATTATTAACCAATCAACCATTAGTAACCAATCAACAACATGTTTTTTTTATTACACGTCATTGAAAACAATCGATTTTCAGCAAACAATATTCAGTTGTTCAATACTTCTGTCAAAATCAAGATATAAATCGATAAATTAATTATCCACAATGAACACATCTTTAGGTAACAAATAATATTTTAATTATTATATTATCTTTTAATTATATTAATATAATATAAAAAATAATTTTTATTATTATATTTCAATAATATTCAGATATTTTAAATTACTAGTTATGTATTGTCAATATTTTATCAATATAATTTAGATACAGAGGTCCTAGAACTACCATTTTTAGTAGTAGAATTGGAAGATGGTGTTGTCCTGATTTCGACGAAATGGATTTTTAATAGAGAAGAAAATGATGAATTATTTTGCTACTATCCACCAACAAATAAAACCACTGAGCTTAATGAGATGGTCTCTAAATTGATAGATCCTAATATAACTTGGAATCAGTACACTATTTTAAAATATTTAAAAAAAACAAGTAAGTGCAAATATTTAAATCATATTTAATTTACTTTGCAAAAAAGTACTGCTGACAAATTTTTATTTTTTAATTAACAAATTGCTTTTGCACTACCTGAAGAATTTTTTTTCTAAATATTTTGACAAAAATTTATTTGTTTATCAAAAAAGAGTTATTATCTCACTCTACATACAATTAGTTTATATTTAATTTCAACCGATAAAAAAATTTATCAGAAGCTAATTTATTTAAACATTGTTGTGCGAAAGGTTATAAAATGATGTCACATAGCCTTTAATATGTTTAACTTTTATATTAAATCTTCCTTAATAATTAGTAATTGCAAGTAAACTAGCTCAACGATTTATTCGCTTCAAATTTGCTTTAAAATAAGGTTTAATACTTTTATTTTCAAGGGCAAATGTTGAACTTGTTAATAGATGCATCAAATTTTAGTTTAAAGATAATTTGAAACAAATAAATCGGTGAACGAAATATTCCGCAATGAGAGAAATTAGCCTGGCCTGTCTTACAGTAATTTATAGCTAACACTTAATTTATTAATATTTTATTATTTAGGCACATTAGAGAAAGGAAAGCAAAAATTACTGGAGGCTCTTGTAATGTCTGAAGTGGATAGTGACATAACTGAAGATTATGAAAATAAATATAAAAAATCAAGACAAGAACAAGCAAAAGTTACTAATCTTACAAAAGATTGTGGAATAATTAAAGATACAACGAAAAAACAACAAAGAAATAATAAATTACCAGATGCGCCTCGTTCACCTGAAGGTGCCCAAATTAAAACCAAGACACTTCCAAAAATTACCGAAATAAAAGCAATGGACAAACCATTTGAACTTCCTTTACCACCACGCAAACGTCCTAGAACTAATTTTTAATTTTGAGAATAGATTGCTAAACTAATCGCGATTTTACGATTTTAAATAATTTGAAATTTTTCATTAATTTTATTAATTATTTAAATTAATTATTTCAATTTTATTTAAAAAATTTTTTATTTCAAATAAATAAAAATGAATTAATTAATTTAATTAAAAATTTAATTATTATTAATAAAAAAAATATTTTAACAAAAATTGGTCTGATGGAGTTAATATTTCTCGTTTTTTAAACGTTTAAAACTTCTGGGACTTAAATTTTGCAAGGTTACATTTCAAAAATGATTATGTGAAGATAATCACCTAGTTGTAGAAGTAATACATAAAATTTACTTAAAGATATTGATAATCGGTTCAAAATGTTTTGAATTAAATATCTAGAGAACATAAGTTTTCATTTTCTAGAAAAAGTTTTGTGCTTTTAGATACAATAAATTAAAATTTAGACGAGATATAATATTTATTTATAAATTTAAGAAAAACATTATTTTAGATTGAAGCGTTAGGATCAATTGGTGGCCGTGACTTAAACAACGCTGCTTCAAATATTTGCTCAAAATTGATTACGAATTCCTTGGCTAATAAGTACAGTTGGTCGGGAAGAAAGAAGACAAAAATGTCACTTGAAAATACAATTTTCACGGAAATTATTATAAGTAAGTAATATGATAGAAAACGATTTTAAATTTCAATTAACTTAAAAATTCTCTTAAAAATTTTGTAATAATATTTTATAGTAAATTTATACAAAATTGTCTCAATTTCTACTTTTAAAGTGAGATATCACTTAAAGGAAAGTAAGAATACTTATATCCTTCAAATGAGAATTTCACGAATAGAGTTAAAAATCACCTTCATTTACTGGTGTTAAAAAAGTTATAAACATTTTTTTAGGTAGTGTCAAAGTCAGTTTTCCAACAGAAAAAGATGCTACAATAAAAGTCGTCGGATCGAAATGGTTAGCTCAGGCTAAAACAAGATTAAACAGAGAAGGGTAAATTTTTACTTTTATTTTTAAAATAGTATTTACTTATTGACTATGTTTATGGTATGAGCTATATCAGCCAAGCTTTATAGCTTTAAGGAGGAATTACATTATACTTTAGATCACTTACTTAATTGTCATAAAATAATGACTTAAGTACCAAAAACATAACCATTTTCGATCCTAAAATTAGGCCATATTAGAAGTAATTTATAAATTCTTGTTTTTTCACAGAGATAAAGAAAACAAAGAAAATATTGATCCTGAAAGTGAGAGAGAAGATGATGGAGCTGCAAATCCTGATGCTGATGACGAAGAAAAATTTTAAGTTGATTTAACTTACATTGAAATTTATTATAAATATTATATTTAATACAATAGTTATTATTTTGATTATTATCATTATTAACTACGTTTAACGATGTTGTGTTCATTAAATAAAAATACGTAAATAAAAATACAAATTTTTCGGTACTTTAAAATTATTAATTTCTTGATTGTCACTTAGTATTTTAATAATGTTAATTTTGATTAAAATACTTCTTTTCTACCTACATAAAAACATAATTTATTTTACGCAACCCTTAAAATTATACATTATTGTTAAATTTTATTCAATTCATGAATTCTTCTCAAAATTAAAGTTTTTCTTTTTCCATAATGATCTTTTAAAATATTCTAAAATATTTTCGAAAATATTGCAGAATATTTTTCTGAAAGATTACTGCAATGTTGCATCGAAACATTATAGCAACATTGTAAGTAATATTTCAACAACATTTCGCAGCAATCTTCTGGCAACTTTCAAAGTTTCTTCGAATATTTTTTTGGAATATTTCTGGAATGTTTCATGGGAATGTTCCTTCACGGAGAGAAATTTATGCTACTGGGTAACATAATGATGTTAAGGGCAACCATATTTAGTGCTAAATATAAAGACAGCGATATAGATTGTAGTATTTACTATCAGATGATTATAGAAATTTGATTGTACAATTTACAATCTTTGATGTTAAAAATTTTATACGATCTCTTTACGTTCTCGAGTGGCAAATATACACGAACCTAACCTCGCTTTTTTTGTAAACTTAAATAATTTCATTTTATTTTAATAAGACATTTCGATAAGAATTTAAAATTTAAACTTTTTACATAAAAAAGAGTATGTCTATTTTTTCACTCCGTCTATAAAAAGGACTTGCTTAAACATAAATATATTTATCAAACGGTATATTTTTTTCACAGAGTCAATTGAATTTGTATTATTTTACTAATTTTTAAGTTTAAAAAAAGTAAGAAAAAATATGAAAAAGTTTTTTTTCCAAAAAAAAATTTCAATAAACACATGTACATTTATACAAACGAAAAAAAAACTTACTTGATTTTTGTAATCTTGAAATTTTTAAAAAAATTTTAAGCGAGGTTCTGGTTTTGGTATAATGAGTGATATTGTATCATTGTCCAGTAAGTAAAACGATTCTTCATCAATTTCACCATCTAAACAACGCAAAATTGTTTTGAGGTTATAAACACGTTCACACTTCAGTCTTCGCTAATTCAATCAAAATAATAAACCTACCTCCAAAAGATGGAATCAAAGATTCCATATTCCACGACATTAATAAATTTTTAACAAACTCCTCCATTTTTTATTCACAACTTTTTTCACTATATATAAACACGTGCGTGAAAACACAAGGACCGCAATTGAATAGGCGAAGTACACACCACAATTAGCGCATGCGCTCACATTTAATTTTTACAATATTTGATAGTAGTGACTACAATCCAAAAGCTAACATATTTTACGTCTTTGGGTAACATCTTGGATAGTAAAATGTTGATAGTATATTCTTGTCAGTAACATAATGATAGTACCTTCCCTATTGAAAAAAAATGACCACAAATGCGATCGTAAATGGGACCCAAAATATGGGAACAATTGTGACCCCTAATATGCCCATTTTTGAGGTCGCCAATTTGAAACAGCATTTGTGCCCACATTTGTGATCTTATTTGTGCCCATATTTATGATTATATTTGTGCCCTCGTTTATGGTCGCATTTGTGGCCATATTTAGGATCATATTTTATTTATGAGAAATTTTTTTTTATCATATTAACTTAAATTTAATTATTTATTTATAATCATGAAAATATTTTTTAAAGGAAAACAAAATTTTTATTGTGAATTAATTTTTTTTTATTAAATATTCAATAAAATAACACATAAAATGACAAATTAAGGAATAATAATTTATAAAATTTTATGAACAATAGTCGAAGATATCAGTATTAATGTTATAAATACCTGTTGTAATTATTAACAACATATTCTTTCTATTAAATACATAGTTAAAAAAAATTATCTTAAAATATAACAAAAAAGTCAATAGAATTAAATAATGCGTAAAACATAAAGAAACAAAATAAAAATGAATTCGTACAATCATATTGCATGTGTAACTTCTATTAACTTTTTGAAAATTGTACTAACATGTGACTGTCGAGTTACGTGACCATTGCAAGGTTAATTTTTTAATAACATTTTTTGTCAAAATACTGAATTAATGGAGTTGAATTATATGGTTTTTCCAAAACCATTTTTATTAACACTCACATCGCCGTAAATGTTTATAACTATTTTTTACTTCTCCACAAAATTTTTAGCTCAATCTATCATGTATTTTAAGAAAAAGTTACAATCACATGACCTTAAAATAAGAAAAAACTTAAATTTTAATTTGTGCAACCAGCATTTTTATTAATGCTTAAAAAAAAGTAATGACTGATTACACAAATTCCGATTGTGCAAGAAATGATAATAATTATGAATTCTGATTCTTCAATAATCGATTTTAAAAATTTTGGCAATATATAAAAATAAAAAATTTAAAGTCCCGATTCTTTAATGACCGATTCTACAAATTTTGCTAATGTTTAAAAATTAAAATTTAAAATCCTGATTATTTAAAAACCGATTCTATAAATAATAATTATGCATAAAATGTTAATTATAAATTCCAATTATTCAATAACTATTTCTACAAATTCCGATTGCACATAAAATGACAATTTAAAATCCTGATTATTCAATGACCGATTTTACAAATTCCGATTGTGCATAAAATGACCATTGAAGATCCTGATTCTTCAATGACAAATTCTACAAATTCCGATTCTGCATGAAATTGACAATTTAAAATTCCGATTATTTAATGTAGAATTGGTCATTGAAGAATCGGGATTCACAATTGTCATTTTATGCATAATCGAAATTCGTAGAATCGGTCGAAAGTGAACCAATCAATAGAAGTTTAATACCTAAAATTTATGAGCAATGCCCATTCGATATTGGAGAATGAAATGATCCAAATAATTTAACAAACAACGGAACTTCTTTACATGGTGTAAAAAGAGGTGATGTCGGGAACAACTCGATAATCAGCGAATCACTACTTGTTGGATTCACGAGAACTGGATTTTTCAACTATTAGTATATCACTATTTCTCGGATTTGAACGAGAACTTTTCAGCAGTCCTTCTGAGCTTTCTGGGTTCTAACTGAAGCAAACTTTTCGCCTGCAAAAAATAAATACATACTTACTTACTTGAATGTTTTGCAAACAAATTTTAAATTATCTTAAAATAACGAAAAAAATAACACTGTCTAGCTAATTTAATATATGTACCTTAAAGGAACTTATGTTTATAGGTTTTAAATATATAAATTATGCAGTCCAACAGGTACATTTAGAGTAGCGCAATCCTTTAAGGTATTGATTTCAAGTTATGTCAATACAATGTTTTTACAAAAAATTATAGAGCCCTTGAATATAATTACTTTCCATGCTACATAAATGACACTTACTTTATTCAGTAGGAGCAGGATACAAACGGCGCCTAATAGATCCAATATGAGCTCCTAGATATTTTCCTATTCTGTGTATTTCCGTATACCGTGTTATTGCATTATTTTCGACGTCATTTAGTCGATTTTGGAAAATTTCTAAAAAAGGGCAATACATTATGTTTGTGTTTGCTCATGTATATAGGTCAGATTCTTAACACTACGGAAAATAGATACTAAAAAGAAGGCACTCAGAAAAAATTAAAATCTGTATATGCGAAAAAAGATCCAAATATGCAACATTTTTCACAACTGTTGGAAAAAATGTACAAAATTTCAGTACAAAAAATTGTATAAACAAGTTGTTTATTTCATGACCATTTAGCTTCCTCATAGAAAATTCCAAAACACGATTTAACCTATAGCTTTCAGTAAAATGTGAACTTTACGTAGGTTATTTGATTCAGTTCAATGCATGAAATAACTTTTTTTTATCAAAGATAATTAAATTTACAATGAAAAAAAATTTTTGTCAAAAAATAAATTTTTCAAATTTTGAAAAAATTGTAAAAAAAATTTGTGTATATATGTATTTGGAAATCGTTCTGTCAGATTTTAAGTATTAATGACTGCAGAAAACCTACGAAATTCCAGGACAGTCCGTCAAAATGTGTTTGAGATAATTTGTACCCAATATTTTGACACACACACATACTCACTTTGGACATTTGCTCAAAACGTCATATATGTTTATTCTTAATGAAAATGAGTCTATATAACCTTCTTTTGAAAAATTGAAAATTGTCACAAATGTAAAGCTTCCCCACGAGGAAGCAAAATTGATCGGATTTGGTTAAAACTTGTTACTCTGGAGTTTGAATTTTTATGTTTATTTATTTGTTTATCTTTATCTTTTACATTATTATTATTAACGTATTTTTAAATCTTACTTGTTAATACTGCCATTTTGGGAGGCTCTAATTTTCTTCTTGGAGATCTTCCTTCCAGCTGCTTTACAGTGTCAGTCATTTCGACACAACGGTTAACAAGGTTATAATCTCGCCACATAGCTGTGGCTAAATATTTTACAAATTTCGAGTGATCTTTTTGCCCAACAATGAGCTCCCATGCTTCCAGGGGTACCCAATATCCGGAACCCAAATGAATACACTGTAACTATAATACAATGAAACAACAATTAATAAACTACAAAACTTTAATCATCATA